>NC_049223.1:56138560-56444310 GCF_011100685.1 Canis lupus familiaris | reverse complement strand
TCCCTGTACCATCATTGGTGTGAATCTGAGGGGGGTCGAGTCAAGGAAATGGGGATCACAGAGCTCCCACCTCAAGGAACCGAACTCTGTCAACAACCTGAAATGCATCTGCAAGTGGAATCCTCCTCAGAGCCTCTAGAGGAGCCCCCAGACCCCGAGCCCAGACCTCAGCCTTGGGAGGCCCTGAGCAGAGAACCCAGTTGAGCTGCTCTTTGCTGGGACTTCTGACCTAGTGTGAGATACTCCATGGGTATCGCTTTACAATTTCTTTCTTTTATTTTTGTTACTGACTTTAAAATATTTCTAATATTAGGGGCACCTGGGGTGCTCATCGGTTGAGCGTCTGCCTTTGGCTCAGGATGTGACCCCGGGTTCCTGGGACCGAGTCCCATGTCAGGCTCCCTGCATGGAACCTTCTCCCTTTGCCCGTGCCTCCGCCTCTCTCTCTCTGTACCTCTGATAAAATCTTAAATATATATATATTTCTAATGTTACTTGAAGTAGTGAATACAGATGGATACACAAATACTACAGAAAGATGAGAGGAAGGGCAGCCGTCCCCTGTTCAGTAAGCCCTCCCAGCGTGCCCGCCATGCAGAGACAGCCGCGTGGGGCAGTTGTTCTAGTCCACATCTGTCAGTACCATCCCTAAATTACTGCTTTTAAAAAAATATTAGATATTACTGATTGTTATGTAGGTGGGTATCGTTTACTTTTTAAAGAAAACTCCAACAAGGACATCTTTTCTTTTGTTTAGAATTTTTGCTTTAAAAGTTCAGGATAAGAAAAATGTTTTATTTATCGTTCTAGTGACTTGGCTTCTACGTGATTGAGATCTTACTGTGCTGGGCTTCTTCGAGGCCTGAAAAACACCATCACATGCTCCAGGAGGCTCCAGACCTCCTCACTGACGATATCCCTCCCATCTGCGAACTGTTGTGCAACACGAAGATTTCAAACTTTCGCATAATCTGTGTATCTTGGGTTTTCACCCATCATGTCATGGTTGCTGCATGCAGCCAAGGGATTAAATACTTCCTTTATTTTCCATTGCATTTTCTCCCGAATCCTTCCAGGAGGACACCCGGAGCTCCCCCAGACGTTTGGACTGCAGACGCTGCGGCGGGCAGAAGATGAGACGCCGACATTTGGAGTTGAATCATGGCCAGGGAAACAGTGCTTCATTCCACGGTTAAGAAACTACGTCTGCACTAAACTTAAAAGGGAAAACCGGATTAGGACATGATTTTGCTTGGTTTTGCTTGAGCTGATGCGCAAGGTCCAGTGGGTATAGCGTGCCCGGATGAAAGGGTGATCCGGTGCGGCACTTCAACTATGGGTAGAGGCTAAAAATTGATTAAGAGGAACCCACATGATTTTAATCAGTTGATTTCAGCTTCTCACATGTCACACCTTGATCAGACCGGTCAACACAAAGCAAACCAACCAAGTGATTCGTTTCCTCTTCTCTTGTAAATAGTCTGCTTGGGGGCCGGGTGCCCAGAGCGGGCCTTCCGGGGATGGGACAACAGAGGCCTAGTCAATCAGGGACACCGAGGAGGCAGCGGGGGTCAGGGCTGGGGACTCAGCTCTGGTGGGTGCGAACCGCTTTGGGTTCCCGCTTCAGACCTTCAGTCTTTTAGGGTTGCTGTGGGATCAAGGCGACGGCCGCCCGCCGGGAGGACTAGATAAACGGCAGGTCTCCTGTCACCCTTATCGCTGCGAGAGCATCCCTGCCGCACGGGGCCCTGCACGGAGAACGCAGCGAGGATGCTCCCCGCAGGCCCAGGGCGCCGGCGCGTTCTGCGCACGCACCACGCTCCTCTTCTTCCACATGTTGGGACTTAAAACAACAATAACAAAAAAACCCTTTTTACTTAAAAAACAGCCCACTTCACTGAAGTGTGATTGACCTACAGAAAGCCTACGCATTTTACACATGCGACTTGGTGAGTCTGGGTAAGCGCTCGAGGGACCCACGGCCACATGGCGGCACAAGCGGAGCCCTCGGCTGCAGGTCCCCCTCCTTCCTCCTCTATTATCCCCGCGACACTACCGCCCGCAGCGGCCACGGGGCATGCGCGACCCTCGTCCCCTGGGCTCGGTCCTCGCACGCGGTGTCCCCCGGGCGTCGTTCCCAGCGCGGCCAGCAGGGGGCGCTGCGGGGTCACCCACCCTGCGCTGTGGCCGCGGAGCTACAAGCTGGGGTCCCCGGGGCGTCGTTCCCAGCGCGGCCGGCAGGGGGCGCTGCGGGATCACCCTGCGCGGTGCCGCCGAGCTACAAGCTCCGACTCCTCCTGGCTGCTGGGGCCGCAGGGGAACAACCGACAGGAAACAGGAACAACCTTTTGTCTGCAGCGGGACACACACAAAAACTTGATACTGGACAAACTTTAGGCATTTTTGAGATCCTGCAAAATCGTGTATGGGATTTGAAAAAACACAGCAAGCGCAACAGAGAGCATGCGTTCTTTGAAACCGACCGGGGATTTTTCTGCAAGCACCATCTGAAAAATCAAAGTGCAACTTGGTGCTCGCTTTAGGCATCACGCGGGACCCCGAAAAGCCAAGAGATGGGCGCCCGGTGTCGAGGAGCTGGGGTCCCCGTGACCTCCCGGGCACTCAAGTCTCTGCTGGGAGCAGAGGTGTGAGGCCTTTCCCTTGGCCAGTGTCATTAGGAGCCACTTTGCTGTTTTTTTTTTTTTAAACAGGTCAGCTTTTAATGAGGCAATAATGGCTTTATTTATAATCCTTGGGTGAAAAATGGCAATTGGAGACGACGTTTCACCACCCAGGCGGTCCGCACCCCAGACTGGCACCTGCTAGGGTGACAGAAATTGAGCTCCGTTTTGGCCGGCAGATGTTCTTTCCCCTACTGCTCTCGAGTTTCTCTGTGTGTGATTTCTTTCCTTGGCTTCAGAGTCGGAACGACACATTCAAAATGCAAATACAAGGACGTGGACGGCAGGCCAGGCCCACAAAGTGTAAAATCACCGTGTGGGCTGAAAGCCTAGTGCGAGTGGAGGATGCCGCGGCCCCGGTACCAACAGGACGCCTGTAAATGAGTATCTGCTGCACAGCCCGATGCAACCACTAACTTCTCAAGATCACTGTGGGCGTGTAAACTGATTTGTGATTGTTTGAAGGTCCATTTCCTTCCGATATTTAAATATCTTCAGGTAGCCTCAGGTAAGGGAATAGTGAGTCTTTCAGCTCGTTTGTGTACTCAGGTGTATGTGAGTTCTTCAAAGTCACGAAGGGAACCAGTGGTGGGAGCTCTGGCGTCTGTCTGCTTTCATCCTTTCTTCATGCTGGTCATGTTAACTTGCAGCTTCTTGGGGTTTTTTTTCTTCTTCCAGACTCCTGTCCCAGCTGAACTGTATGTAAGTGACTAGAGCCTATGCTCACAGAGGGCCATAAAATCCTTTTAATATTCATTTGAAGGTACGAGCTCTTGGACCACAAAGGTCCCTTCTTCTGGTCCCGTCTTCGTGCCCGGGCTTGCTCGGGGCCTTGGCATCCTGCCCTGGAAGCAAGGCCTATAGGCCAAACAAAACCCTCATTTTCAGTGCTTGGAACAACGGTCAATTCTTTAATGTAATTACTTAGAACAAATTAAGAGTTTAGATCCAGGAGCCTTGGGGCACTCAAAGATTATGGAGAATAAGGGGGTGGGGAATGGGTTAAGATGCCCCTGGGCCGTGAAAAGCCACACATCACAGAGGCCGGGTGTGATTTTCATAGATATGAGAGAGCCTTTGTCAAGTGGCCCCACGAGATCTTCAGGGCAGGAAAAGGTAGGAGCCTGTATTCCACACAGGCTGTGTCTTGGATGGGCCACCCTCTTCTAAATATAGCTAGCTGCTGCTTTTTAAAAAATGTGTGACTTCTTAAATACTTTCCCCTTTGCAGCACTTTAGTTTCTTTCTTTCTTTCTTTTTTTTTTTTTTTTTAAGATTTTATTTATTTATTCATGAGGACCCAGAGAGAGGCAGAGACCCAGGCAGAGGGAGAAGCAGGCTCCCTGCGGGGAGCCCAATGTGGGACTCAATCCCGGGACCCCGGGGTCATGCCCTGGGCTGAAGGCAGGCACTCAACTGCTGAGCCCCCCCCCGGGGCCTGCAGCACCTTAGTTTCTTAAGCTGCTGGAGAGTAAAGGGTTGTTGCTGCATCATCCCCCGAAGCCCCAGGGCCCCGGTGTAAAGCGGGAAGACGGCAACCATCAACCATCAACGAGAGGTGGAAGGAGGCAAAGGCACATCCCAGACACTCCAAAGAGCGTCTGTAACTTCCTTCAGGACAGGAAGTGTCCCTTGAGCCACTGCCACTGGGCACGTGTGAGAACAGGATTCGAGTGACTCGAGGGGGAGGACACGCTGTGGGGCGGTCACACTAGCGCTCTGGGCTCTCCTCTCCGCTCGGCTCAGGAGGGAACCAGGAAAGCCGGCCTTGCACCTGCCAGCTCACTGATCAGCAAGACAATGCCCGAGCAGTGCTCCCGCCACCACCACCGGCCTCCTGCCACCGCCACCGGAACCTGCCCCCAGACTGCTCAGGGCCCGGCCCCAGGCCTCCAGCGCTGCAGAAGCAGGAATCCAGCCCAACTCCAGTCTCTGCCCTTAACTGTTTAACTGCTAAAAATAAGACACTATGTGGCTATAAAAGACTGGAACCCAAATGCCAAACATCACTGTCTTCCAAATGGCAAGTTTGTGGTTAATTTTTTTCTTTTACTTTCCTGGGTTTCCTCCACATTACTACTATGTGTTGCTTTCATAATCAGAGAAAAAATAATAAATGCTGCTTTAAAAGTCTAACCCTAACGTGTGTCCCCGTGAAGGTGACTGTGCTGGGCCCCAGAGGCCCCAGCCCGCATAGCTCCGTGGGCCGGCGGCAGCTCCGAAGCACCCTCGGTGTCCCTGCAAGCCGGCCCGCACCGTTGGACGGGGGCATGGGGTGAGGGATGGGGTGCTCCTGCTGCAAGGACTCCGAGGGGGACTTCAGCAGGATGCGGGCTCGGCTCGGAAAGGACACAAATACACGTCCACGCACGATTTTCTATTAAAAGTCATCATGCAGGGGCGCCTGCAAGGCCCCGGCAGTTGAGCCACTGCCTCTCGGTTTCAGCTCAGGTCGTGATCTCAGGGGCATGGGATCCAGCCCTCACCCCTCCCGGCCACCCCCCTGCCTCGCACACCCTCTCTCTCAAATCAATCAATCTGGAAAAAAGTCATAATCCATTTTTTCCATATAGATAAGCCACGAACAACTGGAATTTGAAATTAAAAAGTAATACGATAACCCAGAGTAACTCACAAAAACGCCCGAAACCCCTATCATGTGTGTAGGAAGCAACTGAAGTTTTAAAATACGACACGGTCACATTTCAAGAATATTCTCAAGGTTTATCACAAGAAACACTTAACACGAATACAGTTAAAAAGACAAATACAGAAGGTGGCAAATCAAAATTTAGAAAACGGTCTGTTCAGACTTCTTGTTTGTTCCCAGAGAAAGACACTGACTTACCCGATGCGGAGAGCTTCTTGCACCGACTGCCTTGCTCTTCAGTTTTCCTTGTTTTTTTTTTTTTTTTTTTTAAGGTAAGAGGTGTGCTGGTAGGAGCTGAGGTCTCATTTCTCTAGGTTTGATTCTCTGTTAGAGGAAGTGTCGAAGGGGGCCCTGTGCCCATGGCCTCACTCCTCCAGGGAGACTAGACACCCCCCCGCCCAGCTGCTGGGGGTACGGGCAGCAGGAGGCCCTGGGCCCCTGTCCCTGGAGGGCTGAGGACTCTGTGGGATCAGGCCACTGGACCCAGGCCTTGGTCCCTCTCCTGGGGAGCCTGTACTGGGGAACTGGCCCAGGCAGCCTCATACAACCGGGCCTTCTCACTTTTCCTGGGGGCAACTCTGAGGGGTGTTTCGGCTCCAGCCAGGGCCTCAGCTGAGAGGCATCCCCGAGAAGCCCCCGCTCCTTCCGCTGGTGTTGATCCCAGGACGAGTGCAGCCAGGGGAGTCTGTCCCTGGCTCTGTGGCCATTTCCCCGCGGGAACCTGACACAGGAGGGAGAGCACCGGGCCTCCCTGCTGCACCGATTCTGCAGGCCACAGCCTTGACGACCGGCGGACATGACCCGAGGAAGGAAGGCAGTGCCATTTTCCTCACACAGATTCAGGAAGTGGATCAAAGAACAAAGAAGACACTTGGAAGGCGGGCAGGGCAGGGACGGGTGTGTGTGAAGTTCGGGTGGGGCCTCGGGGGGACCACAGGAGGCTGGACGGCAGCTGCCTGGCCCACTGTCTGCTCTAATCCCCTGAGCTGTCCTATCCCTGGTACCGTGGTCGCACTGTGTTAATTAAATCATTCTCATTAATTCAGCCCGAGTGTAAATTAGGAAGGAATGAAGATAAATTAGGTTTGAAGGCAGCTAATACATTTAACCCCATGCTGCTTATTTTGCAGCCAAACAAAATAACGTTGTTAAGGGAGATAACAAGGCCAAAGCCTTGGGCACAGCTTCTTAATAGCATTAAAAATGAGACCTTGGTTTGGTGTCACAAGGCAGAGGCGAAGACCAGCTCCCAGGGGCCCCCGGGACCGGCCTAACATCTTGAGTCAGGTGGTGGCCATCGTGCGACACGGACCCACAGCACTTCTTGACTTGCTTGCACCTCAAGACATCGGCCACGTGTCCGGCTGTCCGGCTTGGTCACAGCGCTGTCTAGAGACCTCTTCCTGTGCACGCTCACGACCTGCTCACCCTGTCACCCTGCGAGGAAGTGATAAGAGTCACTTTAGGACTGGCTAGCTGTGGGCGACGCTGGGCAGTTACAGTTTGAGTCGCTGTGACGGGAAGCACACTAACAGTAGGAGTGCACACGGGCCTGAAAGCCTGTCACACGTTGGCTCAAGGAAACCAGCGTGGTTTGTAGGTCATGGAGAGCACACACCTTTCCCCCAAGATGCCAGTTTAGTCCCCATATCTCTCAGCAGGAAGAGATTTTCCACGTTTATGGCCTCCAGAAGCTAATTTCTCTCCCTTGCCTCCCATCGCTTATCTCCCTGAGGCAGACGAAGCAAACGTCTAAGGTCACTGAATACATTTCAAGATTTCCCAAAGCTACAACTTTTTTCCCCCCTTCTCTTCTCTCAAAGCCCAGAAAGATGGCAACGTGAGAGCAGACCAGGAAAAGGGCATCAGGAGCGATGGATGAGGAGCGAACGTGCTGAGCATCCCTGCGGCTTAGCAAGGTCCCGCAAGGAGCAGTGAACGCTGCTGTCCCCGTGGTCAGGGACACTCCGGTGTCCGGGTGGTGGAGATGTGAGTCGGATGCCCTGTTCCTGACTCAGGGGCTCCCGGAGACAAAATCCCCCCGACCAGCGAGCTGGGACGGTGTTTTATTTCTCAGCAGAATCCTCTAGGTGCAGCTCCCCGGAGGTTTAGGAAAGAAATACTTCCTCCTAGAAGGACAAAGTGTTGATCTCTTCGTTTACACAGAACTTCCCCCAGAGGAAGCCCCGAATACCTGGCCTCCCAAGGCCCCACCGGGCCCAGGGCGCTTCCCCAGAGACGGGCCTGAAAGGCAGATGCGCGCTGGCTGCACAGAACCGGGTCCTCGGCCTCGTCCTCGGCCCCACACATCGGGCCTCCCGGGCATCCCCATCCCGTGTCCCCCAGCACAGGGCGCCCTGCGGGGGCCGCTCCTCTCCCGGCCGAGCCCCAGAGCCGCTGCCAGGATTCTCACCCAGGACCCAGCCCGCCGTCCCCTCCTTTGGGGGCTCCGCACGCAAAATAACACAAAACAGGCTCCAAGACCCCTGGGGAGGCTGCCGGCCGATGCGGACCAGGGCTTCAGAGGGCCCTGCGCTCCTTGGCGGGGCCGGGGTGGAAAGTAAAGTGGGGTCGGGAGATCCCACCCGCTCGGGGAGGGCCGCGTGGGGAGGGCCGCGTCTGGGGCGCAGCGGGGCCTCAGCAGCTTGAACCACTTTTGCACCTGGTCGTGGGAGCGAAGGGGGTGGGTGGGTGGGAGGGGGTGGGAGGGTGTGGGGGGGCCCGGGGCCGGTGGGAGGAGTGGGGGCGGGTGGGAGGGTGTGGGGGGGCCGGCAGGTGGGAGGGGTGAGGGCGGGTGGGAGGGTGTAGTGGGGCCCCGGGCAGGTGGGGGGGGGGTCCGGGGACGCCTTGCGGAGCTGCAGACCCGCGCCTGCCCCGCGGCCTGGAGCTGGGCCTCGGCTCCCCCTACTCGTGTAGTAACCCCGAGCAGCCGTGGGCCGCGGGCAGCCCCGGCCTCGCTGCGAGGATCGCGCGCGGCCGCGCGGGGGCGCTCGCCTTGCGGGTCACGGGTCCCGTCGGGGCCTCCGCGCCGCACCACGGGCTCCGGGGCTCGGGGCTGCTCCGGGCGGGCGGGCGGCGTGGCCGCGGCTGCGAGCGGGTCGCGGGGACTCCGGCCGCGGTCGGCTGCGGAGCACGTGGTGCGCGCCCGGCGGCTCCCCCGGCGGCTCCCCCTGCGCCCGGAGCGCCCCGAGAGCCCCGCACAGTGCGGCCGCCGGAGCCCCGGGTGGGTACCGAGGTCGCGCCCCCTGCCCCCCCCGGCCCTCCAGGTGCCCCGCGTCCCCCTCCCCCGGGCGCCCCTCTCCCCCCTCTCCCGGGCGCACCCTGGGCTCCGGCCGCGCCAGGCCTCCCCCGCGGCCCCGGGGAGCGCAGCTGCGAGCTGCGGGGCCGCTTTGTCTCCCCCCGCCCCCGCTTCCTCTCCCGGCGCGCTCGGCTCGGCTCCCCCCTCCCCCTCCTCCCCCTCCTCCCCCTCCCCTCCCTTCCTCCTCCTCCTCCTCCTCCTCCTCCGCCCCGGCGGCCGGCATTCACTGGCTTCCTCCCTCGCCGGGTGTCACTCCGGCATCCGCGCCCTCCCCCCTCCCCCTCCCTCCGCCCCGCCCCGCCCCGCCCCTCCCCTCCCCTCCCCGCCGCTTATAGGCGGGCGCGCGGCCGCCGGGCGCACACTGCTCGCAGCCGGATAGGAGGCGGCGCGGCCCAGGCGCTGCGCACCCCGAGTCCAGCCGCCGGCGCTGCGCCCCCCGCGCCCCCCGCGCCCCCGCGCCCCCGCGCCCGTGACCCAGGCGAGGACCCGGCTGGCCGCGCGCCGCCGCCGTAAGTTCGCCCCCGCCCCGCGGACCTGTTGCCGCGGCCGCCGGGCTGTGCGCCCGGAGCTCGGGGGGTCGGGGGGGTCGGGGTCGGGGGTCCTGCCCCGGGGTCCCTCGCGGCCCGCGCAGGTCGCGCCCCCAGGCCGGAGCGCGGGGTGTGGGCACTGGGGGGCGCGGGGTGTGGGCGCGGGGGGCGCGGGGTGTGGGCGCGGGGCCTGGGCACTGGGGGGCGCGCACCCGCCCGTGAGGGCGCCCTCCCCGCGGGGAATGAACGGGGCCTCGCCCGGGACCGGCGTCCGCTCCGCAGCCGCGCGTGGCCGTGGGCGCCCCCAAGGCGCGGGTCGCCGGCTGAGGCCTCGCGCCGCCCGCAGGTCCGCCCCGGGGCCGGGTGGGTCCCCGGTGTCCCGGCCGCGATGCCCGCGATGCCCGATGCCCGGGCCGTGGCCGGTCCGCAGGCGGGGAGCCGCGCCCGAGCCGGGAGCCCCGAGTGACCCCAGGTCACTGTGCAGAAGCCCCCTCGATGCTGGGGCACCGGCAGCCCTTGCCCCGTGTCCTCTGCGGACGCGGGTGAAGTGTGCGTGTGCATTTGGGGGAGGCTGTCTCCCCGGCACGCAAATATTATTCCTCTGGGGGCTTAAGAAATGCCAGAGGAGGATTCCTTTTCGCCCGAAGGTGTGTTCAGGGACTGCCTAAAGGGCTCCTGCCGATATTTTGATGTCTGCATAGCTTCAAACCGGAAGGCAAGTTGTGTCCCTTGGGTCTCTAAGTTTTCCTTTCATTTTAAGCAAATATTGCCGCGAGAAGGTTGGATTTCGCCCGTGACACGCTTCTCTATCGGGGCGGTGTCCAGGATGACAGGCTAACCAGCCTCTCTTCCTCCTGGTTTTGTGGGACAACCTGCAAAGTACAGGAGCTCAGACACAGGGTGCATAGGGATGCAGATCCTGTATCCTGAGGTCTTCTTAACAAACTGTTTCAGTGTAAGCCAGGCCGCCCCCCCCCCCCCCCTCAGTGAATGTTGTTTCACTCTGTCTGGAGTTCGATGCTCTGGGAAACATGTTCTGGGCCCCACTGTGGTTCACACTCTCTGCGGGCACTTTGGTGCTCACGTGCCCTGTGCCAGGAGCCTCATGCTTCAGTTAGAGGCGTGTCCTCTCTTAGCTTGAGACAAGGCAGCTTTGGAGAGAAGCAGCTCGGGAGGGAAGCGTTAGCTTGAAAAAGAAAGCAGAACTCATTTGGAGTGATTGAAGTTTCTAGGTAAGACATCAGAGGATGTAAAAGACCTCTTGTGAGGTTTAGGCTTAAAATCTTCCTCGAGTACCTCAGATTGAATGTATGACTTCACAGCTCTCAAGGTGGGGTGTCAGGGATGCTAATAGGTGCGCTAAGGCTTTGGAAACTTGGTGCACTCCCCTGGTGTCAGGTCGACGGTTCTGGGCCTCGTAAACACACACCGGACGGTAGAGGCCTTGTCTGAGATAAGGGGGATGCCTGGCTCCTCACTGCCCGTCTATCTGTCCTGAAGTAGCCTGTCCTGAAGTAGCCGCAGTGGACACTGGTGTTGTCTTCTAAGGACATTGTTACTTACTTTCTTCCACTAAAGCCATGTTTACTCCTAATGAAAAGTTACATTCCCCAAATAAAAGAAAACAAGTTGCATCACCTAATGTTGTGTGGCTAGTGTGTCACGGGCCCATCTGGCACCCGCCTTTGTTGTGCGCCGTGCTGTGCCACAGCTGGTCGGGAAGTGCCGCTTGGTATCTAGCCCTTGAATTTGTGGAGAGTCACTCATTTCTGTTTATTAGCAATTACTGCAATATAGATTGAAAAGAAATAACTAAGGGAATGTTGAAGGAAACAACAAGGAGGCCCGCTTGGAAGAACTAGCTGTTCTGAGTTTGGAACAGATACTGTAACTTATACAGTTTAGCCTCTTGGCATAAACAGCTTCCTTAGGAACCCTTTGACGGGCAGGTTCTTGAAGGCTTTATTCTTTTGAAGTAACAGAAGGATAGAAAAGAAAAAAAAAAAAAAAAAGCATGTGATTCAGTGTTTGAAGATGGGTGACAGGTATTTCCCAGATCCTGAACCTACAGCTGACTTACTGAGGAAAGCCAAAGACAGCATTAGATTTTGCTATGATTTCAGTAATTTGGAGGAAAGGACTTTACTTGGCAAATAAAGACAAGGGTGGCCCTAGCACAAGAGCACAAATGCGTGTGCTTTTGACTTACATAAAACAGTGTTTGCATTTTGAACCCCCCCTGCACGTGGCGGTGTTTGCAGGTCCGTGAGAATGAGCCTGGTGATGCACTCACTGTTCAATCCGAAGAGGGGGACGGATAGATCCTTTGTTCTTGCAACTGGTTTTCCAAGAATTGATATAAAGCAGGAAGAACAGAAAAACAGCAGTGATGAGTAGGCTGCTCAAAATATTCTTCCTTTTATGTGTGCAAATCCTCATTTTGGAAGCTGTCCAGAGCCAAGACACATGGGTGGTGATTGTGGCCAGAGTCTGTTCTGTGTTTTCACAAAAGCCTGCTAATCAATATATGGTAATGTTTATGTTGGTGCTGTTTGAGGGCCCTGTCCTGGTGGCGTTGTCGGCCAGAAGTTATTTGTAAGGTTTTAATAAAGATCTGATCTTGGAAGGAGTTGGCCTAAGCCTATGACCCTAATATTACGTCTCCCATGTACCGTGGTACACAGAGACACCGGCTCTTACTAAAGGAATTCTTGATGGAATTAATTAGTAGGTATTTGTTTTACACATGGCTTTATGTTGCATAGGGCATGAGAGCTGGTGCCCATGCCGGCGTTACGAGAGCTGGAAGGCTGGCATTCTAAGTGGCCTGCAGTGAATCAGCTGGACGAGGACCGGGAGCCCTGCGAGTCAGACCTCCCTCCTCTGGGGTTTTGCCGTCTTACATTCTCAAGGACTTCAGTCTCCTCAAAGTTGGCAGTCAGGTTTTCCAAGATGAACCTGCTTCCGAGCCGTGATTTTTTTTTTTTTTTTTAAACAGTGCTCGAGCAGCTCAACAGCATTACAGGGAGATGCCTTGGCTGCTGGGTGGTGTCTGTGGCTCTGCGGGAAGGGCTGCCCATTACTGCAGGCTAACGGCAAAGCCCTGTGTTTTCTCCGGTCACAGCCATTTGTTTGCTTTGCTGTGCTGTTCTGAACGTCGAGAGCGTCCCCCGTTCAATGGCCTGTTTTGCTGTGTCTTGGTTTTAGGAGAGGAAACACAATGTCGGTCAGCGTGCACGAGAACCGCAAGTCCAGGGCCAGCTCCGGCTCCATCAACATCTACCTGTTCCACAAGTCTTCCTATGCCGACAGCGTCCTCACGCATCTGAACCTTCTGCGCCAGCAGCGCCTCTTCACCGACGTCCTCCTCCACGCGGGGAACAGGACCTTCCCCTGCCACCGGGCCGTGCTGGCCGCGTGCAGCCGCTACTTTGAGGCCATGTTCAGCGGCGGCCTGAAGGAGAGCCAGGACAGCGAGGTCAACTTCGACAACTCCATCCACCCGGAGGTCCTGGAGCTGCTCCTTGACTACGCCTACTCCTCGCGGGTCATCATCAATGAAGAAAACGCAGAGTCGCTCCTGGAAGCCGGCGACATGCTGGAGTTTCAGGACATCCGGGATGCGTGCGCCGAGTTCCTAGAAAAGAATCTGCATCCCACCAACTGCCTGGGCATGCTGCTGCTCTCCGACGCACACCAGTGCACGAAGCTCTATGAACTCTCCTGGCGAATGTGTCTCAGCAATTTCCAGACCATCAGGAAGAACGAAGATTTCCTCCAGCTGCCCCAGGACATGGTGGTGCAGCTCTTGTCCAGCGAAGAGCTGGAGACAGAAGATGAAAGGCTCGTGTACGAGTCTGCAATTAACTGGATCAGCTACGACCTGAAGAAGCGCTACTGCTACCTCCCAGAGCTGCTGCAGACGGTGAGGCTGGCCCTCCTCCCCGCCATTTACCTCATGGAGAACGTGGCCATGGAGGAACTCATTACCAAGCAGAGAAAGAGCAAGGAGATAGTGGAAGAGGCCATCAGGTGCAAACTAAAAATCCTGCAGAACGATGGCGTGGTGACCAGCCTCTGTGCCCGGCCTCGGAAAACCGGCCACGCTCTGTTCCTCTTGGGAGGGCAGACCTTCATGTGCGATAAGCTGTATCTGGTAGACCAGAAGGCCAAAGAGATCATCCCCAAGGCCGACATCCCCAGCCCAAGAAAAGAATTCAGCGCGTGTGCAATTGGCTGCAAAGTATACATCACCGGGGGCCGGGGGTCTGAGAACGGAGTCTCGAAAGACGTCTGGGTGTATGATACCCTGCACGAGGAGTGGTCCAAAGCCGCCCCCATGTTGGTGGCCAGGTTTGGCCACGGCTCTGCCGAACTGAAGCACTGCCTGTATGTGGTCGGGGGGCACACGGCCGCAACGGGCTGCCTCCCGGCCTCCCCCTCCGTCTCTCTAAAGCAAGTAGAACACTATGACCCCACGACCAACAAGTGGACCATGGTGGCCCCACTCCGAGAAGGTGTCAGCAACGCGGCGGTGGTGAGCGCCAAGCTCAAGCTGTTCGCTTTCGGAGGTACCAGCGTCAGTCATGACAAGCTCCCTAAGGTTCAGTGTTACGATCAGTGTGAGAACAGGTGGACGGTGCCCGCCACCTGCCCCCAGCCCTGGCGTTACACGGCTGCAGCTGTGCTGGGCAACCAGATCTTCATCATGGGTGGGGACACCGAGTTCTCGGCCTGCTCCGCCTACAAATTCAACAGCGAGACGTACCAGTGGACCAAGGTGGGAGACGTGACCGCAAAGCGCATGAGCTGCCACGCTGTGGCCTCCGGAAACAAACTCTACGTGGTCGGGGGATACTTTGGCATCCAGCGGTGCAAGACTCTGGACTGCTACGACCCCACGTTAGATGTGTGGAACAGCATAACCACGGTCCCGTACTCGCTGATCCCCACTGCGTTCGTCAGCACCTGGAAGCACCTGCCTTCCTAAGCGCGGCGCCCTTCGGGGGATGAGCGTGAGGTAAGGAGTGGTCCCGGGTGAGTATGCGGGGAATTGAGCGGCGCGAGTCCCTCCAAGAGTGAGAGTGACCGGTGCAGAGGTAGTCCCCGAACTATTCAAGTCAAACACCCTGCTCCCCAGAATGGAAAGCACCGGGGTCGACCGCAGCTGCCCGGCCCTGCCCCTAACTGGAGCCGGGGGTCCCAGCCTTGGCTGAGCCCCCGCGTCTCCCAACCAGCATCTCAAAACTGCCCGTCCCAGAGGTGGGATCTGGGACGGGCATCGCCAGGGGGTTCTCTCATGATGCTGTTGTGCGGCCCAGTTGGGAGCCCCTGCCTTGTGCCTTAGGTTAATAATGCCAGCCAGGCTCTGCTGGGCCTCCCTGCACACCTGGGGCCGGGGGCTCCGTGGGTCACTTCGTCTGATCCTGACAACAGCCTTGCGAGATACTATTCCTAGAGCACTGTAGGGATGGGAACAACCGGTGCACAGAGGTTGAGCGACTTGCCCAAAGTCCTAGAGCTTCGTAGGTGGAGGAGCGGGTCGAGAAACCAACCCGGGGGCTCAGGCTCCAGAGTGGAAGCGCTTGAGCGTTTGCTGAACTGCTTCTTAACAAACTTGAGCTTCCTACGGGTTATCACCCCAGGAGATATTGGTTGATACTCAAATTTCGATTCCTCAATGCTTTCTGGAATGAAGGAGGGTGTAAGAACCGGAATGCTTAAGTTTTTTTCCTAGTTTGTTTTCTCTCCAATTATTTATCGCTTATTTAAAAATTTTTTCCTCAACAAAAAAAATAGCCCCCTTTAGGGCATTTATTAACTTCAGAAGGAAACCGGGGTCTCTGCTCGTAAAAGGTTACACCTGCGTTGTTTAAATTTGTCTGATGCGTGGACACACTGAGCCATCCAGACTGCCTTACACGGCAGCCTTTCAGAGTTAATCAGACAGGCTGACCCTTTTGTCAGGGCGAACAAAAGTCGTCTTTCTGTGTCATATATCTGAGTCCATAATGGTCGTCTTGTGTGCTTAAGAGTATATAATACTCTTGGCTCAAATAATTAATAGGCCGACGCAGTTCAGTGTTCGCGAAGCTAATGGCCGCTTTGCTGCCGTTAAGCATCCTTGCTCTTGGCCCCAGGAAGCACTTAAGCATGTCTTGAGGGCAGCACGAGCACGTGGAACGTGTTGATTGGCTTTGGTAATTCGCGGGCTTGTTATTAATAATAAGAGAATAAAGTTAAAACTCTGCTTTGGAGGAAGCACAACGAAAACTAACCCATTGCCTGGGAAGCTTTGGCTCTGTGATCCGAGTATGTGTCACACTTTTCTTTTTTCTGCCTTTTTTTTTTTTTTAAGACTTATTTATTTATTTATGATAGACATAGAGAGAGAGACAGAGACACAGGCAGAGGGAGAGGCAGGCTCCATGCAGGGAGCTGGATGCAGGACTCGATCCCGGGACTCCAGGATCACGCCCTGGGCTGAAGGTGGCGCTAAACCGCTGAGCCACCCGGGGATTCCCTGTGTCATACTTTTTCAAGAGGACTTTCAGAGGGGAAAACGGAAATCTAGGGATCTTTGTGAGCTGAGCAAAGAGGGATTTCGACTCATTGGTCTTTCCTTTCCACCTTTCTTATAGCTCATTTTCGAACATCACTAAAATTGGCCTCATTTTGACAATGAATCTTTGTTTTTGTTTTTGTTTTTTCCATTGGTTCAGTTGTCTCCTCCAGCCTGTTAGAGTTAGCACAGCTTGCTAATAGGATGTAACCTTGGAATGAAACTCCTTCAGAGGAGCTGGAACAGTCAGAAACCTCCTGTGGGGAGTGACTGTGCTGACGGCGTCCCACACCAAACTGGTTTTTGCAGCCTTGCTGGCATCTCAGTAATCCTGAGTAAACAAATGCTCTGAACGTGGTTATTTCATCTGCGATATGAGTGCATGACTCACCTCTAAAGCAGGTTTAAAGAACCTTCTGGGCAAAAGCATCAATTAAAAGCACACTGAGTTCGGTGTTAGCCCAGAATTGACTATATTTGCAGAGGAGAGCCAAGCCCTTGGCGCGATGGTGGCCGTGGACAGGCTGGCATCTTTGGACTGAAGGAAGGAAGGAAGGAGGAAGGAAGCCGAGGCAGGGAAAGACCACGGTGCATCCCGGTCTGGGTTTCCGGGGTGCCGTCTGGAACCCTCTGGACTCAGACCCCTCCTTTGTCCCGTGACTGTGCTGCACTAGGGCTTCTGCACGCTCTGTCCCCACTCAGGCCCGGGCTCATTGATAAATGAGGGAAGAAAAGGGGAGAGAACACGCTGCCCAGCATCTGGCCCATGTTAAGTGTTCGACACTCTTAGGTTTCTTCCCTTCTTCAGCTGAGACCTCGGCCTGCCACGGAATTAGCTTCGCGTGTGGTGGGGAAGTGCGGTTCCTCTGACTGCCACCCACTTGTTACCTCTAGTCTTCGTTTTTTTTAGTGCCTCCCCACGCAGCCCAGGGGATGTTGTCTGGTGCTCGAATTCGCCCCATCCTGGCTATTTGATCCTAATCACATACTTCTGGGCCCTGGGAACCGAGCAGATCAAGTGTTAGGTCGTAGGTGCAGCAGCCCCAGCCCCGGTGCCGCCCGTCGGAGTCCAGCCCCGAACAGGGCAGTTTGACAGGGTCGCATTGGCCTCTTTAAGGGCGGTGTGGGCCTCATCAAAGCCACCCTTGCGGTCTCCCATAGGGAGAATGTTGGTGTAAATTTCTGAAGTTTTCTACACACAATATAGTGTTAAAACACTTAAGCTGGATAGGGTGACTTAAAAGAGGTGCTGTGCAGGTTTCAGCCGTAAGCTGCAGAGACTTCCGGAACGTCTCTTTGATCTCAGACGTGGGTGCTAACCGAATTAATACGTGTTAACAAGAGGTTTCCCTGGGTCTAAAAGCTCATTCACCAGGGGGGATTTTAACTGTCTCCTGCTGCTGTGTCGGTGGGAAGGACAAGAAGGAAATCACTCTTGAGGACGCTCCCATTTTTGTGGTGCCGTGTGGCCCCAACCTGACGGCCCTCGGATTTCCCTGTGCTCTGCCTCTTCCCTTTTTTTAGAGTCCACCCCCCCTCCGTTGGAGGATGCACTGCTGTGAACGCTGATACTGTTCCAGTTATCAAACGCGTCCTCTGGCCTGCTGGTGAGCCCTAGGTGCCCGAGGCGGGGCTGGGGGCGGACACAGGCCTGAGGAATGCCTCCGGAGCCTTGAGTCGCCGTCAGGAAGCTGCCAAAGGAACCAACGAATGAAATGAATCCGACTCTGAACACACAAAAGGGAGGAGAACTGCGAGTGACCGGCGGCCCCTCCTGAACGCCCTTTGTCTGCACTCGCAGCGGCGCCGGGCTGGGGGCCTGCGCGGGGCCTGGACGGGGTCTGTGGGCGGCTGGTGCGTGAGTGGGGGGCGGAGGCGGCTGCACTTACCCGTGGAAAATCAGGTCCACGGGATGGGCAGGGGCCGCGTGGGGAAGCTGGTCCCACGCAACGCGCAGGCCTGTGGCTCCACTTGATGCTCGTGCTCGCTTGACGGCGGTGGATCCCGCAGGTTGGCAGTCGTGCCTTGGCTGGCACGTCCCGAGTGTGGACAGGCTCCAGCCGTGGGCTGGGGCGGCCTGTGGTGTCGCTGGAAGGGAGCGAGATGGACTTGTGGCACTTGGACAGCAGAGATGTGCTTCGGTGGGCGGGTTACTGTGCCTTGTACAAGTGGGGGATCTGCACTCGGAGCCCTTTGCGGGGCGGCCAAGGGGGGCCTGCCCCTCAGGGGGCTGCACGGTGCTCTGCTCAGCCACAGACGAAGCAGGGGTGTTGGAAGCAGAAGCTGGCACCTCGGAGCCGCACCGTTGGCACACTTGTGCTCTGGCGCGGAGCGGAGACGGGCCGGTCCTCCCGGGGCCACGCTCGTGTGTGCACGCGGCTCGGGGACGCACCCGGTCTGTGCACGCTTGCTCGTGAACCTGTAGTCTGGGCTTGCACGAGCCAGTTGGCCAGCTCTGTCCTGATTGTCATGGTCTCTTTCCCTTTGGTGTCCAGGGTCCTAACGAGACTCTGTCTCTCCCCCTCCATTCTAGGTTGTTCCGTCGCTCGGTGAGACAGAAGGAGATTTGTACTTTGGAGACGCCAAAGGTAATGAAGAAAGAAGGAGGAGGAGGAGGAGGAGGAGGAGGAGTTGCTCCCGGACCCCAGAGCAACACCCCCACCTGTACATTCCCTGGCTGGACGTGGGGGGCGGGGCTCGCCAGGAGCCGCCGTTAACATGAACGAGTGAACCTGTGATCTAGTCCTTGTCCTGTAATTGTGGATTAATGTCCGCGTTAATCGGCCCCTCACGGGCGGAGGAAAGCCGGGCCTTTCCCTTGCTGTACTATATTCAGCTTTTGATTTCCATGGGCTCCACCATTTATGTGTAAAATTTGCAACGGTTGTCACCTCTCCGAGGAGCGAGCCCGAGCCTCCTGCCAGCTGCTGTCGCCCGGTGAGGCCCGGCTGCGGGCCCAGACGGAGGCCTGGCGCCCCGAGGCTCCGAACAACGCCGACGTTCGCGCATAGGTGTTCTTTCTCTATTTATAAGTGACTTTAAACTCTCCCTCGGCTGTTAAGAAACTTGTTATAGATTTAGCTATTTATTGTCCGACGCCTGCATGCTGAAACAATGCTTACGATTGTCTTCGCGTGTACGGGAGCGTGTGAATGGTTGTATGTTTTGCACAATTTCGTGGCTGTTGTGAAGTGCTTTGCTGCACGAAAATGAGAACTCGGGAGTTAAAATTTGGAGTTTAACTGGAGGGTGGGTTGGGACGGGGGGGTGGGTCGTAGATGTCAAGACAGGGAAGGAGTATAAGTCGGAAACGAATGACATCGTAGACGTAGAGAAAGCATGAAGGACACTTTTTTAAGACTCACGGACTTCTAACTAATGGGGTTTCATGGGCTCTGGTCATGCTGATGGCTCATGGGGTGGGGCACGTCTTCAGTTGACCGTGTTCCTTCCCATCTGATTCACCTACTTCCATCTCAGCTACTGAAATTTAGGAAGGACCAAGTCGCTCTGCAGTTTTTTTTTCCCCTTTGTGTAATAATCCTAAAATCCTGGAAAATTCTATGGACTAGTTCTGTATATAGGGCACAGGTAAAGGCATTGTCCAAAGTTTATTTATTTATTTATTACCCCGTGAGAATGCTTTGCCAAACCCACAGTTCAACAGGAAAAAGCTGAGCTGCCACAGACGTACATTAACTCCCTCGCCAGATCGGTTGGCCCTGGACTCATCGTTCCCTCTTCTTGATGTGCGATCCAGCAAGCGGTAGAAGTTTTCCGAGGCCACGTTCACGTTGGTACAATGTACACTTGCGTGCTCACCCTTGGGTAAGTCTCTAGAACAGAACTCTTCGGTGCACAAGAGTGACGCGTTTGGCCAGGTGAACACCGAAGAATGGCGAGCCGGTGGCCCCTGGTGAGGGGTTTCCCGGGACGGACGGTCGGGGACCTGTTGTGAATACATTCTTTGCTAGTTCGTGTGCTTGTTTACTAACTCGTGCCGTGGTAGGTATTAGTGCTAGACCCAGCTTGGTGCTTGCCCAGAGGTGCCTGGGGAACACCGGAGTTTGCAACTCGCACCGCTTTCGTCGATGTTTCTCACGTTGCTGTAGTTTTAGAAAATAGGGCTTTAGACTGATGATAACCTTCTACATCGTGAGTGTGTTTGCATTGTCTAGTGACCGATGAATCCTTAACATTTCTCTTTACCTGGACACTTCAGACTAACTGCACATGTCCGTTCGTGCCATGAATAAGTGGGCTACAGTTGGACCAGAATAAATGAGCCCTTGGAATGAAAGCGCCACAATACTCTTCCAGCAGTCAGTTCCCCGCTCCTGGATGTGTTCTAAGCAATGCAGATGTCCGATTGTGCCCCGGCGGCGGCGCGGCGGCGGCGGCGTCACATTGTGGCAGCCACGGCGCTCTAGTTTATGATGCAAATCTGCCGAGATGTGTGTGTCGCTGCGTGACTTCTGAAAGCAGGATGAATTTTCTGCAGCTGTTTCAAAGTTGTGGCGTGTCCTTGAATCCTCTATTAATTACTGTGTGCGAGCCGGAGGGAGCCGTGGCCGGGGTGGGCCTCCAGCCTGCAGGGAACTTTCTGGACTCCCGCTCTTTGAATTGATGTAGGCATTTGGGCTCGCTACTTGACCATTCTCACCCTGTGAAACGTCCCCCACTTTGAAGCAAATACGATTCACGGCGCAGCGCGCACAAAAACCTTGGCGTAAGACGGAGAAGGTTCTTCTTATTCTGTGGACTGGTTGCTGTGGAAACCGATAACAAAGGGCAGCCTTCCACTTCTGGTATAATTGTGTAGCCCCCTTTTCTCTGGGCTTGACACCTGTCTGAATAAGAGTGATTAGAGCTGAATAATATCCCTCGCTTGGCTATTGAGTATGTGGTTCACGTACAGAACTCTGTGTAAGTTGAAGTGTTCATGTTCATGTGTGCTTGTCTGCTACTACGTTTTTGAAGTTTTGTAAAACTGTTGTTTTTTTTTTTTTTTCACAATGTGAAACTGAAGGTCAAATAAATTATTAGAGATTTTCTCTTCATTGTGTGTGTGAGTCTTTAACGCCACATGATTTAATCTACTGGAAATGTGTGCCTCTTGCAGTTTGATGAAAGTGAGGATCGTTTCACACGACGTGTTTCTTTCACTGTCCAGGCATGTCCATTCAGGAAAGCAGTTTTGCGTGTTGAGCTATTAAGATTTTTGGCCTTGTAGGATATTTCTTTCTTTCTTTCTTTTTTTTTTTTTTGTAAGATATTTCTTGCGACAGTGCAAAACACCTCCATTCTGGGTTATTCCTAGCGTAGGATATAAAAAGCCACGTACCAGGTGACGATGAGACAGCGCGGGGACTAGATGGAGGGAATAGTTCTTAGAGTCCTCCTGCGGGTTATATTTTGACAGGAAAGCTGTAAGAGGAGGAGCTGGAGTTTAGTCCCCTTTTCATCGGACGTGCCTTAGAAGTCATCAAACTAAGTAGAGATACGTGCATATTATTTCCCTGTAACGGCACAGGAAACCGCACGTGGAGCCCCTTGATGCACTTAGCTCCTGGTTGGAAGCCACCCGGAGGCTCTGTGTAAACACATGATCCTTACGCCTCAGCCTCGGCCTTGGCCTCGGCCTCGTTTCCTGTCACAGTAAGTTGCCCCTTTATCACTGGGGTTGGGCCCCCTGCTGTTTTAATGTGCAGAGCAACGCGAGGCATAATCCTTTCTGGTTTTGCTTCTTTTTAAAGAGTTTTATTTATTAGAGAACACGAGTAGGGGCAGAGGGAGAGGGAGAAGCAGACCCCCTCTTCCCGCCCCCGAGCACGGAGCCTGACGTGGGGCTCGATCCCAGGACCCGGGATCGTGACCCCGGCCAAAGGCAGATGTTTAACCGACTGAGCCACCTAGGCGCCCTGGCATAATCTTTTTTGGATGGAAAATAAATGCTACCTAATTAGAGCTCTAGGAGCCCACAAGTACGCAGGATGCAATTACAGCCCTTGGACTTTGCCCAAGATGCCGGAGCAGATGCCTCAGGTTTCACAGGAGGGGCGTCCAGTTCCACGCTGGGGAGCCTGGTCTAGGGCCAAGCCCAAGGGCACAGTGCTGACGACCACACAAACCCTGCTGCTGACACCGGACACGCCATCCGACAGGGAAGACGGGGCAGTTAGCAGCTAGGAGTTGACACGTGGGGCTTGGACGTTCAGCAAAAGCCTAGATGTTAATCTTCGGAGGCGTTGAGAGCGATTCCTAGAGAGATGGCTGCGTTACCTGTCATCCCCTGCGGTTCCTTTACCATCTCCGTGGGGATGTGTAGACAGGTTGCAGCAAAGAAGAGACTCCGGATCTTTAATTTGGAAATTTCATTTCACCCGGACATCAGATGGATCGGCTTGGAAGACCCTGGGTGGCAGCGAGGTCGGGTAGGCCAGGGGATGAAGCCGTTGTGTCCAGGGCTGGAAGGCTGGGTTGCGGGGCTGCTCCGGCGTGGCCGTCCTGGGCACGGGCTTCGGTTCTCGCGCCCCAGGGGGGCGGCTGTAGCTCAAGGCCCCACATGGGCTTCCCAGTCAGTGGCAACTGGCGGGAGTCCGTGCCCGACGACGCTCTTCCCTTTTCTTGAGACAGTAAGTTTCCCCGAAAGACCCCCCTGGGAGATTTACACCCGCTTCTTGACCACAAGCAGGTCACGTGGGCTTCCAAAGAAACCAGGGGGGGCTGAGAAAGGTGATTTTGTGGGTAAGGATGAAAGGAAGGGTAGGTGGTTGGCAACTGCACAGCATCCGTTCTGGTGAATAATCAAAGGGTCACTTCATCTTTAAAAAATCTTAAAAGATTTTATTTATGTATTTATGTGGCAGAGAGAAAGAGGGAGAGCATGAACAGGGGGACAGCCAAGGGAGAAGCAGGCTCCCTGCTGGGCAGGGAGCCCGACGCAGGACTTGATCCCGGGACCCTGGGGTCACGCCCTGGGCCGAAGGCAGATGCTCAACCATGGAGCCCCCCAGAGGCCCCCAAGGGTCCCTTTATTATTTAAAAAAAATTTTTTTTTAATGAAGCAGACCTTTTTTTTTAAGATTTATTTATTTATTTATTTATTTATTTATTTATTTATTTATTTATTTATTTGTAATAGACATATATAGAGAGAGAGAGGCAGAGACACAGGGGGAGGGTGAAGAAGGTTCCATGCAGGGATCCCGATGCGGGACTCGATCCCGGGACTCCAGGATCACGCCCTGGGCCAAAGGCAGGCGCCAAACCGCTGAGCCACCCAGGGATCCCCCCAAGGGTCCCTTTAAACCACAGTCCCATCGATGGAGTGTTACGCTGTGCTTGGCCAACGCTAAGGACGTGCTTAGTGTTTCTTAGTCCTCACAGCCAGTGTGGGGAATGCCGAGCTTTCTCAACATCTCTGAGCCTCAGCTCCTCTACTTACAAAATAAGGGTTCGTACTCGCTAAGAGGACTATTCAATAACCCCATGAATCCAGGAGAAGGCACTGAGGTCTGGGCCTCGCTTACAGCAGCCTCCCAGTGGCTTGCGCCATCATTAGCCAGCACCACTGGGAGACCTACATCTGCTGACTCTGGACATGAGTGTGTGTTCCCTGCACGGGGTCGTGGTAAAGGTCCGCGTGCCCATTGCCTGGCTCCGTCCCCACAGCAGCCCTGTGAGGAGGCACTATTAGCACCTGCACCTTGTAGCTGAAGAAACAGGTTTGGAGAGATTATCTAACTTGCCCAAGGGAGTGGCGGGGCCTGGGTTTCAAGGCATGCCCTCCGACCTGCTCCGTGTGTCCAGGAATGTGAGGAGAAGTGAGTCACGGGGCTGAGCCCACCAGCTGCCAACCGGGCCCCTCGTGTCCATCGTGTCCCGGAAGCTGGACCTGCTCGGACGAGCCCAGGAGGCTGCAGCTGCTGATCCCGCCCTGCGACACAGGAACGGAAGAGCACGTGGAAGGGCTCCATGGGCGACTCCAAGTTCTTCCTCGACAGCATGTCCTGAAGATAAGATTGTGGAGAATTTAAAAATAAACGGGTACCCCCCCGGGGGGTGTGTGTTACATTGGATGATTCACTGAGCTCTATATGCCTATAATGTGTGTACTCTTCTATATTTTTAAAAGATTTTATTTTATTTATGAGAGACAGAGAGAGAGAGAGAGAGGCAGAGACACAGGCAGAGGGAGAAGCAGGCTCCATGCAGGGAGCCCGACGCAGGACTTGATCCCGGAACCCCGGGGTCACAACCTGGGCTGAAGGCAGACCGCTGAGCCCCCCGGGGATCCTGTACTTTTCTATTTGTGCAATTGGTATCTCCTGAGAGATTGACCACACCGTGGGCTGTGGCCAGAGCCTAACAAGGGGAGAACTCTGCCCCACGATGTGCGGCAACCAGCTCAGGAAACCAAAATCTGCAGTGGCTGGCCGGCAGTTTAGGAGGCCGGCTCGCGGGAGGTCAGACCACCATCTCCAGCGACTGGCTCAGCAAGCCCAACAGCAACTCAGAATGGCCAGGATTTGGGTAGATGACAGATACGTTCCCTGAGCTCCGGCCCTGGTCCAACCTAGGGCCAGCCAGAGAAAGCCGACTGCGCCCTAACGGTCGCACGGACGCCCCACTTTTAATGAGCTGGCCGACCACTTCCCCAAGCCGCGGCCTCCATCAGGGCCCATCCGGAGCCTCCCCATTTCTCCACCTACCCCCCCCAACCCCGCCCCCCGGCCTGCCTTTGAGTATCTGCCAAAATGCAGCTGACGGGGCCCGACTCTCCTCGGCCCGGAGTAACAGCCTTCGCCGCTGTCATGCGGCCGGCCTTTGTGTACGTCCACAGACACAGGTTTGCTCAATAAAATAATTAAATATTTCAACAAAAAGCTTCGTGGAAATGAAGTGCAGACCAACGCCGAGGGTTCTGGGCAAACGGGGTTTTTGGGAGGGTGCTGTTGATCCCGAACGTCGGAATGGGACAAAATGTGCACAATACACACAGCCCAAGAAAACGGGATGTCGAGTTAATGGGGTTGAGGTGCGGGCATCTGGTTTGCCAAAAGGAGAGCAGTTGCCTTGTTTGGGGATATTTTGAACGAAGCGAGAACACTTACGTGAGTTTTACAGCCAGATCCGTGGTGCACACGAACGCATGAATAAATGCAAAATCTTAGCAGTTAATTCCCGGCCGTGCCTGTCACAAATCTTAAGTGCTTCGCCCGTCTGACACATACTCAGACGAGCCATCTGTCCTGCATTTGAGTTTAATCGTAGACAATGAATTGTAAAGCTCTGTTATTTGTCAGACGTTGGACCACGAAGTTTAAGACCTAACTTGCGGGGGGATAAAAAATTGCCTGGCGAGGCATGACCATGAATTACAAGCAATTTGACTAAGTAAATTATGAATCTCCCATAATCTTGTCCAGCTCGGTTTACAGCCCAGCTTGCTTTGTGAGTCCAGGGGAACCGAAGGGACAAAGTTTCTCTCTCTTGCTCTCTCTCTGTCTCTTCCTCGCTTTCTGGTCCTGTTTCCTTGGCAACCTAATCTTTATCTGAGGAAGGATGGAGCTTGCGTGGAGGACACGCAGTTGCAATTTCCGCAGAGTCTCCCCCTAACCCCCTCCTGCCGCAGCAAACGCTGTGTTCTGTTGCCCAAAGTGACTTCACGGCCACGTCTTAGCCGGTCCCTGGGGTGTCGTTGCGCGGATTTCCCACAACAGGCCGAGGGCCCATCCCCACCGATGGCCGCGGCCGCAGGGAGCAGGGAGCAGCCTCCCGGGGACGGGCCAGGGAGCTGCCAAGTCCGCGGACCTCTGGCTGCCGCTTGACCTCTGCGCCCTCACTTCAGGCCCCGCCTGGGCAGAGAGGTCACTTAAAAAAAAGTCTTAAAATGTGACTTAAAAAAAATTTTAAAAAAAGTGACTTAAAAAAATTAAAAAAAAATGTGACTTAAAAATGTCTTAAAAAATGACTTAAAAAATGTCTCTGTCTCCGAGGCTCGAACGAGCATACACCAAGCTCTGAGCGGCCAACAGCCCTGGTCCTACTCGGCCACCCACGCATGTCGCGGCCAAGGCCTTGCTGCCGGGAGGACCTTTCGGAGAGAATGCATCTTGGCATTTTGGGCTCGTTTGTGGTCTATGAAGGAAAGGAAGGGAGAAAGGGGACGAAGCAGGGACGCCCTCAGGGAGGTACCTCCTGCCAGCACACCTGCTCAGGAGCCACCCTCTTTCTTTTTTATTTTATTTTTTTAGGATTTTTAAAATTTATTTATTCACGAGAGACCCAGAGAGAGGCAGAGCCCCAGGCAGAGGGAGGAGCAGGCTCCCTGCGGGGGGCCCAATGGGGACTCGATCCCGGGACCCGGGGTCACGCCCTGGGCCGAGGGCAGAGACCCAACCATGGAGCGCCCCTGGCGCCCCGGCCTCTTCCAGCATGAGGATACCTAGGCCTGTTGGGCGCCGACCGCCATTCACACGCTCCTGGGACTCGGGCCGTCGAAGGCGGGTGCCGGTCGGAAGCTGAGCAGCTGCTTCGGGGAGCCTGGGGGGGGCCCTCACCTGCGTGGGACTCGGACTCCACGGCGACCCAGGGGAACAGTGAGGAAGCCTGTAGGTGTGGGGGGCAGGCGGGAGGACAAGGACGAAGATGGCATTTCAGTCCCCAGGGATGTGGGGACAGAGGAGGGGAAGGTGGCACCTGGAGCAGAGGGTGTTTAAGGCCAAAAGAGAGGCCGTATGGGGCAGGCCTGGGCCGCGGCTCCACCGGGCTGGGCAGGTCCCTAACAGCCGGGCAGGTGGGGACCCCGGGGGGAGGGTGCCCACCCAGAGCACCCACTGCTCTTGGTTTCGCTGGGAACCTGAAGCTGCTCTACGAAGTGTTTATTAAAGGTTAAAAGGGGACACTAGAAGGAAAAGGAGCCTTTCCGGGGAGGCACGGAAGCTGTCCGACAGCCCGAAGTGCAGGGACCAGAGCGGGCGGCGCCCGTGGGGGCTGTGATGGGGACCCGAGCGCCTAGTCCCCAGCGCCGTGGTGGCCTGGGAGGGGCCGCGGGGCAGCTCCCTCCAAGCCGTCCCCTGGGCGCCGGCGGGTCCCTGTGCGTCTCTGCTCACGGCAGCGCCATCCGGAGCCGTATCTCCTCCTCAATACCTGACTTCCCGACCTCAGTTACCATGATGTGGCTTCAGTTCCCTTCCAGGTGTTTCTCCGGAGCAGAAAACCGCCTCTGTGAAAGGCTGCGTGGGTGATCAGGACCCACAGGTCACTTGTCGCTGGTCTCTGCCGGGAAGACAAAAGTCGGTTCCATTTGCTGGGAGTGTGGAAAGGTTCAGAGAGAAACCAAGCCGTTAGGGAAGAAAAGTGGGTGTTTCAAAAGCTTCCGTGGAGCTGGTTTCAGAGGGAGGCGGAGCGCTCCTCTGGGTGAGCGGTGCTGCCTCGACGCCAGGCACAGGCACTTCCCGGCCTCAGCATCCCCGAGGGAGGAGTGGGGGGGAGGGGCGAGGCCCCAGGGTGGGGAGGCATCTAGGGGGGCCATGCCCCCGGAGCCCGGGTGATGCAGAGAGCGAGGTCCTGAGGCCGCTGGGCGGGCCTGCTGGGGCTCGGGTGCAGCGCTCGCTGGGGCTATCACCGCAGGCACAGAGCTCGAGGACAGGGCACGGCCTCCGTCCTCTGTAGCATCGCTGAGTGGGGGGGTCAGACCGAGAGGAGGGGTGGCCTCGAGGCGGGGACGGGGTGCTGGGGTGGAGCTGGAAACCAGGGCCAGGCACGGGGGGCACGGGGAGGAAGGGGGGCACGGGGAGTATGGGGGAGCAGAGGGGGACAGGGAGCGTGAGGAGGATGGGGCCCATGGGGTCCACGAAGACCATGGTAGGCACAGGGGGCACGGGGAGCACGGGGGGCCCAGGGCAATGTGTGTGGACACAGGAGGCCCCACCAAGGCGGCAACAGAAGGAGGTGGACAGACGGCGCAGCCCATGGCCAACATGGAGGTGCCGCCAACACCGCGGGGCACAGCAGTGTTCAGAGGAGTCCCTGCATCCCCCCACCTCCCGGGAGCACCGAGATCTAAGCACCGTTAATTAATTAATTAATTAAATATATATAGAGAGAGGCTGTGGGCAGGTGAGTGGGTGAAGCACAGGCGCAGGGGCGGGACTCGGGCCTTGGAGCCTCGGGTACACCTCGGGCCTCGGGCCTCGGAGCCTCGGGTGCACTGTTGGCCTCGGGACACGGGCCTCGGGTGCGCCGTGGGTACACACTCAGTCCCGTGGCCGGGCCGAAGCCCCAGGCGGGCCGCCGTCACCACGCAGCTGGACGCGAAGGCTCCGGAGCCCACAGTCTGCCGACAACATGCTCGGGCCCAGCCCGGCTCAAGGCCCTGTCACCTCCCGGCGCTGCCGGCGTCTCCGGGGACCCAGCAGATCTTGGCTGATGCCTGCTGGGGGCTGCGGCACCAGCGGCTTGGGCCCTGGGACATAGGGACGTGCCCTTGGCTGGAGGGGGCGGCGCGGGGCTCGTGCTCCGTGTCCCCGGGGTTAGCGGGGCCGCAGCTCGGTCTCCAGCTTTGCCCGCAGCTCGCGTGCTTCTGGAGAAGCTCTCTGGGCAGGGCACGGGCCCCGGAGCAAAAGGGTGTGCCGGTCATCCTCCAGCTCGCTCTGCCTGTGAACCAGGTGACGGCCACGTCTGTTTGCCGATGACACGAAAGCCAAGTGGACAAGGCATTTCGTTCTAAGCTGATGCCTTTCTTGGGGGCTAAGGTTTCGGTTTTGCTCATTTTTGTTTCAATAGTGTGGGAGGGAGGGAGGGGGCACTGCCACGCGGCGGTGGGGCCATGGCCCTGACCCCACTTCCCAGCCGGCGGTTACAGCCCCAACGTCGCGGGCTGCAGACTGCACTCGGGACGCCGCGTCTCTAATCTGTAGCATTGCAGCAGCACCCGCCAGCCGCTGCCGCCCAGCACCCCGGGGACACGGGAGGGCCCTGCTGGGACTCGCTACGCCTGCCTGCGTCCCTGCGCGGAAGGCCCGCTGGCACCGTCACCTGTCAGCCGTGGGCGTGAGCATAGTTGGCACCCGGGGTCGCCGTCGTCCCTCTGGCTTCCTGAGGGGAAAGGAGCGGATCAGGGTGCGGGGAACTGGGGGTCACCGGGGGTGCCGTCCCTGGGCAGAAGGTCAGTCCCTGGGCAGAAGGTCAGGGCTTGCCGGGCTCCTGGTGCCGCTTCGGGTTGAACCCTGGGGTGCCTCCAGCCTCACTCTCCGGGTGCTCCCTGCGCGTGCGGCGCACACACACGGACAGATGTGCACACGTGCACGCACACTCGCACACACACATACGTGCACACACCCCAGCTCTCCTCGACAGTTCAAGAAGAACCGGGACACTATGATCCTAACAATTAGATGAAAATCTTATCACCTAAGAAACATGCCTGAGGCCGAAGTGTCCAGCCGGGCGGGGTGGAGGTGACGGGAAGGCGGGTCCGGGCGGGAGGGTGACCCTGTCACTCCCTGGAGCAGGGCCTGCCCCAGGGGTGGGTGGGGGGAGGCCCGGAAAGGCAGGGAGGCCCTGCCTTTTTTTTTTTTTTTACTACAAATATTTTATAATTTGCCTGTTTACTACCCTCGATGGAAATTGCCAGTTCACAGACCACCTAATGTGCAGAACCCACTGTAACGCCCTGGGTCAGGGTCCCCGGGAAGTGGCGCTGAGGTGGCTGTCAGGGGGCAGGAGGCGACGTCGGCAGGGTCTCAGTCAGCACCTGCTGGAGAGAGGGCAGCAGGCCGGGCCGAGGGACAGCTGGCGCCACGCTTCGGGGTAGGAGGCTCGGCAGATCCCGCAGGGAGCTGTGCCGCTGGGGGAGCCTAAAGCCCCCCTAGTGCAGGTGGCGCCCAGGGAGGAGCCCCTGGAGACCGCCGGGTGCTGGGAACGGGGTGGTGCTGAGCTCTCGTGGCTGCGGAAGCACCCGGGGCCCTGGAGGAGGGGCCCCCGGCCGGCACAGGCCGTCCCAGAAAGGAAAGTAATAGGACGGTGATTCATGATACGAGCACACGTATTTCCGGCCTGACTAAACCAGAAGATGTTGTGAAGTCGTCCGATACTTACAACTATTTGGTTTTTATTTTGTTTTTTAAGATTTTACATATTTATCCATGAGAGACACAGAGAGAGGCAGAGACCCAGGCAGAGGGAGAAGCAGGCTCCGTGCGGGGAGCCCGATGCAGGACTTGATTCCGGGATCCGGGGTCACGCCCTGGGCCGGAGGCAGGTGCTCCACCGCGGAGCCCCTGGGGGCCCCGACTTACGACTATTTCTAATGAACTAGTCTGCGCTTATGAGAAGACAGTGCTCAGCTGCGTATTGTCACCACTTCCTCCTCCCACGTGGGACTTCGAGATCTTGGTGGGTAAGCGTAGCCGAATCTGCGCTTGCACAGCGACAGTGATGCAGGCAGGCGGACACCCTGGCGTTGGAAGTTCACCGAAAAGGTGGTCAGGTCTTGGCCGAGCTCCCAATGCGCCAGTACGTGCATACGGTGGCTGCGTTCTTGGGAAACCTAATGTGTGTTAAAGCCGTGAAAAAATATTTTGTGTTTATATGTTAAATGGAGTAGATATGAGGCTCAGGTAATTTTATCAAGTTTCCCGCTTACGTAATCAGACACTTGGACTTGTGCGTATGGGAAAATTCATTGTCACGGGAACCACACTGCACATACTTGGTGGGGTGCTTACCGTGCTGGCCCCACCCACTAAATGCTCGGGTGCCTCCCAATCAAAAACACCAATTTCCATAATTCCATATGCCAATTAACTAATTGAGGACTCAATTACTTAATCTGCTTCTAGCCTAAACAGAATTGTTTTCCCTTCTCAAGTTTTATTTATTTATTTTTTTGACTTTTCTTTTTTAAGACTTTTATTTATTTACTTATTTTTGAGAGAGAGAGAGCATGTACAAGACAGAGACAGAGAGACAGAGAGACAGACACATAGCCTGAGCAGAGGGAGGGGCGGAGAGAGAAGCGGACTGCGCTGCGCAGGGAGCCCGACCAGGGCTCGATCCCAGGGCCCTGGGGTCATGACCGGAGCTGAAGGCAGGTGCGCACACGCAGCCAAGAGCAACGTCACGCCTGGGGTCCTGCAGCCTTAGCTATCATCTCCCATGAGCCCAGGGACATCACCCTCAAATGTGTGAACCCCGAGGAGCGTGTCCAAGGCACAGTCTTGTTTCTCCGCGACTGACCCACAGAGTAACAACTGGGAGGGGTCGTACGCGTCCTGGGTTCCCTTTCCTTAGGAGGACTTTTACTGCCCACTGTGTTCCCACGATTACCTCTTGCTTCGGCAAAGCCGAATCTCAGGGGAAGACAGCAGGTTCTCGGGGGGACGTACGTGATCTATCCTACCTGTTGACAGACGAGCAGGAGAAACGGCGGCTTTCTCACGAGCTTGAGGGGGGGCAGACCCCGTATTCCTTCCCTCCTGCATCAAGCAGTTGGCCTCGGCGATTGCAGCAGAAGCAGCTTGCCTGAGGCAGTGGATGAGGGTGTCGGGACCAGGACACGGCCAGGGGAGGGAATTCGAGTGGGTGGCTCAGTGAGCTAAGCGACCGACTCTGATTCTTGATTTCGGCTCGAGTGAGAGATCCAGCCCCACGTGGGGCTCGGGGCTGGGTGTGGAGCCGCTTACATTCTCTCCCCCCGCCCTGCCCTGCCCTCCCCTTGCTCACATGCCACTCTCTCTCTCTCTCTAAGGAAAAACAAAACCATGAGAAAGACTCCCAGGCTGATTTGAAATATAGGCAACAGCAGCACCAATTGGGAAACTAAAAAGGAACGTCTTTAATATGAATTATCTTATGCAGAATGTTTTATGTTAACTCAGATGTTGGGATTTAGTTGTAAAGCGCTTATGCGGCAGAGCTGCTGACACCAATGACCGTTCAGGGCGTGCACAGAATTACAAGGCTCTAGAAGCGACTGTCAGAGCCTTGAGCAATTTGCATCCAGAAGAGTCAATGTTGAGGAGATGGATGTGTTTTATCTGCGCACCTGAATAACATGCAGAACAGTGTTAGTCATTTGTTTATGAATATTTTCCACTACCACTCATCTCTCAACATATGGCAAACATTTCCAATTGTTTTATTCTCTCCCCTTTTCTACGGGCTGCCGGAAACAGCTGGCACATATCTTTTTATAATTTTGCCGATGACTTTTCTGATGCACTGGGTTTCTTCTCGTCATTAGAGAGAAAAATTATTCATCTTCTACAGACTTGAGTTCATTGTTGCTGGGAGGCCAAGAGTGTGTTTTATTTTTTATTTTATTTTTTCAAGAGTGTGTTTTAAATGAATAATCGATCACACTGCTGATTCTACCTCAAAATGGGAGCATCTTAGGAATTTCTGAACGAATGTATATTGGCGTACGTGCCATTCTGTACTCAAAGGACTGTGGTGTGATAATTCTCTGAATCATGGCATGACACTTTTGTAGACTTGACTAGTTCCGTTTCATTAGGAAAAGTAGTGCTCAAAATTGTGTGCACAGTTAATGGTGGCAAAACCTTGTTAAATCCAATATGAGGCAGCCTAATTTTAGTCTTTCCTTGGTCTTCTGCAGCTTTTCTTAGTTTTTGAAAAAATAATGAAAGCAATTCTGAGTATTTGAGCTTCACGGTAGGATGCAAAATGGACTTTCCAAATGCACATTCGGGAAGCAGAGCCATCACGTTTGCTGATCCTGGTTGCCCAGGGCGCACCTGCTCTTGGAATCTCTACCAGGAGCCACGTCTGCAGATGACTTGGGACCTGGTCGAAGCTGACACCTTCAGATGCCATGTGCTTACTAGAAGGATGTTCTGTTTCCCAAACCTGCTCCCTATTTTGGTTTTTGATGTGCACTTAGGTGCTTGGGAGTAGGGGCTGAAATGGACAGATGCATCGTGGCGATTCTCTGGTCCCTGAGATGACGGGACTTCACCAGCGGAAACCCCCAAAGTAGGTTAAATCAGAATCGGTGAAAAAGAATTGTAACCAACCTGTGTGATACTGTTTGTGGTAAAATGAAGGAGACTCAGAAGCTAATTCTGAAGGCAATTGCAAAGGAAGATTCTAAAAGGATTTTTCAGGGATATCAACACATAACCTTTCAAATATTTTATTTTTTTATTTTTATTTTTTTTTAATTTTTATTTATTCATGATAGGCACACAGTGAGAGAGAGAGAGGCAGAGACACAGGCAGAGGGAGAAGCAGGCTTCATGCACCGGGAGCCTGACGTGGGATTCGATCCCGGATCTCTAGGATCGCGCCCTGGGCCAAAGGCAGGCGCCAAACCGCTGCACCACCCAGGGATCTCCCTTTCAAATATTTTAAATGAATTACACGCTTGCTTTTTTTTAAAAAAAAAAAGTTCTCATTACTTAATATTTTTATTTTACATTGATTCATCAACTTTTTCGCTTCTAAGGACAAGGATATCATACATAATTGATACCTATGACTTCACCGAATATTTTATTGAACTGGTGACTACAGCAAAAGAGAGCAAATGCAGGTTTATCCCCTCTTTTTGTCTCTGCCTCACATTGTACTTTTATATAAAAAATATAATACACGTACACACCAGGTGTATTATTTTAAGGTAAGGAGGCAAGCTATACGAATGTAAGAAAAGACATAAGTCCAGTAGAAAGATACATCGTAGAATCTGTCTCAGGGTAGTTGAGTTAATTTGAAATAAAAAGTAGCTAAAAAAAAAAAAAAAAAAAAGGAGCTGCCTTTAAATAGCATCTCAAACGGAAGTCATATTATACATCATGCATAATTGAGAGAATTGAGAATTGAGAATTGAGGTGCAGAATTGAGAGCAAAAGAATGAAAAGGTTTTATATGCTAAAAAGTTTCAAGGGGAAAACTGAACAACTTTTCCCCTAAAAGCATAAAAGAGGGCTAATTGAAAACGGACAAAGAACGTGATAGTGTACGAAAGATAAAAGGAAACTAATAAAAAATATGGGAAAAAGATCAATCACATACAAATTCAAATTAAGGCATCTTCTCCCCCCAATAAATTAATAAAAGTTAATACAGAGAGAGAAAGAGCGAGAACTGACAAAGATGAGGTGGGACAAGTACTTTTACACATTGTCAACCAGAGTACAAATCGACACACTATTTTAAGATGCGATCTAGACTATAAATTTTTAAGAATCCTGACATGTTGATATCTTTGACCCAGTTATGCCACATCCAAGAGTCTTCAGTATGGAAATAATCTTCATTATCGTTTTTTAAAATTTATTTATTCATTTTAAGTCAGTTGGAGAAGGACAAACATTATATGGTCTCATTCATTCGGGGAATATAAAAATAGTGAAAGGGAATAAAGGGGAAAGGAGAAAAAATGAGTGGGAAATGTCAGAAAGGGAGACAGAACATGAGAGACTCCTAACTCTGGGAAACGAACTAGGGGTGGGGAAAGGGGAGGTGGGCGGGGGTGGGGGTGATTGGGTGGCGGGCACTGAGGGGGGCACTGGATGGGATGAGTACTGGGTATTATGCTGTATGTTGGCAAATTGAACACCAATAAAAAATAAATTTATAACAAAATAAAATTTATTCATTTTAGAAAGAGAGAGAGACAGAGGGAGGAAGGGCAGGGAGAGAGGAGAGAGACCCCCCAGCAGGCTCCTCTCTGAGCACAGAGCCCGACGTGGGGCTCAGCCCCTCACCCCCGGGGTCACGACCTGCTCTGAAACCAAGAGATGGGAGTTCCACCAACTGAGCCACCCAGGGGCCCCGGAGGAAATCTCAGAATTGGAAAAAGGTTCAGGTTAAGATGAACGCTCCTCATGCCCTGGTCGTCCAGCGAGAGACTGGTGGACGGTAAACGGTGGCATCAACTTGATGAGCATTGAGCGTCATTAAGTGTAACGTCTCCAGAAGTTGTGTCGTGACGGCAGGAAGTGTTTGTGAGAGTATTACAGGAGAATAACACGGCGTCGTGGGGTGAGGAGTACAGCCCGGGGGTAGTCCGCGGGGCCCTGATGTGGCAGGTGTCGGGCGGCAGGTCAGAGAGGGTGAGCACAGCGTGCGTGTCAGCTGCACTCAGAGAAACAGAAAGAAAAAGACAAAACAGCTCTCGGAGTCAGATGCGGAATATCAAATTAGTTACATTAAGAAGAAGGAAGGAGAAAAAAGAAAAAAAAAAGGAAGGAAGGAGAAAAAAGAAAAATAGAAGAAGGACGGAGGTGTCGGGTGGCTCAGTCGGTCCTGATTTGGGCTCCGGTCACGATCTCAGGGTCCTGAGGTTAAGCCCCGTGTCAGGCTCTGCACTGAGCATGGAACCTGCTTAAAATTCTCTTTCTCCTTCTGCTCTTCGCACTCTCTCTCTCAAAAAAAAAAAAAAAAAAAAAAAAAAAAGAAAGAAAAAGAAAAGACAAAAGCAAAACCCCAAAATGATATATAAGAAAAATGGTTAACAAAATAATAAACCCAAATATAAACTCTGGTTTTATTTGGATGATGATATAGCCCATGTATCACGAGTTTCCTTTTTTTTCTTACTTTTCTAATTTCCTTTAAAAAAAACAAACCTGCTTCAGAAATTATGAACGCATGGACTATAAACAGCGTGTTTCGCTACCGTACACTAAGAGTGAGGCTCCTAGTCTGGTGTCAGATGGGAAATCTTACCATTAAGGGAAATGGGTGTTTTTCCAAAAATCCTGGGCGTTGACGGGGTTGAGGCTGTGTCTTGCCGGAAACCATGGGGTGTAGAAGTGGCGGTGACCAGGCTGCCACCTGCACGCGTGAGCGTCCCAGGGCCGCAGTCACCCGTCACAACCCACGGGCTCCGCACCTGCAGGGGCCGTGGCCTCGCTGGCCTGTGCCCCTGTCCGGGGGGCCGGCTCGTTGTCCATGAGTCACGCCAGCAGCCGCCGGGCCGCCGGGCCGCCGGGAGCTGAGCCAGGATGAGGCCGAGCCGTGAGCGGCAAGTGCGCGGAGGCGAGAGCGCCAGGACGCCCACAGCCCGGAGGCCCCTTGTGCCCGGAGGAGGACGGGCTTTGCTTGCCACTTGCTGTGCTCACGCCCCGCATCGCCCAGGTCCCGGCTGAGTCCCGGGTCACAGGTGCCTGAGCGGGACAGACCCTGCGCCGTCGGGGGGGGGCCCTGCTCCTCTCTCCTGGGACGCGCCGGCGGTGCTCGTAGGCCCCATGGCCTCGCCTTCCTGCCGACGCTGGCTCCGCGGGAGCACAAACCTCTTATCTTCGTCACCGTGTCGCCGGAGCCGGGAGCGGGTGCCTGCTGAGCACTGATGCTGCTGAATACTGTCTATCGAGTGCGTTTTCCGCCGCGGGTGCCTGGTGGTCACGCCTATGTTGAGTGTGCACCGTCACCTGGTACTGACCTCGAGGTCGGACGCGGCTCCTTGGTCGTCGAAAGGGAGGCCGCGGTGTGCGTGGGTCCTGTGCTGTGGGAGGAGCGGGCGTGGGGCTCTCCTCCCAGGGCCGTTTCCTCCTTAGGTCACGGGCCAGCAGCAGCGCCTCCGTGGGGACCGAGTCTAGGCCGCCCGAGGGACGCAGGACAGGCGAGCTGGGCTCCAGCGGCCCCAAAGCCCGTCTCTCCTGAAGTTCTCGAGGAATCTCTCCACTGGGCACGCCTGTTACTTGCCATCTCCACTTCCTTGCCCTTGGTGAAAGCAAAATTCTTGGAATTTATCTCACGAGCACAAATCACCTGTGATTAATTCTTTGCACTTAGTAGCTATCGAGCGTGTAACTACGGAGCTTAACGCTTGCCGTGTCTGTAATCATGCCGAGGTCTTACTCTTTCCGATTAGACCCCACCTGCACCCTGGGAAGGGCAAGGAAGCTCCCGGGGTAAGCAGCGCGCAGGCGGCCTGGCACTTCTGGCTGCGGCAGGAAGTCATGGGCACGAACAGCCTTAACATATTATTTTTCACTGAGCGCCTTTCATTAATGCTGCCCTGCATGCTCTGTATTGGAGAAACCACAGAAAAATGCATTTTGCGAGGGAGGCCGGCCCTTTTCCTGCGATGACACTTCGGCGGGGCGAGGGGGGGTGGATATCTCGTAGTGGCTGCTGCCCTGGCGGTGAATGGCTGGGCCTTCGTGTGGAACGAGGGAATCCGGCCAAATTCTAAAGGTGAGATGTCAAAAAAAAAAAACCCCAAAAGTGCCAAATTGATGCTTACCCTTTGAGTTGGTTCACAGGCACTTCGGGGAAGAAGAGTTTGGAGTCGCAGAGCTTCCTCCTCCTATGGGGGCCGGAGCCCGCTGCCCCCGCTCTCTCGTCACCTCCGACCAGTGGAGTCGCGTCCAGGGCTTGCAAGCAGCCACGGGGCCCGTTGGACCGCGACCCCTGCCAGCACCCCAGGACGCCCGCCCTGGACCGGCACCAGCATGTCACTTTCCCAGATGGAGTCGGGAAGGGGAGAAGGGCGGGAGGAGGGTGAGGAGCTCTGGGAAGATGTGCGCACCCGCAACGGGCATTGGAGCCCCCGACGGCAGGAGCTCGTGGGCACAGGTCCTCTGGGCCGCACAGATGAGGGGAGCGGCTTGCGCGGTCAGCAGGGCAGCGTGTGGGCACGGGCGGGTGCGGGTCACCGTGCCAACCGCTCTCTCTTCCTTGCTACATGTGGCATCTCCGGGGGCTGGCCCACGAAGGTGAGCAGGCTGGAGGGTGGCGGCAGGAAAACGTGGGTGCGGGGAGGACAGACAGCCTCTGCCCTGGCCCGGCCCCGAGAGCAGGGCTGCGGGGAGCAGGGAGTCCCCGGGGAATCTGCTGGGCGCCCAGGGACTGTTGAGGTTTGGAGCAATTTCTTTTCCAGAACCAGAAAAGAAAAGGATACTGAGCTTAGTGATTTTTCCACTTTTCAACTCATTAGGAGTCCTAAGCTGCCCCTTATGCACCCGCAAGGGAGCCATGCGGATGAGGTTGTGTTGTGAATCAGAAAATGTTAACAAGGCGCACCTGGGTGCCCAGGTTAAGGGTCTGACTCTTGATTTCAGCTTGGGTCATGACCTCAGGGTTGTGGGATCGAGTCCTGCCTTGTGCGGTGCTCCAGGCCAGGGCAGGGGGGCGGGTAGTCGGCTTGAGCTTCTCTCCCTCTGCCCCTACCCCCTCAAACAAATACATAAATAAATCTTTTTTTTTTTTTTTTTTTTTAAAGCGTAATGAGAACTTCTCTGTGGGAACCTTGCAAGAGCCCGTGAAGGATCAGGGGCACTAATCTCGTCTGCATCGGTTCCGAATCCAGAACCTCCCTCAAAGGTCACATTTCCTTGCTAATGGAGGGAGTGAGACGGGAAGGCCAAGCCCATGGTCTCAGGGGCCCTGGTGCGGGACTTGCCCACCACAGAAGGGTTTGGCTTAGGACAGGGAGGCCATGGCTTTCTTTTTCAGGTGTGATTTGGGGTACGGGGCGGTTTTAGAGAAGGACACAGACCATTTAGGACGCGTAAGAGCCGAGGGTCTAAAAACGGGTTCTCTTCAAATGTCTTACTTGCACGTGTGCCCCTGCAGAGGCCGTGGGGGCCCGGGCGGAGGAGGCCCAGCATCTGAGGATCTCTCGCCCTGGGGCCAGTGTCCAGCAGGCACCCGAACTGCCCCTCGAGCCCCCCCTTCCCTGGCACTTGCTCCTCCCAAGACCCTTTCCACATAGAACGAAGCACATCCCTGACCGGGTGGGAAAGCTCCTCCGAACCAGGGTGTTTGCTGACCTCATGCTCTCTCCCTCCCCCCAGCCCCAGGCCCCCATGCTGAGCTCCCGGCCAGGGCCTTTGGGGCTCCTCCCCGAATGTGCGACGCCCTTTTCTGCCACTGCATCCTTGTTCTCCTGGTTATGGAGTGTTATCCTCCCGGCAGCAGCCTCCCGCCACTGCCTATTAGGAAAGAGCTCGACTCCCGCCTTCAGGGAAGGAGCACTTCCCCCATTCTGTCTTCGGTGTCTGTACGTCTTGCGTTAGCTTTGCCTAGACCAGTGTTTGGCTTCTTTTTTTTTTTTTTTTTTGCACTCCCCCAGCACAGCACAGGGCTGGTTACGTGGTGGTCAAATGATCCGTCTAAATAGTTCGAACCCATTGGGAATGGGAGACGCACACGGAAGCTCCAAGAAGGAACATTGTCCTCCCCGTGCCTGGAGAGCCCAACCCTCCCGCTGTGCCTGGGAAACCAAGGGAACAAGACACGTGTGCTCTCCACTTACCCTAACTGCTGTGGCAGTGGCCTGCGGTGATCTCAGGTGGGCTTCTGGTGGCCAAGCAGCTGTAAAATCCGCAGGGCTACCCTCAAATTATCCTTATTGACAAAGGCAAATAAGTATCTCCTTTTGTTAAAAGAAAAAAAAAAAAGTTTGCATACCCAAAGCGTTTTTAGGTAAATGAAGACCTTACTTTTTTTTCTTTCCCCCAAAGGACCTAAGGAAGAATTTGGGTCACCATTGTCAGTAGGTCTTTGTGGCAGGTCCCTAATCTTTCTTTTTCAAATTTCCTTCAAAGGATGGTTAAGGAGTCTTTAATTAACTATTAAAACGGGTGTTCTAACACGGAGGACGAGATTTAGAAAATCCCTTTAATTACTGGAACCAGATTTTCTCCTGATTTGTAAATACCAGTTTACTCCTCAACCAAATTGGGCTTTCATTAAACCGGGGGGTTAGGGGGTTGGAAGCCCAAATACCGGGAAGTGCTTTAATTTGCATCAGCCCCAGTTTCAATGAAGTTGGTTTAAGGGTGGGGATGAGAGACTCTTACCGTTTATTGTTTAAACTGGAAAATCAAGCAAAATGGGATTTGCTTTCCATGCAGGAACTCATGGAAATTAGACACACCCTCGCCACCTCCGATTTATTCAAATGCCATTGCTATAGGATTACCACGGGGTCCCTCCATGGGATGAGTTTATGAAGCAGCCGTGCGGTTCTTTCTTTCTTTCTTTCTTTCTTTCTTTCTTTCTTTCTTTCTTTCTTTCTTTCTTTCTTTCTTTCTTTCTTTCTTTCTTTCTTTCTTTTCTTTCTTTCTTTCTTTCTTTCTTTTTTTTTTTTCTGTTTTCCCCCTCTGTATACATTAATTAGGCAAAACTCGGCTTATGGTTCCAGTGACAAGGAAAGAAAAACCAGAGCTTGCCCCACACCTCCCTCAATGCAACGTTGAACATCCAATATGGTGCACAGTTTGTTGAGAAAATAAGGTGCATGTTTTGTCATCCCCCTTATGGATTTCAGTCAACACATGGAGGTGTTTGAAATGATCTGCTAATCCAGTTTCCTTTCCTTGAGCCATCTGGTTCGAATTCTGTCTACCTGCTCGGAGTGCTCCAGCCTCGTCCGCGCGTGTACGTACCAGGAAGTCACAACTCATTAACAGTTTAGGGGAAATCTCCGTGGAAAGACACAACTTTACTATTGTGGTAGGTTTCCCCTTGGGAGAAAATTAGATAGGACTTTGATGTAAACCAAAGACACTTGAGGCTCTGGGGAAGGCATGAGGGGTCCTGAAAAAAAATCAAGCCACTTTAAAAGCTTTTTTTTTTTTTTTTTTTAAATGAGAGCGAAGTTATTAGCCCGTCCATACGCCCATACGGTAGCTCAGCTATCGGTGCGCAGGCGACGTGACGTGCAGGATGTGGCCTTCCTAGTTCCTGGAGGGGCTCCTTGATCTGATTTTAGGAATGAGCATCCAGCTGTAGTGAAATTACTGGGCAGCTGGCTGAGCCAACAGACCGGCTCAATCTTCTTGTGGCTTCCATCCTGGAGGCTGGGAAAACTCAACACCCTGTTATCCAGCCTCCTTGACGTGGGGCGTGTCTGTGTCACATGGTTTTGGTCAATGAGCTATAATTCGAAACTTGTTTGGTGCTTCTGGGAAATCTTTGTTTCCTGATTAGAAAAAAAAAAAAAAGAAAGAAAGAAAAGGGGAAGATATCATTGGGCCTACTTTCTTCTCTTTCTGAGACCCCATATCACTGGGCCCACTTCCTTCTCTTTCTGAGACCCCATATCATTGCCATATCATTGGGCCCACTTCCTTTTCTTTCCAAGACCCCATATCATTGGGCCCACTTCCTTCTCTTTCCAAGACCCCAAAGGTAAGACTGAATGCAGATGTGATGTCTACAACAGAGGCACCCATTTTATGACCCTAAGAGAAAGTCTGAACATTGCAGGCATCAGACTGATTTTAAGACAAAGACCCAAACCAGCAGTTGCCTCCCTCTGGATCTCTTTGCACCTAACGCCCGTAATTTTTACTCGAAGCCGAGGGCAGTCCTACCCGATCAATGTGAATCCCAAACACTCGCTCGTTTGTGCCCAGAGAAAGGTCTTCCTGGGATGAGGGACTCAGTCAACCTCCCCTTCTCATTTTTTAAAAGCACTTTCTCCAGCCCCGCCGGTCTCGTGTTACATGGCGCTGGTTCAGAGGTACACGCGAGTCTATAGAGTTTGACGTTTTAGCCAAAATTGAAAATCTGTGGCGAAGGGGAAATAAAAAGAGAATCCTCAGGAACAGATGCAGATGTGCATTTCCTGATGTGAAATAGAATATCTAAGAGAATAAAAGCTGTCATAAACATTTTCACTTTTCCTGAACTGGATTTTGCTTTGGCTTTTGTTTTTTGTTTTTGTTTTTTGTTTTTTTTCCCTTCAAGAGCACTTCTCACTGACCTCATATGTGGGATAAAATAGAAAATAAGGCCGCACAGATCTGCCTGTGTTCCTTTTTTTTTTTTTCCCCTAGAGGTGCGCTGCTCAAGGACAAAGACTCTTTTCTGAGACGAGCCTTTGCTCTGTCCTGGAAAAATCCCAGAGACAGACCCCGATGGAGCAGGTCAAAGGCCCACTTCAGCAGAGGCGCTGCAGGGGCAGGAAACGCTGCATTTCCTCTTCCCGGATCCGGATCTGGATCGGGGGCAGCTGTGGGGCCTCTCCCTTGGCCTGGAGGTGGGGGCACAAGCCCTGGAGACCAGGCTTCCCTGCTGAGCTTCTGGTGCTTTCTAAGGCCCTGCAGTGACCCGAGAGCATCCCCTAATGCAGTTTCCTGGGGGGATAGGGGTGGACAAGTATCCGGGGAAACGCAGACCATGCTGCTTGGCTCCTGTGAGCATCTCAGCGAGGATTTCGTGTCCAGGGTCCCCTGCCTACTTGGCGGCACGCTGGACTGTCTGGGGTCTTCCTTTTGGCTCAGAGAGGCCTCCAAGGGCGGAAAGCAGTTCTGGGGGAGTGGGCGGTGCGTGGGCCGAGAGGGGTTCGGGGTGCAGCCACCTGCACCTGCCCGCCTGGGCAAGTCCTTAACCCCGCGCTCCGGGACGTCGTTCGGCATCTGCAGACCCTTCTGGAAGGACTCGGAGGCGGAGGGCACTGTCCACCCCCCCTCACCGGCAAAGCGAAGTCTACCTTTGGGAAGATTGACAATGCCTCGGAGGGTCTGGCGCCGTCTACACGGGCACAGAGAGCCCTGGCGACCCTGCAGCTGTGTTTTCCAGAGCCTCACGAATTACCCATCGCGTTCACGTAGACAGATGATCGCTTCCCCTTTTCTGTTTGGTCTTGAAACAGACCCTTGGCTGAGTCCTTTGTTGGGAGAGACAAGAATTTGAAAATGATTGTTTGATTGTTCTTTTTTTTTTTTTTTAAAGAAATTACTTTCTTTTTCTGCTGCTTCCTTTTTATTTTATTTTATTTTTTTATTTTTCTGCCAGCTGGGATGATCCATGATTAGGATCCCCATTCTTTTCAATGGCCCGAAAGCACTGCGTATGCTGACAGCTTGCAAATTAGACTCTCAGCCCGGAACTTTCTTTCTGAGCTCCGAGCCAGTGTGTACACCTCCCATCCTGGGGTGTCCCGGAAGCCCCGCGGACTCATCACCGTTACTCGTGCTCCCCCTCCCGTACTTCGATCCCCAACAGGGCTGCTGTCCACCTCGACACACATCTGTTACCCCCCTCCCCCGACTTTCCCATCCAGCTGTCAAGCCTGCTTCACACTAGTTCCCAAAGTGTCTCCCTTTCCCCACCGTCTTTCCCTCAGTTCAGCAAAGAACTTGGCTTCTCTCACCGTCTCTCAAGATGGGATTTTCCCAACGTCGCCCGTGTTATTGGCCACCTGTGAACCCACCCGAGCAGGTCCCCAAACCCCCTCTGTTGTTTCCATTGCTCTGTTCCTGTCCCTTCGGACGTGCTGTCCCGCTGGCGTCCTTGCCTGATGAGCTTGAGCCCGGGTCTGGGCCCAGAGACCTCCGTCAAGGCTCCTCTCCTCGGAGCCTCCCCCAAGCAGACACGGCCGCTCTTACCCTGTAGCCGTGCAAGCCCCTCATCAGGATCTCCGATTTTCAGGATGTCTGAGGGGCTCAGTGTTGAGCATCTGCCTTGGGCTCTATTCCTGACCCTGGGGTCCCAGGATCGAGTCCTGCTTCGGGCTCCCTGCATGGACCCTGTTTCTCCCTCTGCCTGTGTCTCTGCCTCTCTCTCTGTGTCTCATGAATAAATAAATAAAATCTTTAAAATAAAGGAATTGCTGATTTTCACCTGGGCATGCAGATCATGAGGAATCACGCACGCTTGCTGGTTTGGGGCAAGTCGTTATGCAGCAAAAGCAAACCGATGCAGCCTGGCATGTAACAGCTACTTCATGAGTATTCGGTGAATCAGCCAGTCGTGACGACGTGCGGGTATTTTATTTTCCTCCACAAGATGAAAGAAAAGAAGATAATATTTTGTGATCAAGTTGCCTGACTTAGAAGTTGACTTAGGGAGAGGGAGGTCACTGGGGGACTGCCCGGGACCTAGTCATTCTCTGCTGGGCCCTCCTGGAGCGGCCGGTGTGCAGATGGCAGTGGGTGGATGGCGCCGCCAGGCCCTTCCCCACAAGCATCTGTGATGCCCTGGACGCCAGCCTCACAGAACTGTGACCAGATGTCACCCGGCTGGCATCTCACCTCCGAGTCAGCCGAGCATCTGAGACGGTTTATGATGATCGAGTGTCAAATTATCCAGCACAAAGCCCGACACAGACTACGTACTCACCGGCTGTGAGTCTTGTCATCCAGTGGTTTTTTAAAAGGCGAAAATACAAAATTAATGTTTTCTTGAAAATCCGTGCACGGGGTACAGAAGAGGGCGGTGGCCACGGTGCCGGATATTTTGCATGCGTGCTGTTGCCTCTCTCTGAGGCAAGTCACCCTCTGCCCACCCACGCGGTTCCTCTTTCTCCTGCACCCCCCTCCTCTCCCACTCCTTGGGCTCCTGCCCCTTCGCCGATGAAGAAGCTCTAGTTTCTTGTATTGTGCGGAGCCCTCCTTGGTTCTGCTCTGCGACCACTCAGGCTACTTTCGCCACGTGAGCTGAAGGCAGGTGTCCTCTGACCATATCCCTGTTCTCACTGCCGTCGGGCTCCCATCCTCACCGCTGCTGCGGCTCCCGCGAAGGTCAACGCTGGCCTCCCAGCTGCTGCATTCAATGGAAAGTTCACTCCTTGTGTAATTTACCGCATCTGTTGCCATCAAACGTCCTCCAGTTCCCTCTCTGAGGCCCTACCTCCTCCTCGCTGCTGTGACATCACTCTGTCCTTGTTCTCTTCCTCCCCTTCGGACAGTATCTTCTCACTCTTTGTCCTTTCTCCTACCCAGATATTGATATAAAATCTTACCCACCCTTTGCAACCCAGCAGAATTTCTACTTCTTCCAAGGAAATCAAATCCCATTTCTATACTTACGGATCGTAACTTACTCTATTATTCTATGTTAATATTATTAGTCTAATATTATTTGCAGAAGGCAGCAGGATCTTTTGCTCATCGTGCTGAAATGGGCAATTCGCTCTGGATTGAGAGATCCCAAGTTGGCTGGGGAGTTGAGGAGAGCAGTTGATTTACTCATTTTTTTGCAATGTGGTCAGTTCACTGAAACCAAGCCGAGCTGTGCGCGGAGCATGAGGCATTGCATCGGGCCTAGAGACGCACGGGTGAATAAGGCTCAATCCTTACGTAACCTCAAGGAGCTCTTAGTTGGGCTAGAACCAGCTGGGTGTGAACTACCGAAACCCCATACTTGATGCTCACATGGCTGGTCTGGTGATCTTTGGTTGGTTGAAGCGATAATTCCACGTGTGGCCATAGTTACACAATTTGAAACTACGGCGGCCTGAATCTTTGGGGTGACTGTTCTGCTTGTGCTGGTGAGAGCGTTCCCAGATGCTTTGTGTCCTAACACCTCCTGCTTCTTCGTGGGCACAAGGCTGGTTTTGTCGGCCAGATTTCCGCAGCTACCGGGTTTGCTCTTCTAGGAAGTTTGGAGAACGTGTCTCCAGATGTCGCTTTCCTGAGCAACCAGGTGACCTCTACATAGAGAGAGAGATTGAGGCAGAGACACAGGCAGAGGAAGAAGCAGGCCCCATGCAGGGAGCCCGATGCGGGACTCGATCCCGGAACTCCAGGATCACACCCTGGGCCCAAGGCAGGTGCTAAACTGCTGAGCCCCCCGGGGATCCCCGAAGAGAGTATATTTTGAGGAGAACAGTAGTTACAGGGACACATCAAATAAATCTGGTTTAAGCCCCACTTTTTCCTGGAAGAGTTTCAACGCTCGATGGGCCTTTCTGTCGCTCCCGTGGCCCACGGGCTACTGTAAAACATTCTGCTCTTGGGCTCCGATGAACCTCTGACCACACGGATTCGCTGTCTCTCTCTTCCTGCCCCACCCCCATTCCTTCTCCTTTTCTGTCCCTCCCTCCCTCTCTCAGAAAATGATATGTATTTGTTTTGTAGCCCCCCCCCCCACCGAGGAAATTTTAATGGGTTTGAGCTTAGGGACCATGCGTTACAGATTTTTGGGAAATGCTCTATTTCTCGCAGCGCCTCACCTGTGCTGGACGCAGAGTCTGTGTTTCATAACTTGATCGATTGCATGAAAGGGAGAGTCGGCAAGGCTTGTAGCGTCAGCCTCCCGTGCTGTGCCGGCAGGGGAGGTTCAAGGCTCTCTGCTCAGTACGAGCCTCTGAGAAGATTCTTACAGATGACCGGTGCTCTGGTTAGGTGATCACAGTGTGGTTTCCCCCAAAACTTGGCCACCGGATCTGTCGCTACTGTGAGCGGAGGTCTTTCGTGGCTGGGTTCGGGAAGAATCAACAAGCACAGAAGAGGACGACAGACTGCCTTTAGAGCACAGGTGGGGCTAGCTTCCCATTGTGCTGGGGTAGCAAGTACTTTATGTCCCCAACACCGATTTCCCCCCTTTTTGCCCGGGTCCTAAAGCTCTCTGGGGTCCAAGGATGGCCACAAGGGTAACAGAAGCATCACTATTCAAAATTTCAAGCAACTCGGTGATGATGTACAATTTTTTCCTGGAGAATGAGTCCATGGCTTTATGTTCTTCAAAATGCTAAGAAACACTACTTTAGCCACATTTCTGCTACGCACGCTTTCTTGGGGCTGGTTTGTATCGGAACACGCACGGATCTTACAAGAGACATGGGAACGAGCAGGCCATTTGGCTTAGGACCTCAAGCTCAAGAGCAGAGGTCAGATTTTGATCTCTTAAGAGAAGACTTAACTTTTTTAAGGGCAGTTTCAGGTTCGCGGGAAAAATAGGAGAAAGGTATGGCGAGTCTCCGGCTCGTGCACACAGGCATAGCCTCTCCCATCACCGACACCCCCGCCGTAGCGGCACGTCCGCTATAGCTGATGAACCCACAGTGACGCACCATTATCACCTAAAGCTCCCAGCTTGTATTAGGGTTCACCCTTAGGGCTGTGCATTCTACGGGTTTGGACAAACGTGTCCCGCGTTACAATATTATCCACAGTGTGTTTAATTCCCCAAAGGTCCTTTGTGCTCTGTCCGTCCCACCAAACCCCCACCTTTCCATTAACTCCTAGCAACCATCGATCCTTTTAGTGTCTCCAGAGTTTCTGTTTTGTTTTGGGTGGTTTTTTTTTTTTTTTTTGCGTTTTCCAGGATGACATATGCTTGGAATCATATAGTATGCAGACTTTTCAGATTGTTTTCTTTCACTTGGTAATATGCGTTTCAGTTTTCCATTATACATCTCTTCATGGCCTGATAGCTCATTTCCTTTTAGCACTGAATAATATTCCATTGTCTGCTTCTACCCCAGCTTGATCTATTCCCCCACGGAAGGGCATCCTAGTTGCTTCCAAGCTTTGACAATCCTGAACAAAGCTGTTACAAATGTCTGTGTCAGGTTTTTGTGCAGTCCTATGTGGTCGATACCTTTGCATAATAACCAAGGATTATGATCGTTGCGTCCCAGGACAAGAGAATGCCTAGTTTTGTAAGAAACAGCCAAACTGTCTTCCGAGTGGCTGCACCATTTTGCGCTCCCACCAGCGATGAATGAGAGTGGGCGCGCTCCCCGTCCTCACCAGCCTTCGGGGGGGTCCGGGTTCTACATTTCGCCCATGCTAGTTCACGTGCAGTGGTAGCTCATCGGGGTATTTTTTTTTTTAATTTTTATTTATTTATTTATTTATGATAGTCATCATAGAGAGAGAGAGAGAGAGAGGCAGAGACACAGGCAGAGAGAGAAGCAGGCTCCATGCACCGGGAGCCTGACGTGGGATTCGATCCCGGGTCTCCAGGATCGCGCCCTGGGCCAAAGGCAGGCGCCAAACCGCTGCGCCACCCAGGGATTCCCCTCATCGGGGTATTTACATTTCTCTGGTGACCATCGTTTTATGTGCCTACTTGGCATCCACCAACGTTCTTTGGTGAGGCGTCTGTTAAGGTCTCGGGCCTATTTTATAATCAGGTTGTTTGTTTTCTTATTGTTGAACCATAAGAGTTCTTTGTGTATTTTGCCAAATAGTTCTTTACCAGATATATCTTTTGGAAATATTTTCTTCCAGTCTGTGGCTTATCTTTCCATTCTTAGAGCATAAGTTTTTAATTTTTTTTTAAAGATTTTATTTATTTATTCATGAGAGACACAGAGAGAGGCAGAGACGCAGGCAGAGGGAGAAACAGGCTCTCTGCAGGGAGCCCTATGCAGGACTCGATCCCAGGACCCCGGGATCCTTCCCTAAGCCAAAGGCCCAGAAAAATAAAATTGTGACATCCCAGTCCTGTGGCTAGAAGGATCTCCGACAGAGCTCTAGAGGTCATGGGAGCCAATCTTGGCACAATTAGAGATTTTCTCTTTGCTTCCACCTTATGCCAGAAATTCTTTCTTACTAAAGAGGGATTGAACTGCCCACCCCTTCCCTTTGCTGAATAACATAAGAGAGTGCTTAGCCGGGGAGCAGGAACTATAACATTATCCAGCTGCTCTTGGGGTTAACAAGCAACAAAACCTAAGAACTCCATGTGCTTGGAAACTAGAGCCCCCAAGCAGGTGGGATATACCAGGCAGCACCATCATCAACTTGGGAAACACAGAAGAGGCTCCATGTGGGGACCAGTCCTGGTTAACGCTGGTTAACACGAGGAGAGAGTTTGTTACTGGTTTTGCACGAACGAGAAATTGAAACTGCAACCATAAACCCGAGCACTTCCATATCCTTAATGCTTCTATTAAATACACACAAATCTCTAATACCTAAACTGTACATGATTCTTATAGACAGTGGGTTCTTTTGCTCCCCCCAAAAGTATTTTGTTGTCCTCATAAAATCATGAGTTAAGGAGCTCTTAGGTAATACTACGTTGAGGTGTCGGATTTGCTAGATCCTCCAGGATGATGAAAGCCAACTTCAGATTTGAGAGGGGGCAGGGGTGCCTGGGTGGCTCAGTCCATTGGCGTCGCATTTGGCTCAGCTCATGATCTCCGGGTTCTGGGATCGAGCCCTGAATCAGGGTCCCCGCTCAGCAGGGAGTCTGCTTCTCCCTCTCCCGCTCTCCTCCGCTTGTGTTCTCTCTTTGTCAAATAAATAAATAAAATCTTAAAGAAAAGAACTCAGAGTGGGCAAATGCAGGGATGTGTATCTCCTTTCAGAACTCCACCTTAGCAAGGCTCGTTTCTGTCTGGGTTCACTTCTGTTACGCAGCTTTAAGGTTGTGGCTACCACGTTGACTATTTCTGTGAGCTCAGAAATCTTATTTTTTTTCTCTACTACTATCTTTTTGAGTTTTAGTCCCTTTGGTTAGAGAGATAGGAGAGGGAAATTTTTTTTTTGGTATTATTATTAAGCAGTATATTTTTCTTTTTCTTTTTTTAAAGATTTATTTATTTATTTATTTATTTATTTATTATTTATTTATTATTTATTTATTTTCTTATTTATGATAGACAGAGAGAGAGAGAGAGAGAGAGAGAGGCAGAGACACAGGCAGAGGGAGAGGCAGGCTCCATGCAGGAAGCCCGACTTGGGACTCGATCCCGGGACCCCGGGGTCATGCCATGGGTCAAAGGCAGGCGCTAAACCGCTGAGCCCCCCAGGCATCCCCTGCAGTATATTTTTCTAATAGTAACAAGAATAAGTTACGGTTATTGAACATTTACTATTGCCTAGGTACTGTTTTGATAGTTTTGCTGTTTTCTAGAGAGAGAATGTGAGCTGGGCGGGGGAAAGAGAAGGGGCAAAGGGAGAGGGAGAGAGAAAAGCATAAGCAGCCTCCATGCCCAGCACAGAGGAGCCCACCTCATGACTCTGAGACCAAGACCCTGAGCTCATGACCTGAGCCAAAATCAAGAGCCCGACGTTTCACCACTGAGCCCCCCGGGAGCCCCAGGTACTGTTTAATTGCTTTACAAGTATGAAAAAAAACAAAAAAAACCAAAAAACAAGTATGAAATCAGCGACTCCTCACAACCACATTAAAAAAACAAAAACAAAAAAAACAAACCTTGGTTGTTCCCCATTTACAGAGGGAGAAACTGAGGTCCCGAGAGAGTAAGAGCTTGCCTGAGGGTAATAGCTAGTCAGGGGCAACTAGGACTCAAACACAAATAAGCAGTTGCCTTACTGATGCTGTGTTTCTCTTCAGAGTGTTCAGCCGTCCAGTAAGGTTGTTGGGATGGTCGAAATGGTAACGTGGGCCCTGCTCTGGCACCGCTGGGTGACTGGGCCGCCTCTCGCCCCCTGCTGAGTCAACGAGGGTTTTGGGGAGAAACCAGGGTCTCCTTCGTCCATGCACACACCTCCGTTTAGATCCTACAGCATCTGTGTGGGGCACACAGTGTTGGATGCGTAGCGACAGAGAGTCAGTGCCTGGTGATCCGACTTATTTCCCCTTGTCCTCTATGTTCCCGGGCAAGATGACGTCTATGGCACGAGGGCAAAGTGGAAGTCAAGGAAACATGAGTGTGGCCCACAGTCCTACAAGCAGAATGTGCCAGAACTGGAAATATGATTTACCTAGGGGCCTACTGCTTCCAAATGAAGGTTTTATTTTGTATTAAAAATAGAGTATTTGGAGTGAACCATTATTTGAAATAATTTGAGGGACCCCTGCACACACACCCGTGCTTGCAACCTACCCTCCTCCTGCTACACAAACAGATGAACACAAAACACAAAGGCACACAGATACCCAAGCAAGAAGCTAGCCCAGGCGGTTGGCAAGGTGAGCAAGCTGCCCGCTAATCCATCTAATGTCTCAGAGGCTTGGAGCGGAGGCCTGCTGTGGTGACGCCGGCTCTCCTGATGCTGATAATGCTCTCAGGCCACGGGCTGCCGCGGATTGCTCCAAGTCCCATGGCCCAAAGGCTGGGCTTTGCCATCGGACCCTTGCCAAAGACAGTAGAGCTGAGGACTGAATCAGCGGCGGGCTCGGGCTCACACTGATCTGATGTCTGAGGAAGGTTCTGAGACTTTTTGTCCTGGCTGAGGATATTTCCACTGAGCTGGAAACCAATCCCTCCTCTTCTCCCCTCGCTCTTCCTCGCTCCCCTTTCCTCCCGCCACCCCCCCCCCCCAGATCTGTGGCATTCTCCCAGAGATCTCTGTGGGGTGGAAACCCTGCAAGAGTCTGGTGCAGCCTCCCCCTGCTTGGCTCGGTTCTGGTTTCTGTATTTGGACATTTGGACCAATGGAATATCAGAGCAAGACTAAGAGCAGACTGCATGACAGCAAAATGACTAAACCATTTCTCATAAAAGATAATTTCAAAAAAAAACAAAAACAAAAACAAAAAAACAAAAAACAACCCCGAGGAAGGCCGCGTTGCCTGAAATAATTGTTATATTAAGGCGTGTTTGGAATTTAATATGGTCTGTTGCTCTGGGAAAGTGTGGCGATTAGCATGCACTTGGGATGGAAGGTGGTGGAACATGCATAGCTGGTGAGCTCCTCCTCCTGCAGACCCCATGGCCCCCCACGAGTGCATCTCACATCATCCTTGCACCACCCCGCAGACGGGACTGTCCCGGGCGGGGACCTCACTGAGGTGCAGAACCCGTGCATGGAGACTCCACTCCGGTCCGCTGCGGTCGCCTGTTCTTCCTGAGACGCGGCTCTGACCGGGTGCATCGTGGACAGACGGTCGCTGTTCTGGTCTCCTCCAGGACCCTCCTACCGCAGAGTCGTGCAGGGCTGCTCCTTCGTAGTTTACAAGGTAAACTGAGCCTGCTTCGGTCGCAAGCTTTCAGGAGGCGGTGGACGGGCAGGGGTGCCTCGCGTCCCCCTTGGATGCAGCCCTGCTCCCAGTCATTGTTGTCTAGTGAAGACTGGTGTGCAGGGTGCAGGCCGCCTCCCGGGCCAGTAATGTCCCAGTCCTAAGCCAGGAGCTTAAATAATTGAAATGAATGATGTGATGTTAGATGTAAGTAATTATAGTCATCGCTGCCCTTGGTAACCTTCTTGACCTTTTGGTATTTCCCGACCCCGACATCCTTTGGTGTGATCCTATCTACCAGCTGGGATGATGACTAATCCCCTTGAGCCGTTTCCTGCCTGCTCGTTCTGATTCGTGATGGGGGGCGATGGCCGTGGGGATCCCGACCAAGCACCCAAGTACTATTATTACTTGTTAGAGACGTAGCTTCCCGCAGATCCTGGGACGCAGCGCCCAACAGCCAGTGGGTGTCAGGAGTCAGGGTGCGCCTGGGAGCGGCTGGGTGGCGGATTCCTGGGGCCCCGCAGTCACATCGGCCCGGGGAAGCCGTCACACTTTCCAGAAGTAGCTGCACGAGAAGCCCAAGGAAGGGCAGCCAAGAAGCGGTTTCCACCCCGTCTTCTCCTTTGTCCCTTTCAATTCCTCTTCGGTGAAAGAGAGAGAAGAGGGCATCCCCGAGGTAGCTCTGGCTTTACGAATGGCCACAGCCGGGAGGAGCGATGGGAACGTGCCGGCTCGATCGCAGGAGCCCGGGTGGTCCCCTCTCACCCCTGGCGGTGCTAGGAGCCCTCCCGAGGGGCCACCCCGCGCCGCTCCCCCCGCCTCAGCCCTTGACTCCAGATCAGAGACCGGTCCTGCGCCCGGGCCTGAGCCCTCTGGACCAGACGGGCCGAAAACCCAAGCACCTCATTCCGAGGAGCAGGTAAGGAGTGGACTCAGTCTTGAGGGCCCAGCAGGTGGTGACTACCACCTCTGTTGTGCGGGTCCAACTTCGGATCCAGATTCCATGCCCCTCGTCTTTACATCACCTGCCCATTCCTGTGGCTGCGCTTCTCTCACCGGGATGGACAACGCAGGCCAGCTGGGGCCTGCACGCTCGCCCCTAAGGGCAGGGCCGCGGGATCAGTTCCCCGAGGGTGCGAAAATAAGGTACGTTTTCCAAGTTCTAAACAACTGATTTTTTAAAAAGATTTATTTATTTATTTATGATAGACACAGAGGGAGAGAGCGAGCGAGAGAGACAGGCAGAGGGAGAAGCAGGTTCCATGCAGGGGGCCTGACGCGGGACTCCATCCCGGGACCCCGGGGTCATGCCTTGGGCCGAAGGTGACGCTAAACCGCTGAGCCCCCTGGGCCGCCCTTTTAGTTGATTGATTGATTGATTGATTGATTGATTTATTTATTATTTTTTTACTTGCTTTAAATAAGCTTTAAACAGTGAAGCAGCATGAACCATGAGGTTCATTAACGTAATGGACTGTAATAGAGCCGTGGGTACTTAAGAGTTTCTCTTTTCCCAAAAAACATGCTAATGTAAACTAGGCGATATTAACCCATTTGTTTCCCCCCTCTTATATACTTTCATGTCTTTTATTATGATATTTATTTATTTATTTATTATTATGATTTTTATTTATTTATTTTTATTTATTTTTATTATGATTTTTAGAGGCACAATTATACACACATAGCTCAATGACAACATTATTACCGTCTTTGCTTCTTTTCTGGCTGTTGTTATTTTGCCGTTTGTTTTTTCATGATTGCTAAAAAGAATTTAAAACATTTTTTAAAAAGATTTTATTTATTTATTCATTAGACACACACAGAGAGAGAGGCAGAGACCCAGGCAGAGGGAGACGCAGGCTCCATGCAGGGAGCCCGACGCGGGACTCGATCCTGGGACCCCAGGGTCACGCCCTGGGCCGCAGGTGGATGCTCCTCCCTCCCCAGCCGAGCCCCCCGGGTGTCCCAGATCTGTGCATTTGTGACACAGAATGAGGAAAATGGATAGAGGGCTGGAGAGAGGTAATGGAAGAGCCAGGAAACCAAGGGAGAAGAGAACCAAGGGACCAGCTGGGTGGGGGAGAGGTTTTGGTTGCTGGTATCGGTGTTTTTTTCTGGTCCGGAGCCCAAAGTGAGAAGAGCCAGCCGGCGAGGGGGCCGCCCCCTTTCGGCGAAGCGCCACGAGGGGCTGAAGTGGACCGACCTTAAGCGTGGCTTTTCCTCCGTCCGCCCGTAGTGTCTCCAGGCCTAAGTTAAAAATGAGCTTCTGTTAGTTTTATCTTTCTGTTAAGCTGCCATTTCTTTGAACCACCGTGAGTGAGCCCCACGCGGCCCCGATATAATCAAGTCATCCTGGAAACCAGTGGTGGCAAAGCAAAATGCAAATAGGATCGTGTGGCCGTGGCAGCGACAGGCCCGGTCCACACGGGGACTCGTCCTTATGGCCAGCACTGCCCGTTCTTACCCGCTGGGAAGAGCGGCCCCACGGGACCGCTGCCCCGAGATGCCCTCCGGCCGTGAGCATCTCCTCACGCTGGTAAAAGGCTTCCGCAGCCAGGTGTCTGCCTCCGCGTGAACGGAAGGTCTAGACGATTAACGGGAATTTCCTTTTCGTCTGGACGTTTGCTCTGAGGGGGACGTGGCTGTTGCCATTTCAGGGGTCGAGACCCTGGTAGGTGGGTGCAGGGCATGCGGGTGTCTCAGCAGGGAAGGAGATGAAGAATAAGACGACCCAGGCGGGTGGATGATGATGGGTCCGCGGGGGGGAGGATGGCCCAGACCCTAGGTCAGAGCGTGGAGGGAGCACATGAGCTCACACTCGGTGCTGAGGGTAAAGTGTTTGACGGAGACACTGATCACTTTTAAGCATCCTCAACTGTTCTTAACACACAAAAAAAATAGTTTTAGTGGACGCCCGGGGGGCTCAGCGGTTGAACATCTGCCTTGGGCCCAGGGCGTGACCCCGGGGTCCCGGGATCGAGTCCCGCGTCGGTCTCCCTGCATGGAGCCTGCTTCTCCCTCTGCCTGGGTCTCTCATGAATAAATAAAATCTTTCACAACCCCCCTCCCCCCACCTAAAAAAAAGCAAAAAAAAAAAAAAAAAAAAAAACAGGGGATCCCTGGGTGGCGCAGCGGTTTGGCGCCTGCCTTTGGCCCAGGGCGCGATCCTGGAGACCCGGGATCGAATCCCACATCGGGCTCCCGGTGCATGGAGCCTGCTTCTCCCTCTGCCTGTGTCTCTGCCTCTCTCTCTCTCTGTAACTATAATGAATAAATAAAAATTAAAAAAAAAAAAAAAACAAAAAAAACCAATGCTGCACAGAGCTGGATGAGCAAAGACCACTTGTCTTTCTAAGCCTGGAGGAAAGATGCTCCGACGGCTTGGCCTCCTGAGCTTCCCGGACGTGCTGCTGTAGGATCGGCACCTGAGCGACTGTCCGACGTGCGACAGTGCCACACAAACAACATATTTGCCCTCTGCCCCTTGGCATTTCAAGCTTCAACCTGGTGCCCCGACCGGACGCCATCCAAGGCCTGGGGACCCTGGGGCTTGAGACAGCTGGCGGACCAAGATGCCTTAACAAGCCACCTGCTTCGGCCTCGCTCAGCCCGGGGTCGTTCCCACGGGTGACGCTCAGAGGCCTCGGCGAGTGTGTCTGCTGCCCCAACCGGTCCCTGGTGCCAGCTGTCCGTGACCAATGGCCATTGTCTGAGCGGGAAGTGTCTGCAGATCGGGGCTGGGCCCCTCGCCTGTGCCTCCTGGAGTCGAGCTCAGGGGCGCCCGTGCTGGGGGACCCCTGGGGGCAGGAAAGGTGAAATTACTCTTGGCTATTGCTTGTGTTTTGGCCCCAGGGGAGCAGAAAAACAAGCTCAACCGGTGTCAGAATTGCAGCCGGGCAGGTGCGGGTGCCGGCATCTCCCCAGGGCCGTCCGGCTGTGCTGTCCGCGGGCTGGGCCCAGAACGGGGTCCCGTGTCGCATCTGGAGCCGGCTCGGCGTGGCTGCCGGGGGGGGGGGGGGGGGGGTTGAGCGGTGGACTCGGTTTCCTGTCTCGGACCCCGGCGGCCTTACTAGCTTACCTCCCGTCGCTAGGCCACGCCTCTGGGTGCCGTCTCGGCGACTGGCCGTCGCCCCATCGAGGCCGAGGAGGACTTTTGCATGCTGTTTCTGGTGGCCAGTCGTGGGGGCAATTGTGGGACCTGCTAGCGAGCTGGCCGGACGCACACTCCGACCCCGCGTGGAGGCCAGGACCCGGGCCCTGGGCCCTCAGGGGGTCCTGGGGTGGAGATTCCTAAGAGGGTGTGAATTTGAAGATTTTAAAACCCAACACAAACCAAATATAAAACCCATGACCTATTCCAGAGTTAGCACATTGCTTCTGGAAGCAGAGCATCATCGCCCGCTCACTTCCTTCAGTAAGAATCGAATGAACCATAGGGCACGGCCCCCTGTCGCCCCCCCATTGCCCCCCGTCACCCCCCGCCTGGTTTCTCCGCATCAGGGGCCTGCAGCGGTGCCGGGTTGGGGGTGCAGGGCTGCACTCGCCGCCTCTTTCCCTCCAGCAAATCTCCCAGGTCAGTGACCTTTTATTTCTGACCTTTTAACCGGCTCCAGTGGGCCGTGAAAACCCAAATGCCACTTTTCTCGGATTCCTGGGAAGCCTCCCGTCTCTCGAGTCCAATTCTCTAGGGGAGGTTAGCCGACCGCCCAGGTCACCAATCCTGCATGACAGCCTCCCGTCACCTGCGCCCTGGGTCCTGGCGGGGACGCGGCGGCCGCCCCCGCCCCCCCCCCAGAGGATATGTCACCGGACAGCTCGAGTCCTCCCCGAAGCCAGGCAGCAGTCACTCCTGGGCTCGCGGAGACTTGGGCAGGCGTCATTGAAGGGGATGCGGATTGGCATCCCGGCGGGCAGGTTTCAGAGCCTGGTCGACGGGTGCACGCAGGGCAGGGTGGGGGGCAATCCACACGCCTCTGGTGCCTGGTCGGCTCTGACCGGGAAGGGACACCAGGGGCCGCGAAGCATCTGACTGGTGTCGAGGCAGTCGAGGAGCGGCGGGGCCCACACCGTCCTCTTCCCCTTCCTCTTCGGGCGACGCTCAAGGCCGACCCTGCGGGGGAGGTCGTGTCTCTAAGACTTGGCTCAACCCCCAGTCTTGTCATCTGCCGAGAATAAGGATCCTTTTCCAATCAGGGAATTGGTATGTGGTGCTTCTTCACCACTGTTTTCTTTATTTCCTTTATTTTTCATTTTTAAAGATTTTATTTATTTATTCATGAGAGTCACAGAGCGAGGCAGAGACCAGGCAGGGGGAGAAGCAGGCTCCACGCAGGGAGCCCAACGCGGGACTCGATCCCGGAACCCTGGGGTCATGCCTGGGCCGCAGGCACACGCTCCGCCGCTGAGCCCCCCAGGCCCCCCTGGTTTTTTTTTTTTTTTTTTGGAGGGGAGCTGGCAAGGCTCAGGTTTGTGTCTTCAGACTTCCGTGTGCGCTCACTACACAATGTCTCTTTAGCATTTTATTCCAAGAACCGTTACCTTTGAGAATATATGAGATTTTGCTGATGAATGGCTGAAAACAAGCTAATCGATGTAAATGTCATAATCTAACGGCTGTTAGCTCTGTGTTCGCAGCTTTAATCATCCTTTATTGTATTCCGCAACAGGATACTGGACGAACAGTCTAGGTTTTATGAAAACCCTCCTGTGAATTGTTCGTCTTCCTACCGCAAGCTGCTGCCCTGCTGTGTGAGACGGGACTCACGCTCCCCGCTTCCATTTTGCAAACATAAGAGACCTGGAAAATTATCCAGCAAGGCATTGTTAGCGGGAGAGCGGTGATTTGGGTCGAATCACTGCTGGGCTCGGCAAATTAATCTCTGCCTGCGTGGTAGGTAGGTTCAGATTTAGCAAGTGATTTGTGGCTCTCAACAGGTGATGGGTTATCTTTAATTTGACCAGATGGTTAAACCTGATTTTTTTAAAAAACCTGATTTCAAGAAATAAACAAACAAACAAATAAATAAATAAAACCTGATTTCATTAAAATACGTGATCCTCCGATTCTCTTAAATCTTTGCCTCGGGCTTTTCCTCTATGCCAAACAGAATGGTCTCCTTGTTGTTGAAAGGGCTGGGAGATGAAAAAAAAAAAAAAAGAAAGGGCTGGGAGATGACGTAAATGACACTACGGCTGTACTTTTTTTTTTCTTTTTTCCATCCAATTGAGATTATATATTTCATTACATTACCTAGTAACTCCTTAAAAAATACATTCATATTCAAATATACTCGTGATGCACGAACGCATTCTTATTTCAAATGATAGAGGAAAACCAAAGCTCTGTTGACAAACTGTGCCATTTCGCTTTCTCCTGGGAACCAGACTGCCTTTCCCCTTTTTCTCCCCGCAGTTACAGGTACACGTACCTATAGGAAAGCACATTTGTTCTTGTTTAGTGTACATGTCTACGTACACGAATGGGGTTACATTTGCTCGGTAACTTGCTTCCCTCCCCCTAATATGTTTGAGACATCTTTCTAAGCCACTGCATGAAAATCTGTAATATTCTTTTTTTTTAAGATTTTATTTATTTATTCATGAGAGACACAGAGAGAGGCAGAGACCCAGGCAGAGGGAGAAGCAGGCTCCATGCAGGGAGCCCGACGTGGGATTTGAACCCGGGACCCTGGGGTCACGCCCTGGGCTGACAGCGGCGCTAACCCGTTGAGCACACGGGCTGCCCTGTAATATTCCTTTAAACTCCTGGATGGTATTCTAAAATATGAGCGTATAATTGTTTATTGCAATTTACTTAGACTTCTTGCAAGTTTTTGATCATTCGAGACGATAGTACATCTCGCTATTTACAACGACGTGGATGGAGCTCGAGGGCCTCATGCTAAGCAAAGTGAGTCGAAGACAAATACCCTATGATTTCACTCATATGTGGAATTTAAGAAAAAAAACGAGTGAACATAGGGGAAAAAATTAAAGAAAAAAAAAAGAGAGGCGAACCGAGGAGCTGACCGTGGCGATAAAGGGCGGGGGCGTGAGGCCGGGCGCACCAGGTGGGGTGGAGGAAGGCACGTGCCATGTCGCCTGCCAGGTGCCGTTGGGAAGGGATGACTCGCTGAATTCTACTCCTGAAACTAATATCACACTGCCTGTTAACTAACTTTGATTTAAGTAAGAACTTGAAAAAAGAATAAAACGAGAACGGCTGCAGCGGATACCCCTGGGCTCGCCACATCTGCAAGCGGGGTTTTCGGATGGGAGGCTATGAAGGAAGTGAAGAGACCAAGGGAAGGGTAGTCATAAGTCACATATTTGCTGCCCTGATGACTGTGCTGTTTGCGATCAAGAGGTTCTGGTTTCCGTCTCTGTTTTCCTAATCATCCCCTCGGAGGCCCCTTTGGGGCTGTGCTTGTGCTCATCTGCACCTGAGGCCTACGTCACTGTGCAGAGTAATTTCATCCCGGGAGCATATGGGTTATAGGGTCTTGGATGCTTGACAGAAAGACGCCAGCCGGCCCGCAGGCCCGAGTGAACGGTGTCTCCGGAAACAACGCTCCTTTGAATAAAATCGCTTTGGACTCGGGGAGAGCGAGAGAGGGCTTTGCTCCCCGTGGGTGACGGGGCCGTTAGCAGCGTGGGCCGGGTGGCTGAGGGCCTGCTGCTCGGAGGCCGTCCTCTCCCTGCCTCCCCTCCCGCGGACGCCTCACGGGCCGGAGGAAGGAGCGGGGCCACATGTGGCCTCCAGGGCCTGTTGCCACCGGTTCTGGGGAGTTGCCCTGGCCGGGCTCGGAGGGCCGGGAGGCCCGGGCCGGTCACCAGGACGTGCGACCAAGGTCTCATCCGCACCTTCCTCCCCGACACGTGGAGGGGGCGGGATGAGGGCGTCCCCTGCCTCTTGCGTTGCCACCTCCTAGGTTCAGGAGGTTCTCGTGGACTCCGGGCCAGTCAAAACCTGCCGAACAAAACCTGCTATGCTCTAAGCTGTCGCCTGGTGTGTGCCCCTCGTCCCGGCACCAACAGCCGGCCAGCGGGCGCATCGTGCCAAAGGCCGGCTTTCAGGGAGCCGAGTGCCGGGCGTTGCTTGGGGGCAGCTGGGCCATCGTGCAGGAAGCACCTCCCCAGGAGCGTCCCAGTCCCTCCGACAGGCCACGGTGTCTGGGCCTCTTGGGCGGGTGGCAGCGATTGGAGGCAGCCACCGAGCCTCCCTCGGCACTGGGGGCAACCAGCCAGGCGGGCGCTCGGGCCCTGGGGGTCATCTGGTCACCTGCCGAGGGGACTGAATCGGCCCCGGGCGCAGCTCCCAGAAGACCCTGCTGAAGCCAGGGTGGCTGCAGACGGAAAGAGGAGAAGGGACAGACCTGACAGCCAGCGGAGGCCCCTCCGTCCTGGAGCTCTCCGCTTCCTGCAGAGCCGCTCCCGGCCCAAAGTCATGGCAGGTAGTTAATCAGGAAGTCGTTTTTGCTCTTCCTTTCTCTCTTTCTTCCTTTCCTCCCTCCTCGCCTTCCCTCTGTTCTCCTTCCCTCTCTCCCTCCCTCCGTCCGTCCATCCGTCCGTCCCTCTCTCCTTGTCTCTGGCTCATCCTCCTCTCTTTCAGGACTTTGGACCATTCTGGGCTCACAGAAGACACTACAGTGATACCTTTCCATCTTCCTCGATTTGGTGGCAGAGAACCCGTGAGTCAACAGGGGACGAGCACCCAGCTCGAATACCGGCCATCACACAGGGCTCTAAAGGGCACCGTCCTGTGCCCTCCATAGGAGGAGAACCGAAAAGGGTGGGAGGAAAATTCTACAAGACCAAGTTTCTTGCTGTGAAGCTGAGACGTGAGCCACCCAAGGGGAACCTCAGAAGCCAGATTCCCGGGCAGAGAAATCCTTAAACCCCAAACAGGGGGACGTTTTCCGGGGAGACTGTGGACGTGGCCTCTGGGGGGGAAACCTGGACGTAGAATTTATAACCAGATCTCAGCCTAGATCCTGTTTAGGAGTGTTATTACCCACAAGGCCTTGTGCCTTATGATGACACTAGCCCAATTTTAAAAATTCTTCTGAAACGCCTCAGTTGGCTCACAGCAGGCAGGTGTGGGGGGACACGGGGTTAGAGTTGACAAAAACCCGTTGATGTGACTCATCTTTTTCTGGAGGGAAGGTCTCTACCTCACGGCTGGCTTTCCCTTCCTTGCTAGGCCGGGAGTTCCTGGTTCTACGTGTTAGGACCACATGGAGCATGTTCATCTTGGTTCCCCGGCTTCAAGAAAAGGGTTTCTGGGTTTCAAGGGCTTGGGTTTCTTAGGGGGTGTCTAAAAACCGGGAAAATGCTCGTGGTATTTTAAAAAGTCTCATCATGGAAAAGTCCAAATAAAGAGAGCACTGTCCACGGACCCCACCCTCCCATCACCCGGCATCACAATTATCAGGACAAATGACTGTGCTTCATTTATTCTCCACCCTCTCCCCCGACCCCAACAGGATTTTTTAAAAAAAATTTTAATTTTTTTTTGCAACAGGATTTTCTTTTCTTTTTTTTTTTTTTAATATTTTATTTATTTATTCATGAGAAACACAGAGAGAGAGGCAGAGACCCAGGCAGAGGGAGAAGCAGGCTCCATGCAGGGAGCCCGACGGGGACTCATCCCAGGCCTCCAGGATCACGCCGTGGGCCGAAGGCAAATGCTCAACCGCTGAGCCACCCAGGCATCCCATGCAATAGGATTTTCCTGATGAATGTCCCAACCATCGTATTTTTTTTTTCATCTGTAAATACTTCCAAGCATATCTCTGGGAGCCATGGGCGCTTCCTCTTCCTAAAACATACCCAGGATGTCATTGTCACACCTAAAGCACCCGACCGTAGTTCCTTAATGTCACACCCGGGATTGCATGGACTTTCTCAAAATTCGACTGCTCTGAGCACCCGCAGGCTGTGGGAAGGGGCAGGCCCCGGGCACTGTGGTAATGCTTCCATTATGTGGCATCCACAGGTGTAATTGGGCCTGTGACCTTTGCAGCTCCAGAGGGCAACTAATGAAAATGCAGGGCAACGGGAAGGGGGCTCCGATTAGCGATTGCCCCCAGGCTCCCGCTTCTCCCGTTTGCAATTTCCCCAAACACCGCCATTCTCGGGCTATCTAATCACTTACAAAGCATCGCGGATGTTGACAGCATTGTTGTGCTTCAGAGAACATACTTCTGTGTTTCTAAGTCCGTCCGTGAAGGCAGAGCCACTGAACCCTGAAAAATTATCAGATTGGTTGTAATTACAGTGCGGGGCCGGGGACAGAGACGTGGGGAGAACGGCAGCCTTCCTCGAAGACAAGTGGGGACGGGCGGGCCTCTGTGTCTGGCCTATGATCACTTCAGCTTTGAAAAAAAAAAAGGAAGGGCCATAACTGACCCCTGAATCTGGAAGTTGCTTCAGCATCTCTGACAGGCGTTAACTCTGTTTATGATTGTGGCAAAATGGTTTATCACTTCAGGTCTTCAGAGGAGATGTGCTTCCCGACGACCATTGCTTGGTGGTCTCACAAGCAGCGTTTCAACCACAGCGATGTTTCGCAAAGAATTTTATTTATTTATTCATGAGAGACACAGAGAGAGGCAGCGACCCAGGCAGAGGGAGAAGCAGGCTCCACATAGGGAGCCCGACGCGGGACTCGATCCCAGGACCCCGGGGTCACAGCCTGAGCTGAGGGCAGGGGCTCAACTGCTGAGCCACCCGGCAGTCCCAACAGCAATAAATCAAAAAGCTGTTTGGATCCGTTTTGGGGGTTTGTTTCTTGCAGGTTGTAGGCCCAGCCTCTGACGTCTAAGGAGTGGAGGTGGCCCAGCAACTGCTCCTCATTGCAAAGTGTTGATCTGAAATAGGCCTTCAAGTTGTCCTCCTGCCAGTGGAGTGTCTGGGCTGGGCAGGTGCTCACGCGCCCCCAGAGGTCGGGGGGGCACAGAGGCGGCTTGTGTGACCCGCCAGGCCCAGGCCGAGGTCCGCCTGCCTCATGATCCCCCGGTAAAGCTGGCTGGGATTTGCCCCTTCTTTTTGCATCAAAATGCACTTACTGGGTTGGATTTTCTCAAACCTTTTGTTCTCTTCGGGGAATACTCAGTGCAGATCAGGTCAGTGAGCTACTGGCCCTGTCCTCCCAGACGCCCCGCCCCCTCGCCCCGTCCCCCGTTCCCCTGTCTTCCCCATCCCTATCCTCCCCATTCCCCGATGCTCCCCATCCTCCCTGTCCCCCCATCCCCCTATCCCCCCATCCCCCCGTCCCCCAGTCCCCCATCCCCCTGTCCTCCCAAGAGCAGGGTCTGCGGTTGGGTGCGTGGAGCAGAAAAGCCAGCAAAGCACAGACTTTTGTCCACAAACAAAATGACCTCCTTGCACGCAGCCTCATCTGGTGCCACCCGGCGTCCTGTGGGACGAGTGTCTGGACTGCTGCACCGTCTCCAGGCTGCCTCCCGCCACCAGCACCTCCGTTCGTTACTTCTGTCCCCTCCCCGGGCGCCCCACGCTGGCCCCTCTGCGGTCCCGAGCCGTCCACGTCGCAGGTCAAACCAACTTTCCAGTTGGAGACGGTGCACTCTGCCCCCTAGGCTCAAGGCTGACTGTGACGTTCCCGACACAGCCTCAAGGCCCGCCGGCCTCCCCTGGCCCCGTGGCCGCACCGGGGTCCCCTTTGTGCCCGGTGTCGCCCCCCCCCCACCCGCCCCCTCCCGTCTTGCTATGGGATTGCCCGGCCCTCGGGTCTGTGTTGCCGCCTCTGGGGCCCAGAGCAGCCTGAGGCACGGGGACGGGGGATGGGGGACAAGGGTGCCCGAAGTGGGCCCTACGGGGGTCACCTAGGAGACGTGGCCTTGGGGCCTCAGAAACGGAAGGGGAGCGAGAGGAGAAATCGGCACAGATTCACAGGTTTAAGCGTCTGTTTCAACAAAGACTGATTTGAGGAGGACAGGGGGACGGGGGGGGGGGTGTCGGGGCGCGTGGGGACCGCGGGACAGGGGGTCGGGGCGCGTGGGGACCACGGACCACGAGCCCCGTGGAGGCTGTGCAGGCTCGGGCCCGGGCTGGCAGGCGCTGGGCCGCGGGGCTGGGAGCCTCCGTCCGATGAGCAGCGTGTGGGGGGCTGAGCAGGAGCGGAGCGGAGCCCCGGGGGTGGACCGGGTGCCTGGCAGAGCCGCAGCAGCAGGACAGGACGTGAAGGTGTTGCCAAGCCTCCACCTGGTGGCTCCTTCCCCATGATCCCTCGCCCGTGTGCTTAGGCCAAGCTGCATCCTGTGACAGAGGAAAAGGTGTCCGGGGAGCGGGGGGCAGAAGCTTTTGCCAAGCGTCCCTTCTATGCCTCTTTTTTGGCGCCTCAGAGGGCGGATCATCGCATCAGAAACTCTTTAGGGGCGATTTGACCCGAAATGAGGGCCTGGAAGGCAGCTCTTGGGTGGGAGGTGGGGGGGGCAGGAATCGGAGGTGATGCCCGTTTCTGGTCTGTGCGGTTAAAATACCAGCACGTCTCTGAGAGGGGACATCCAACAGGTCATTGCAAATGTAGGTCTGCAGGCGGGAGAGTAGATACTTGGAAATGCTCAGAAAAAACATATAGAATTACCGTCGGGCCTGAACACATCCGTCTTTCACGAGAATGGGCTTTCTGGGGACACGATCCTTTGGCCCCAGACCCACTGTCTTGGAGGAAAGTTCAGATGTGGGAGCAGAAGGGATTATTTCAGAATAAGTGGGCATGTGGATGAGACCCCGACTCTTCAGAGGAGCTGGATGGTTTCAAATTGTTCACCCAATATTCTCTCTTTTTCTTCTTTTACTTGGGAAACACATTATTGGGGGTGGGAAACGTGCCCACCGAAATCCCTTGTGGTTACGGGTGGGCGGTGAAAAGTAAGCAGATGTTGGTGGGGACTTCCTGCGGGGTCGGCTTGAGACACCTGTGTTCACAAACAGCATTATCCACAAGAGCCCCAAAGGGGAAACACCCCAAATGTCCATTGAGAAGCACAGAAGGACAAAACGTGGTGTTGCTCGCTAAGGGGAAGAGCCCGTGAGGTCTGCGTGCTTCCTGAGTGATAAGCAGGAGACTTATCTTCTTATCGAATTCTTTAAAGATAAAGCCTCTCTGTAAAGAATTCATCACTGTAATAGTTTCACGGCGAGACGGCCGAGGCCCCGGCACGACTCATGGATGAGTATTAGTCGCACCATGTACGACGGCGCTAATTGCACGTTACTGGTGCCATATGTATATTTATTCAACATCCACCCACGTTTATTTGAGTCCCACTTTGTACTCGCAGTGAGCAGCCCAGAGCAACAGGCCTGACTAAAGCCGCAGGACGGATCCCATTGCAAACCACAAAGCTTTTAAAATTCCCCATTAAATGCAGAGAGTCCTCATGGAGGGAAGGAGCTAAGATCCCCATTGATAAGTGCAGACAGCAGATGACCTCACTGCCTCTGCCTGGTCCCCTCCCCTCCCTTGAGCGTCTCTCAAGGTCCCTGGGTGATTGTGACGCTAACAGGCTCCTTTGCAGATCAGTTATTAGTTTTAATTTTTTAAAAAAAGCCTTGCGGGGATCCCTGGGTGGCTCAGCGGTTTGGCGCCTGCCTTGGGCCCAGGGCGTGACCCCAGGGTCCCGGGATCGAGTCCTGCGTTGGGTTCCCTGCGTGGAGCCTGCTTCTCCCTCTGCCCGTGTCTCTGCCTCTCTTTCTCTCTCTCTCTCTCTCTATCATGAATAAATAAATCTTAAAAAAAAAAAAAAAGCCTTGGGATTGCATCTGAGCTCAAAGTTAGAAGGAAGCGCCTGCGACCAAGGGTGACTGAGGGGCGGGCCCAGAGTCATGCCGAAGTGACTCAGGCAGGTCTCCTCAGCAAGACCCGGGACCTCACCTGTTAACGAAGCGGTGGGGGAGGTTATTTCAGGAACCTTCCAGAGCTGGTTCTCGGCGCTACTACTTCTTGATCTAATTAAATGAATCGGATTCCTCGCTAGGAATTTTGAAGTTGTACCTAAGCCTGGAATGAGAGAGCCCCGAGTTAGAGGATGTTCAGGCACTCATTGGCTCATTCATGGTTTCATCCACTGAGAGCAAAGATCGGGTGTCTACTGAGTGCGTGTCCTTAGGGGCTAGAAGGGTCTGGATGGATGTGACAGTTCTTACTGCAAAACGCAGGATTTGCCTGGAAAGGAACAAAACCTTCATGAGGTGATCAGAGTTTTTTTGTTTTACTTTTATTTTAAAAGATTTTTATTTATTTATTCACGAGAGACACAGAGAGATAGAGAGGCAGAGACCCAGGCAGAGGGAGAAGCAGGCTCCATGCAGGAGCCCGATGACATGGGACTCGATCCTGGGACACGGGGGTCATGCCCTGGGCCAAAGGCAGATGCTCAACTGCTGAGCCACCTGGGCATCCTGATCAGAGCTTTAATAATAAAGGTGGGAACACGAAGGAGGAAATAGCTGCAAGGGTTGGGGTGGGGGATGTTTCTCAAAGCAATTAAATGAGAAGATAGGACCTTGAAAAGAAGGGTCTGCTTCGGGGAATGAAAAGGGTCGGGTCTCAGGACCTGCCGTGGTAAGAAGTTTGGTCATTTTCTGGTTGAAAATAATCCACAATGATGAAATAATCAAATAAACGAGGATGACAGTCACATAACGAACAAGGCAATAATCAAAAGTGCGTCATAAAAGTAACCTCCCCCTCTTTAAAAAACATCTTATTTTGATTAATCTCAACACCCAGTGTAGGGCTCGAACCCACAACCCTGAGATCAAGCATCACACGCTCCACCGACGGAGCCAGCTAGGCCCGCCTTTTAAAGAGAGTTCAGAACAAGAAAAATCCAAGGAGTTGCTCATATCCATAACCGGTGGAACTGGACGGCAGAAATTGTAAAGGAGCCTCCGAGTCCCCAAAGCTCGACGGATAGTCACCCTTAACCGGGTAACGTGGCTCTTTGGCCAAAGACAAGATTTCGTTCCTTTTTCACGTTGGAATAACATTCCACTGCGTAGATGTACCTCTTGTTCTTTATGGAGCTCAGATGTGGAATTCAGGAAACGGGAGGCTCCTGGGCTCAGTCGTCGGAGCGTGCAACCCTCGATCTTGGGGTCATTAGTTTGAGCCCCACACTGGGGATGTACATTACTGAGAGAGAGAGAGGGAGGGAGAGAGACCAAGAAACAGACTCTTAATTATAGAGAGGTGATGGTACAGGGGGGGACGGGGTAGACAGGTGATGGGGGTTATGGGGGGCGCCTGCTGTGATGGGCACTGGGTGATGCATGGAATTGCTGAATCACTATACTGTGCACCTGAAGCTAAGATAACACTGTGTGTTAACTGGAATTAAAAAAAAAATTAAACAAACAAACAAACCCAGAGTAACATGACTTAACATACAGTGTCGAAACGTTCAAGTTAAGTCCTTCTTTTTTAGTAGGTGCAAGACGCAGAGGGCAGCTTTGAACGTCGATGACCCGGCTCAAATCCCAGCCCCACATAACCTGAGGCTGACTATTCGGCCTCTCGGAACCCTGATTCACACAATTAGGATAATACTTCCTACCTTTCAGGGTTAAAAGAATCAAATAGGCCAATGAAAGTGTTCAGAATTTGTTCGTGCAATTACACACTTAATTTCTGTGATCTTCAAAGATAGTCTTCCCCACTGGACTAGACACTCCGCAAGGGTAACGGTTGCTTGTCCGTAGACCTGTGGCAACTGGCACGTGCCTGGCTGCCGACAAGGGGGGCTGAGGATGAGGACTTCTTAGACACTGTGCGGTGGGATGATGAGGGGCATCCATCCCCTCAGGACGCGCTTCTTGGTCTTTGCTGCTGGAGGAGTGAGGTGCGGCCGCCCTGCTCCGCGGGGAGGAGCTGCGCTTCTCGCGGGCCGTCAGGTCCACAGCAAGCCCGGTGAGCCCGGTCACTTTGTGTGGGAGCCCGGCATCTGGACGGGCCGCAAGTCAGCCTCAGCTCTTCTCAGCCACGACCTCACGGCTTTCCTTGGGGTCATTCTCCACAGTCACGGTCTTGACCCTTTTTCTGTAGTTGAAATCCATTTGATGTAAAACATTGTATAGTCTTAAAGTGTGCAACATGTGATACATTGTGATACATTGTGATACGTTGTGGTATGCCTTGGTACAGTCACATAATGTGATGGGAGTGCCACTGCAGCGATTACTGGCATCTTTCTCAGCTTGCTTAATCATCATTTCTTTTTAGTGGTTGGGATAATTGAGATCTAACTTCTTAGCAAGCTTGATGATTATAATACAATATAATCGTCTATGTTCACGACATTGTACGTTAGGTCTCCAGTACTCAGTACTCGCTGCAAGTTTGGACTCTTCATCAACATCTAGCCCATCCCTCCCCCACCCCCTGGTAACCATAATTTCACTATCTTTACAAGTTTTTTTTTTTTAAGATTCCACATATTAGCGATATATAGTATTTGTCTTTCTCCATCTGACGTCTCGTCTCACTTATCATAATGTCCTTGAGGTCCGTCCGCATCGTCACACTGCAATTTTCTGAAGTGGATAATGTTAAGCCTAAGGACTTCTGGAGCTTGGGAAAACTATCGCATCGGCACAACCTCCTCCATCAGATTTGAAAGTTACAGGCAGATCTATATTGGGCCAAGATAATAATTTGGGTGTTCTGGGCTTTATTCTCACGAGGATATGCACAGGGAAATTCTTCCGTAGTCATAATTTTCTGCTTCTCAGTTCCTTCCTGATTATGGGGAAAGAAGTAGCCTTTTCGGGGCAGCCTGGGTGGCTCAGCAGTTTGGCATCTGCCTTCAGCCCAGGGCATGATCCCGGCGTCCTGGGATCGAGTCCCGCGTCGGGCTCCCTGCATGGAGCCTGCTTCTCCCTCTGCCTGTGTGTCTATCTCTCTCTCTCTCTCTCTGCATTTCTCATGAATAAATAAGTAAAATTTTATTTATTTATTTATTTATTTATTTATTTATTTATTTATTTATTTATTTATTTATTTTAAAGTAGCCTTTTTCCATTTTCCTCTCTCCACAGTGGGTCCTTCACCTGGAGCTTTCTGGGACAACCTCAACATCACGGGGTCTTGCAAAAAACATGGACTTTACAGTCAGACAGATCTTAGTCGCACTCTAGGCTTCCTGCATATTCAACTATAAAGATGTGGGCGGGTGGTTTAGCTTTATCGTGTATCAGGTTCTTCATCTACAAAATGAAAATAATAATAATGTTTAATTCAGAGAGTTAGTATGAATGTCACAGGATATAGAACATACTATTTGCCTTAATTTGTCTTGTAGAGGATACTATACTTTGGAAGAAATACTGGGGAGAGGGTGACACCCAAGGACAAGGTCAAGATGCCCAATGTGAATAATGCATTAAACTCCACAAAATTTGAGAAGGATTTGACTTTGCCTATAAAGGGAAAGGGGAAGGAGGAGAGGGTGGAGGGCTCTGTATTGTTTAATTAGACATTTCCTCAAACCCTTTTCTTGCCCCCCGGCAAACCTATACATTTGCTTAAACTCATGAGATTGGTTCTGGAAGCAAGTAGCCGGGGCTGGATTTTAGGAGTAGCTTTCCTCAGCACTCAAGGCCTATAAAGTATATTTGTCCTTCCCATTAATGTGAAATTTGGGGATGGCCCGTGTATGTGCCATCACTTGACTACAGGCCCTGGGTCCTAACCGTATGTTCCAGACTTTTGGGACAGTCTCAATTCCAAATATGCAGCCCTGCGGCCAAACCACGTATTTTAGTTTAGAAAATACGAAAATTGCTTCAGGGAAATAAGCGGGTGGTTCGTCGCAGTCCGAGTTTGCATTTTATAATTTGCTCATACGGAGAGCAGGTCCTGGGCAGCCCCCTGGACACCAGGGTCATCTGTTTAAGGTGATGACAAACGCCCAGGCCACCGAAGGCCAGGTCTGCTTCCAGTTTCCTTTCACTGGGTTGTAGAATGTGATGCGCCTCTGCCGCCTGCCTGGTCCGCCCTGGAGGTGAGCAAGTGTGCTCCATCCAGGAAAAAATCAGCTCTGCGTTTCCTCCCGGACACACGGAGGGCACGCAGCCTCCAGGGTACGATGTTACAGCAAAACACTCTTCCCTCCAAAACCCCCCCAAAATAAGAATTAATATTCTTCTGACAATGGTTCGTCCCATAGACTGTTGACTTAGGTCTTGGAGGAAGGTGGGAGTAAGTCACCCCGTGAGGGCTGGAGTCCCAGGGCCCAAGTTCAAGATTTGACTGCGCGAACCAAACTTCTGATTAAGGCTTCCGATTTCTTCTCCGGAGATGTGCGGGATTCCAAGCCTTACCAACACTTGGGAATGCCCAGGGGATTGTTTTTTTTTTTTTTTTTTTTTTTTTTTTTTTTTTTTTTTTTTTTTTTTTTTTAATGACACTATGTTCTTTGCTGATCGGAAACAGAAAAGCTCGATTAAAAAAGTTTTGGAGCCGGGCCTGGTGGGAGTCCGCGCCAGCCCCACGCTGTGCACGTGTGTCCGAGGCCGACGGGCCCTCCCGCCCCGGCCCAGCCTCGCCTGCACAGGAGCTCGGGTGCCCGCTGATGGCAGAGGGGAAGCCACTGCGTTCGCCACCCTGCGGACGCTGCCAGCCCCTCGGGGCTCTGAGCTAACGTGGGGTTCGTTTGAGTTGAGGAGGGCCTGGAGTAGAGGTTCAGACCCCCCGCTTTCGGATCTCCCTGGCAGTGCTGCCCCGGCGTGGACGAGGCCCTCAGTGCAGGCTCCCGGGTTTGGGCAGAGGCGGTTTTAACGTGTCGGGATGCGCTTGGTCGACATTTCCATATTTGCGTCCCCCCCTTGCCCCCGAGGATGGGGCCACGGGGCCCTGGCTGCCCACCCGGTGAGTCGTCCCCTGGCACAGGACGGGCACTTTCAGTTTCCTGGCTTTTCAGCAAACACATTTATTTAGGCATTCTCATTAAAAAAAAAAAAAAAAACAAAAAAAACAATGCCCCGCGTTTCCTCCTAATTGCCCGTTTCCCCTGTCTCCTAGGAAACTGCTGGAAGCGGGGCTGCTGGGCCCTTCCTAGAGCGGCTGGGTTTGCGTCTGCCAAGGCGCAGAATCCTGGCGTGTCCAGCCTGGGTCCCCGGCTTGGATCCCCGCACTTTCCCTGTGTGGCAGCCGCGGCCTCGAGAGCCAGCGACTTGGCCAGAGTACGTGGCTCTGCTTATTTATTTCCTAATAGGTTCACGCGCCGTGGGAGTGGTGCCCTCGGCTGCGTCGTGGGCCTGGTCGCAGATGGGGACAGTCAGACAGACAGGGTCCCTTGGGGCGTTCGCGGTTGCCCAGAAAGCTGAGAAAATAATTTCACATAGGACACCGTCCTCGGTGAGCGAAGGGATGGCTGGGACGCGGGGATGGGCTGGAAAGTGATGCTTTGGGTGCTGGGAGGGGAGGGGAGGCCGGGGCACGGATCGTGGGCAGCTGCGGGGCCACTCGGATTCGGATTCTCCAGCGGGAACCCCCCCGGGACTTGGTGGCAGTGGACTGTCATCGGCATGGCCGCGGGGTGTGCTCCTGGTGTCCCGCTAAGTGGTTCAGACGCTCTCGTCCCTTCCTCTCACCTGTTGTGGGGGGAGTGACACGACCCAGGCCAGGGGGGATGTCACGTCAAGGGCGGATCCAGCAGGTCCTCGCAGGGACCAGGGAGGAGCCACGCGGCCGCCGTCAGGGCTCCGGCGCAGGTGCACACAGGAATGCCACCCGCCCCGACAGCTGTGCTCCCCCCTCCCCCGCCCGCCAGGCTCCCTGGCTCTGCGGTGGTGCTTTGCTCCAGCTAGTTTTTGGTTTAAGATCTTGTTTATCTGAGAGCGTGCACATGAGCTTGGGGGGCGCAGGGGGAGACCACCTCTAGGCAGACTCCCTGCGGAGTGTGGACCCTGCCCACCAGCCCCGCGAGCCAAGGCTTGGTCGCTCCACTACTGAGCCCCGGGCGCCCGGGCCACCTGCGTCCTGGGCACATCCGTCCTCTACACCGTCCTCTTCCTTGACGGCAGCACCGCACTGAAGTCGCGCCCCTAACAGCTGCTCAACCCTACAGCAGGACTTACGGATCCCCTCTGGGCAGAGGACTTGGTGGGCCGCCGCTTCTCTTCTCTTTGGCTTTTGCGCGGTGGTTGCTTTGGAGCTGCAACGGTTACTTTATCACCAGTAACAAAAAACGGCGATCGCAGGATCCCTGCTCATCTCCCGTGATGGAGTCATTGGCTCAGTGATGAGAACATCCCCGAGGATAGAGAAGCAGACCCGGAGCTGTTTGCCCGAACCCGCCACAGCCCAGTGTGCACCCGCCCGGAACTTGAGGTCATGTCTCGGCGCGGGGTGCCCAGCGCTTGGCCCACCCCGGCCTGCTCCCAGATCAGGGGTGCAGAGGCCGCCTCCTGTCTCCTGACCACCCCCCCACCCCCCACTCCTGGCTCCGGCCAGGTCCCCAGTGGAGGCGGTGGGCAGCCAGGCCCATGGGAGGTGTCACAGCCCCGGGAGGGGCTCACGAGGTCAGTGGGCTCTGGGTCGGCCCCAGGAGGGGGGTGTGGGATCCTGACCCAGGGGCTGGGGCGACTCTGGGTCTGCCCAGGAGGGGGGTGTCCTGACCCTGGTGCCATCCTTTCCTCTAACACTGCCCTGGCCCCGCCCGCAAGCAGGAGATAAGAACTGCAGAAGGAGATTTGAAGCTGTCCTTCTAGGGCCATCTGTCTACGCAACAGAACACTGATGAACACCCAGGCCCCACGCCTGTTTCTTGCCAGAGCACAGAGCCCACCCTGAAATGAGGGTGGTGGTCCCCAGATGAAGGAGTTTCGGGGGAGGACCCAGAGGCCGACCGACCTGGTGGGTGCCGGAGGAGGCTCATCCTGCTGTGAACCTATGAGAAAAACTCATTCTGAGTGTCAAGGGAAGGGCTCGAGAACCCCAGAGTCTGAGCTGAAGTTGAGCATGAAGTTGCTGGAGGTCGGAGGTGAGAGATGAAAATAAAGCTATTAAAAAGGATTAACACCAGCAATTTGCTGACTGGCCCCCTGCCTGGGGCAGCGCTCAGCCAACAGCAGGGGACCTGAGCCACAGTTAACCGGGCATCCGGGCCACAGGCGCCAAGAGGGCTTTATTATTTGTTTTTTTTTTTTTTTTGTTTGTTTGTTTGTTTTTAGGACTTTATTATTTGCTGGAGGATTCCTGTTGATGAAGACTTCAGGGTTGACGCGCTTCCCTCCTGATTTGGTTCTTCCCAAAGACACTGTCGGGCCTCTTTGACTGTAATTCTTGTTAGATGAGGACAGAAAGATCCATGATATTTCTTACCGAAATGCTTGCCAAAAACACAGTGACGGAGCCTCTACGTTGAACAGCACCAGGACAGGTCATTGTGCTTGGGGTTGGGGTCACCAAGAGACCCATTAATGCCCAGTTTTGGGATTACCCACATGGGCATCCGCAGATGGCTGCCTCGGAGCAGAGCTTAGAGTCCACGCTGCAGGGGTGACTCAAGTGTCGATCAAAGGGTTTCCAGAGAATATAAAAAATAGTGAAAGGGAATAAAGGGGAAAGGATAAAAAAATGAGTGGGAAATATCAGAAAGGGAGACAGAATGTGAGAGACTCCTAACTGTGGGAAACGAACTAGAGGTGGTGGAAGGGGAGGTGGGTGGGGGGTGGGGGTGACTGGGTGATGGACACTGAGCAGAGCACTGGATGGGATGAGCACTGGGGCTTATTCTATATGTTGGCAAATTGAACACCAATAAAAAATAAATTTATTAAAAAAAAGGGCTTCCAGAGCAAATGAGGAAGCTGGCCGTCAACACTGGAGTTGGCGTGTGGGGCCTCTGTCTGGGCCAACGGTGTGGCACTACATTCACTGCTGCAGGAATCCGAGCCCGACAAAAACCAGCTTTTAAAGGAAAAACTCTTTTTTCTTAAAACTCATTCACAGACGGTTTGTGCTCTGAAGGCTGTCTGGTTAGGGCCCCGTGGCCACCACGCGTTTGGTTCTTCCAGGGGCCTGCGTCTCCCCTGATTTGCAGCTCGTGTGTGCCAACTGGCTGTGGGCTGACCCCGTGAGATTTAAGCAGGGGAATCAAATCTTTGCTGTTCTTCGTTGCCATTGATGCCTAATTGGATATTGAATCAGTAAATGGAAAGCTTTTGGCCTGTAATGCTTTTATACAAAGTTTTTTTTTATTTTAATAAAATGTTTTTTGTTAAAACGATTTTATTTTAGACTTTACAAGGGCCACAGATCATTAACGCTGACAGGGATTCACCCAATCTTGTTTTATAGATGAGGAAACCGAGTCCCAGAGGCGAGAAATGATCCTCCTCCACCTCTGGGCCGGGTTTCTGGAGCTAGCTAGCCGCAGTGACTAGCAGAGCTGGGACAGGACCAGGGCTTTTGGTTTCTAGACGGGTTATTTAACTCAGGAATTCGCATTGTCCAAGTTCCAACCTAGGTCTCCCCTAGAACGCATGACTCAGGTTTTATATTTGGTGTTGGCTCGTTGAGGGCTGCCTGACTAGTTTAAATGTACTCAGCCAGCATTTCAGAAATTATAGCATTTCTACCACCTGTCTAAGAATTATCTGTTAAAAAATGCACATACCTGGACTTTCCCAACTTGCAGAATCAAAATCTCTGAGAACTGTATCCATGATCTGGATTTTAATGAGCTTCCCTGAAAGAGTCTTATGCGCTTGAGAACCGTCCTACGTGGCTCCAAATCAGGCTACTACATTTTATTGTTTTAAAAGGCTTACTTGAGAAGAAGTCAACAAGAAAGGAAAAGAAAAGAAAAAGTCAACAAGTGGGGCTATATCACACATAGCAGTTTCTGTATGGCAAAAGAAATAGTCAACAAAATTAAAAGGCAACCTACAGAATGGGAGAAAACGTATGCACATTGTGTGTTGGATACGGGGTTGATATCGAAAATTCGCAGAGAATTCATGTAACTCAAAAACAATAACAAAAAAGCCCAAACAACCTGATTAAAAAAATGGGCAGAGGGATCCCTGGGTGGCTCAGCGGTTTAGCCCCTGCCTTCGGCCCAGGGCGTGACCCTGGAGTCCCGGGATCGAGTCCCACGTCAGGCTACCTGCATGGAGCCTGCTTCTCCCTCTGCCTGTGTCTCTGCCTCTCTCTGTGTGTCTCATGAATAAATATATAAAATCTTAAAAAAAAATCTCAATAAAAATTAGAAAAAATGGGCAGAAGAACTAAATAGATCTTTTTTTTTTCTAAAAGAAAAAATAGCCAACAGATCCATGCAAAGGTGCTCAGCATCATCAATCATCAGGGAGATGTAAATCAAAACCCTGATAAGAGATTACATCACACGTGTAGGAATGACTAGTATCGAGAAGACTAGAGATAAGTGTTGGCAAGGATGTGGGGGAGAGGGAGCCCTTGTGCATGTGGATGGGCCATTCGGGAGAACAATATGAAGATTCTCAAAAAATTAAAAATAGGACTGCCATAGCATCTGGCAACCTTCCTTTTGGGTATATATCCAAAGGAGATGGAAAGAGTTTATTGAAGAGCTAGATATATGCATTTTTATGTTTTTTTTTTTTTTTGATTTGTTTGCAAGAGAGAGACACAGAGAGTATTTCAGTCAGGTTCCCTGCTGAGCACAGAGCCCCGTGGGGAGCCCAATGCCAGGACCTGAGATCATGACCTAAGTCCAGCTCTTAACCAACTGAGCCGCTCGGGCGCCCCTGTGCTCTCCCGTTTATTGCAGGATCATTCGCAGAAGCCAAGCTAAGGACACAAGTGTCAGTGGATGAATGCATGAGAACGATGGATAAAGATGAATGAGAAGAAAGGATATTTTTCTACTTCCAACAACATGGTGGACCTTGAGGACATCAAACGAAGTCAGAGAAAGCCAAATACTGTAGGATCTCTCTTATAGTAAGTGGAATCTAAAACTCCTTTTTTTTTAAAAAAAAGATTTATTTATTCATGAGAGACACACACAGAGAGAGAGGCAGAGACCCAGGCAGAGGGAGAAGCAGGCTCCATGCAGGGAGCCCGACATGGGACTCGAACCCGGGACCTGGGGTCACGCCCTGAGCCCAAGGCAGATGCTCAACCGCTGAGCCACCCCAGTGCCCCTAAAAAGCCTTATTTTAAGTGAACTTTCAGATTCCGCTATTATTCTCATTTAATGTGGAATGAAAGTCTCCCAATGTTGATTTTGTTGACTCCCTTTCTTAGTGTCAGTTTTCTTAAGTGTGTTAGAATTTTAACGCTTGGGATGTGTACCTGGAGGGCTACCACACGCACGTGCCCTTATTTCCTCTTTTTATCCCTTTCTCTTGTCCCGTTTGCTCCTCCCTGCCTAGCAGTTTTGCAGCTGCTCACAGTTCCCCCTGGGGCCCCAGTCCAGCCTCGCCTGGACTCCGTTCTTACGTGATTTGGGGCCGTTTCAGATTCAGTCACTGGCAGCTCGGTGGCCCGTGTCCCGGCCTCGAGGTCTTGCTTGCTTACTCCTGCTTTTCTAGATTCACATGCGTCCAAGCCCTCACCTCGCAGCTTTTTCTCTGGCGGGAACTCGCCACCCCACTAAGCTTGCACCCAGCCTCACCGACTCGAGGCACGGTTATCGCTGGTGTTGTGGAGGGTCAGCTCGTGCACCTTGCCCTCTGAGTCTACCGAGCGCGCGGCTTTCGGAGCTTACTGCGTCAGAGTTCTGTTCAATGTCTAGTGCACAGATATTTATTTCTTCTTTACGCGTGTATGTGAGTATGCTACGCTGCCCCTCCTCCAGCTATTGTTTAAATTTGCCCTTTTCAACTAGGTTATCTGTAATTGCAAAGGGTTTATTTATTTTATTTTATTTTATTATTTTATTTTATTTATTTTAATAAATTTATTTTTTATTGGTGTTCAATTTACCAACATACAGAATAATACCCAGGGCTCATCCCGTCAAGTGCCCCCTCAGTGCCCGTCACCCATTATTTATTTTATTTTAATTATTTTATTTTAATTTTTTTATTTTATTTATATTATTTTATTATTTTATTTACTTTATTTTATTATTATTTTATTTTATTTTATTTTATTTTATTTTATTTTATTTATTTTTGCAAAGGGTTTAGAGAGTGGAGAGCATGCCTTCAAAGCGTGAGGTCGCGATGCCATCTGATCGCCGGGCTCCGGTTCTGGGGGTGGGAACAGCGGCAGCGCTCCTGGCACCATCTCGGAGACACCAGCCGTTATTGTCACTGCTCGGCTGGCCTTGTCCTTGGTTTCCCACAGAACATGCATTACTCTCCTAATGTGGCTCAGGGCCTCACAAAGCCCACTGGATATAGCTGAATTTTCCCTTAAATGACTGTGAAGCCCGTCAATGATTCACTTAGCAAGCACTTCGGTAATAGGTTTGCAATATCCTCTAACGACATGGATCTGGACAACGGCCAGACTAATTTCACAGGGAACGTGGCTTAAAAATGAATGAATCCTTCTCAAAAGCACACAAGATGGTCATAGAAATATATTAATATGTTTTTCTCTTTCCCCGCATTAAGCTAAGATCCTCTGCAGATATTGAAACAAGCAGGAGATTCCCACAGATTAAGAATCCCAGCTGGGCTTTCCCTGAGCTCCTGCTTTAGCTTGGTGAGAAAATCATGATGTGCTGCTGCCTTACATCACTGAGGACCCAGAGGTGAGACTGGAGTTGGTTTTAGAAACCCCTTAGCCCTACGGTATGCAAATCCCCGCAGCAGGGTAGGGATTCATGAATTATGCAAGAATTTTTTAGGGGCTCCCAGAGAAACCTCCATTTCTTTCATTAAAAATGGTTTCCTGGGATCCCTGGGTGGCTCAGTGGTTTGGCGCCTGCCTTTGGCCCAGGGTGCCATCTTGGAGACCCGGGATCAAATCCCACATCAGGCTCCCGGTGCATGGAGCCTGCTTCTCCCTCTGCCTGTGTCTCTGCCTCTCTCTCTCTCTGTGTGTGACTATCATAAATAAATAAAAATTTAAAAAAAATAAAAAAAAATGGTTTCCTAAAGCAGCCCAGAAAATAATTTTTGGCAGGTCGCTATATTTGAGTTGTTTGAAACTCATCTACATTTTTTTTCCCCCAGTGTTACACCTGGTGGTTGGGATTCCTTGTCAGGCCGCAAGGGGCCATTTAACTCATAGCTGCGGAGGAGAAATGAATAATTTCAGCTTTGGTCTCATAAGGGCTCTCGTGCAGATGAGGGGCTCCCAGCCCGGGCCGGGCTCAGAGGAGACTTCCCAGAGAGGGCAGAGCCAGAGCTGAGCTTAGGAAAAGACGCACGGATGCGTGAGGCAGGGAGAGGGTGGCAGTGGCGGGTGGGAGGGAAGATGTGCTGTTTCTTTTTTTTTTTTTTTAATTTTTTTAGATGTGCTGTTTCAGGTATGGAGAGAAGCAAGGCCGTGACATCCAGGACGGCGATGTCCCCGACGCACAGCCTCCGAGCCCTGCGCTGGTTTCCCCGGGGACCCCTCGCCCCTTTCCTCTGTGCACCGTCCCTTCCTCCTGGGGAGCTGAGTCTCAGCACACCACACCCCAGGCTGAGCTGTGCCATTCAGATGCTTCCTCCTGGAACTCTGCTTTTTTTTTTTTTTTTTTTAATTTCAAGTTTGTTTGTTTGTTTATTTATTTTTTATTGGTGTTCAATTTGCCAGCATATAGCATAACACCCAGTGCTCATCCCATCAAGTGCCCCCCTTAGTGCCCGTCACCCAGTACCCCCCACCCCCCACCCACCTCCCCTTCTACCACCCTTAGTTCGTTTCCCAGAGTTAGGAGAGTCTCATGTTCTGTCTCCCTTTCTGATATTTCCCCCTCATTTTTTCTCCTTTCCCCTTTATTCCCTTTCACTATTATTTATATTCCCCAAATGAATGAGACCATATAATGTTTGTCCTTCTCCGATTGACTTACTTCACTCAGCATCATACCCTCCAGGTCCATTCACGTCAAAGCAAATGGTGGGGATTCGTTGTTTCTAAGGGCTGAGGAATATTCCATTGTATCCATATAAAAAGAAAGAAGGAACTCTGCTTTTGAAGCGAGGCTGGGGTGAGGGCTTGGAGGGGAGTCACTGCCACGGCGGCAGGCCTGCTGGAGGGCTCCTATCCCGACCCCCTTGCTGTCCTGTTTCCTCCCCAGTACCCACGGCTCCTACCTCTTTCCCAAGCGGCAACCCTCACGTCCTTCCAGCAAATTCCTTTGCTTGAACTGGTTACACTATTCCACTTTGGGGGACAGTAAGGAGGTCAGCATGGGCGGGACACAGCAAACGCAGGAAGGCTAGGGCATGTCGTGGCGGGCTAGATACACGAGCAGGCCAGAAAGTGCCTTACGTGGTATACGGAGGCATTTCAGTTTTATTTTCGCATCCTTAGGATGATTCCAAGCCTTATATTATTTTTTATATTATTTATATTATAAATATAATATACATCATATTTGTATAATAAAATGTATTTTATTTTATTTTATATAAAATATATGAGCCGTGTGCTCATACTGTCGGATGGGGGAGCCCGGAGGGGAGAGGAGGGTCACTAGTCGGGGTTTTCAATTGAAACAGCATCAGTGAGAGATGTATTATGGACATTGGCTTACGGATTTCGGAGGCTGAGAGGTCCCATGATCGTCACCCGTGAGCCAGAGACCCAGGAACGCTGCTGGTGTGGTTTAGTTGGACCCCAAAGCCCTGGAACTAGTAGCAGAAATCAGTTCTAGGGCTGGAGAAAATGCAGTGGGGTGAACCAGCTGCATTGTCCAGGCAGGAAGGAAAGGAGTGTGCGTCCCTCCTCCTCCTCTCCTTCGCTCCGTGCAGGCCCTCAACACACTGGACGCCGTGGCCCTGGGCGGCTGGCCCTGCTGCAGCAACATGCCCTGGGGCCGGTGGCCCCATAACAACAGGAATCTATCCCTCGCAGTTCTAGAGGCTGGAAATCTGAGGTGCGGGCACGGCCCTCCGGTGAGTGTCCTCTCCTTGGCTTCGTGCTACTGGCTTCTCGCTTTGTCCTTAGGTCACAGAAAGGGCAAAAAGGGAGTTCTGTGGGGCCTCTCCCATAAGGGCACTGATCACCCCCCACCACCCCCCACGGTCTCTCCTTCTACTATCGTCCCCTTGGGGATTAGGATTCCAACCCAAGAATCTTGGTGGGGGCACAACCGTTCAGACGTGACCCCCACCCACACTGCGTCCATAGATGCAATCTCGTCCAGGAACCTCCTTGCGGACATGCCCGGAAATAGCACTGAAGCTGGGTGGGCCGCGGCGAGGTCGGGAGTACAGGAGCGGGCGGGGGGGTGCGGGGGTCGTGCGTGTGGTGGGCTGGAGAGCTCTGTGGTGGTTTTAAGCCTTTAGACCAGAAAATTCTCTCCTGCTGCATCATCCACAGGGCGGAGCATGTTTTTACCAATCTTGCTGTTGATGAACCTGGTCCAGGTTGGGAATTCCAGCTGGGCAGGTCTGGGGAAGGTCCGAAGGGGAGACATGGGGCCAACTGGGGAGAGAGGCAGGTGTAGCGGGGTGTGGGTTGCTGAGAGTCCCTGAAAGTTTGGGTGTAAGAAGCTGAACCTGCCAACGTAATGCACTTTTCTAGGATTCCTCTTCTTTACGCCTCTGGTGGACCCCAGGGTAGGCCTGTCTTGTTCCCTTTCCCTTATTCCGGGGTCCAAGGTGGGCACCCAACATTTCTCCCTCCCATATTTTGTCTGTCTCTGTGGAGCCCGCACCCTGAGATTTCTTTACGCTCCAGCTAAGTAGTTTCTGAGCATTCTAGAAAAAGGCATTCTGGAAGCCGGGGGAGGGAATGACGATTCCAAGGGCTGTCTGTGGGGTGGAAAAAAGAGCAACTCTCCTTTTCATTTTCGTCTCCTTGGAAGTGGAAAGAAGTCAGTGCCTCTGTCACCAAAGTGCTCAGGAGGGCTTATCTCTGGATGTTAGCACGGAACGCCGTGATCCCAGGAAGATCCACTTTGGGTTAAGGATCCAGGAGGAGCACAAGCTGGTTTGGGATGACAAGGGGCAGATCCCCGAGATAACTTCCAAACTTCCAAGTAGGCTAACGTGGTCTTCAAAGCGGGATCTGTTTTCTCGAAACTTCTCTTCTGGCTCGCCGTCACCCAGCTAACAACATGCTTAGCATTTTGCAGGATGTCTGCTTACCTTTCCTTAGACGGAGGGCTGCTTGAAAGCATGGCCTCAGGCACATTCATGTCCTACCCTCTAGAGCCTGGTCAGGAGAGTGACATTCCCTAGGAACTCAGCTTGTGACTTGGATAATGAGTTGTTTTCAGAGACTCCTCTATTCTTGGTGATTCCTTCTCTGCCCGTCCTTTTCTGGGAGGCCCTTGCCCCACTTAGACTTAATGATGGAGGGAAGGAGGGAGGGGGGAGGGGAGGGCATATTCAGGGCTCCAGGAGACCCAGCATCATGCATTCCTTACCCCGGTCTCATCCCTCCCTCAGAAAAGGAATCTAGGATTCTGGAAAACCTCCGAAACTCATTGACGTTTTGGGCTTAATGACGAATGGGGAGCGGGGGTTTCTTATTAAAGCAGATCCTAAAAAAATAAAAAAAATAAAATAAAAAAAAAAAGCAGATCCTTTCGTCGATAGTTCAGGACACTAACATGTTTTCTTTTCTTTCCTGGTTCTCCCTAAATTCTCTTTCTCTCTGATTACCTAGTCCTTGAGAGATTAATTTCCATCCATTCTGGTTGTTAGTAAACACCCCCCCCGTTTTTTTTTTTTTTTTAGTAAACTCCCTTTTAAGAGTTATTTTAAGAGAGAGGCAATGGTCTGTATCTACATGAACAAATCCAAGCAGATGGATGGCAAGTTGAGTCAAAGAATCCCACTTTTATTTTTATTTTTAAACATTTATTTAATTCTTTTTTCCTTCATTTATTTAATTCTTTGAGAGAGAGTGAGAGATTGAGCAATTCCAGAGAGTTCTTGGAGGCTCTTTAGATCCCAAGTCAAAAATCTCCGCCTTGGGAGGGGTGGGAGGAAGCTCTGTTGCTCAGTGCTTCCTCACGTCCAGTTTCCATCAATTCCTTTGTGAACACACCTATTTTGTTTCTCGGATTACTCCGTCTCACCAGGTCGTTATGATTAATAGCCCTGGTAACTGACGATCTGTTACCCACGAGCTCACTTAATTGTGCCAACGTCCTCAGGAGGCCACTGTATTATTTTCATTTCACAGGTAAGGGACCGGAGTACTAGCTCGAGCAGTGACCCGGCGGGTGGAGCCCCACACCCCAGGAAGCAGCGCCCATCTGTAGTTTTGGTGCCGCAGGCTCGTCCACATTCCCGGGGAGAACGGAGCTATGTGAGCACGGTTCCTTTTTCTTTGCGGCCCCAGAATTCAGTCCGATTCTGTGCAGGGGTGTTCAGCCGCTGACACGGATGCACGGAAAGCAGGAAGGTCGCTTCTCCCAACGGGCACTCATCTTCCCCGCGGTGAGGCCCCGGGGTGGCGGTGTCCAGGAGGCCGGGCTGCCGGACGGTGTGCCCTCCACGGCGCGCGGGTGTCACAGGGCTCCCTGCAAAACCCCGCACGGCCCTTCTTCAAAAGTGCCAAGGGGAGCTCCTGGAAATGCTCGTGTACGCAGGGGCCGGGGCGGCTTCTAGTGAGCGCACTGTTGTGTGTTGCTCATTAAGGGGTCGGCGCCTTAGGGGACACACAGGCTCCTCCGTGGCAGTGACACGTCCCCTTCCAGGAGCCAGGCGCCCGTGGTGGGCGCAGAGGAGGCGCGGAGGGGGTGCGGGGCAGGTGCAGGCAGGTGCGGGCAGGTGTGGGCAGGTGCAGGCAGGTGCGGGCAGGCATGGGGCAGGTGCAGGCAGGTGCGGGCAGGCACTGGGCAGGTGCAGGGCAGGTGGGGGGCAGGTGTGGGGAAGGTGCGGGGCGCCCTGCAAGCGGCATCGTAGCACCTGAGCGCGTTTCCTGTCACTGGCGCGCCCTTCGGACCCACCCCGCAGTCCTAGGTCCAGTGTGTGCGAGTGTGTGCGGCTCTCTGTGGCAGGTCATTTTAGGGTGTAAAGCTGCCAGCCCTGAAGAGATGAAACACCTGTCACCCTGTTGTCAATGGTGGATGTCTTTCAGGGATAGCAAAGGACACGGTGTCTCCGGGGACCTCCTGCGCTAAGTCTCTAACTTTAAACTTAGCATCCTCCACACACAGGCGAGGACCAAGCCAGCGAGGAGTTCGAGCTACTGCAAGAGCCTCTGTGTCAGCTGTGGGACGCTGAGGGCTGAGGACGGGCGCGAGGGGTGGGGGTGGGGGGACCGCCCAGGGGAGCCGGGGAGCACCTGCAGCGCAGGAAGGTGGGCCCTGGCGGCGGGTTCAAGGGTGCTCATGTGACCAGGAGTCTCCCAAGAGGCTGAAAACTGACTCAGATGCTTTGCTCTTCTGGATCACAATGCTCCAGAAGCTTCCTACTGCTGAGGGCAGAGGAGCGTTGAAACCCTCCCAGGTGGGTCTCAATAGGGGATCCCCGTGCCCTGTGCCCGTGCCCAGCCCGCCCAGCCCGTGGCCGAGCCGTCTCCTCTGGGACATGGGCCTGCGACCTGCTCTCCCTGACCATGCGTGTGACACGCAGATGCTCACGGCGCCTGCCGTGTCCCCGAGGCTGCTTTGCCTGGGGTACACCTGTGGCCCCGGGCTGGGCGGGCCAGCTCTGTGGGGTCAGCGGGGCAGAGATGGGAGCCTGGGCGGCACCCGGGCCTGACACAGCCCTTTGCTCAGCTGGGCCGTCGTCCTGGCTCCCTGGCATGCGTTCCTGCACCCGCACCTGAGAGGGTGGCCCATGCGGACACCTAGGCCTCCCGGCAGCAGGGAGGTCGGGTTTGAACCTGAGAACCTCGACATGCTTGTAAGGTTAAGTCGGGGCCGAGAAATGCCTGTGGGCCCAGGGTGCGGAGGGCTGGGACCACCCTGGGGACAGAAGGCGGCCGTTCCCCTGCTGGGGTGGACGGGGAGGGTAGTGGATGGCAAGTGGAGTCCCCGCTGACTGCCACTCTTCCGCTGGCTCCGAAGCCCAGCAGGAGGAAGGGCGACCCTGGCCCAGGGCTGGTTCCCGGAAGGGGCGTCGCGCAGCTTGCGGTGGTTCCCTGGGCCCCATGCTCTGGGGGTGTCCTGGGGCGGCCCCGGGACACAACGGAGGGAACGGCACTGAGGGTGGGAACTGTGGGAGCCCCGGCTGCCTGGTGGAGGGCGACGCGAGGGTGGAGGGTGGTGTGCAAGGCCGTGATCCCGGGGCAAGGAAGCAGGATCAACGCCTAGGAGTGTGTCCGTTTCCACGTGAGCAATAAATGCCAGTGGCTAGGCCAGTTTGGGGGTGGCCTGGGGATCCGGTGAGCCGGAGTGGGCCTACTGCTGCCCTCTATCTCTGCCTTCCTGTCCGGGCTCGTGGGTCTGGCCACCGGCTCCCCCGACATTCAGATCCTGGTGCTAGATTCTAAGTTTCCTTAGAGATGGCTTGATTGCATTCCTCCCGCCAGGGAAGGAACCAAGGTCTGGAGATACGCAGAGACTCGAGCCCGCATACTTCAGTGTCAAAGGGAAAGTGGGGAAGGGACTTCACATTTATTCAGATCATCTCTGTGCTGGGTTCTGTGCTCTAGGTGTGTCCGCGGGCCCTTTTACTCCATGATAGAGTCCTAATCACTCCAAATGTGGGAGGTGACACTTTGCGGAGGTTGATTCCTTTGTGCAGATAAGCCGCGGACCTTTATCATACGGATTCTGAGCCAAGTCTCTGCGACCTTTACACTCAGGTTCTCTCCTCCGCACCTCGCAGTACAAACGCCGAGGATCAGCGTCACTCGTGCACGTGGTGCATCAAAGTGACCTTGAGTCTTTCCCTGGCTCCTCTGGGCTCAAGATGTCGCTGATTTATGCTGCATTCTTCTGCAGGAGAAGCAGCACTTCTGCAGGAACTGCAGCAGTTCTTGGGAGATCATGAGTTGCAACCCAACTGTGTGGTTTGCTCAGGACTAGAGCTAAAGTTTTGCCTTTGACCCCCCTAAATACCCTAAGCAGGGGTGTCCCCCATTCCCAGGAGACATTGGTCAGTATGTCTGGCCGCACAGTGATTCTACAGAGTGGTACTGGCAGCCGATGCCCTGGGACGGATCGCTCTGAACGTCTTTGGATGTCCTGATTATCCCAAACAACGAAGAAATCTTTGTCTCAGAATGACAGTGACCCCCTCTTTGAAAAAAACTGCACTCGCTTCAAACACAAAGGCCTTCCTGAAGACTCTTTATGATTTTCATGCTAGAGATTTTGAATGGAAGTGAGTTGCCGAGAGCGACCTCTGGTCCGGTGGGCCTCCCTACGTAGGAACGCGGCGGGAGACGGTGGCGTAATGCACGTAGAAACCTTGTCCTGAAGGAACATATCCTGTCACTCCTTTCTCTAAACTTCCTTTTCCTTATATATAAAATGGGAATAATTATAGCACCTCCCTTATAGCAATGCTAGAGGCCAAAACGAAAGCCAAGACTGAGGACACCACGAGGTTACGCGGTGCCTGGGGGGCAGGTGGATCAAGGGGCATCGTGCAGATGAAAGATGGTGCTTCTCAATCTTCAGTTACTGATTATAACAGCAAAAAGAAACGTCTGGAGGAGCTCCTGAAAAAGGATGGCTTCTTCCATCTTGAGCCAAAGTATCCCCTCAAGGGTCAGGAAAGTATACGGAGAGTGCTTACAACAGTGTCCGGTATGATTAATTCGGGTGAATCAATTAATAGCTTTAATCCTGAATATAATATAAAATGTTGAACAGAAACATCAGAGCTCTTTTGTAAAATGCACAACTCTAGGTACTAAAAAGTTGAAATACCCTTACTGTCCACCTAAATTGTAAAAATTAAATATTTTGATACCCTTAAAACATGCATCTGCTACTCGAGACTAAGAATTCTAGGCGTTGAAGAGTTACAACCAACTCAAATAACCATCTGCAGCCACCTCACATTCTACCTGAAGAACTCACAGGGACTCTGTTTTAGGGTGTTGGGGTTATAAGGACGTCACTTTTAAAGTTGGACTTTAAAGAGCCAGGTCATTCTAGAGGAATGCAAGGAGTGTGAGGTCGGACAGTGGGAAAGCGGATAAGGAATCTGTTATCTCTCGACCAATGGCTAGAAGTTAACGTTTCACTGCCTCCTGCAGAGAAGCCAGGGAGCGGGCTACACACACACACACACACACACACACACAGACACACACGCACACGGTTTTACTTAGGAGAAGAAAGAGAAAGTGGCAACCGGGGTAAGATGAATTCATCATTACCGCACACACAACCCCTCCATGCACAGCAGTCGTCGTTTTTCAACAGCTCCGTGTTTGTCATCTTCGAATAGGCGTGATGATGTTAGAGGGTCGATGCGACATACTCAACGCTATATTGAGTAGTAAATGTCAACATAATGGCATTTTTCAGTGTCATCTGATCCATTTTGGGCCTGTTCTACGATAGAAACTGTCATAAAGCCTATAGGAGATGCAAAGAAGAGCAAGGAGTGACCCCTAGCCTCAAAGGATTTACCATGTATTAAGCCCCTCGAGACACATAGAGCAGTGTTTCTCAACTGGCTCAGTTGGTGGAGCATCCAACTCTTGGTCTAGGGGTCCATGTTGGGGTCTAGGTCTAGGGGTCAAGCTCCATGTTGAATGTAGAAATTACTTAAAAAAAAACCCAAAATCTTAAAGAGAAATCACAGATCTGTTACAAAGGGAGGTTCCCAGGACCCAAAGTAGATGGGATACACGAATCTGCATTTACCCCCTCACCCCCACCCCCATAATTCTGATAAATACTGAGGTTTGAGTGGCATTGGTCTGAAGTAAGTGTAGCCTCCGAGCCTAGGTTACAAAGCCTTCATTTCTTGTGCCTATACGGTTAGCGTAGCCGCATCTTGTAGGGGCGTGCCAAGAATATCGAAAGAAGTGTGCAGCCTGGGGGCCCCAAGATGAGAAAGACATGTCAGATGTGTTTGGAAAGTAGAGGAATTGGCATTGGGGAGCAAGGAGTGGTTTGATTTCTGTGGAAACCTGAGGAACAGATGAATGTAATCTCAATGTTTAGGAATGCCCCATTGGTGTGCCCATCATCAGGGCTTAGGCCTCATGCTTTTTAGTGTGCTGTCAGAGGGAAATTCAGACATTTGCTTCTCCATAAATACTTATCGATGGATATTTTCTGAATTAAAACATACCAGGAAAGTGGTTTAATTCCCACGTGTCCGTCTTTGCGTGGATGGGTTGGGCAGATTGGATAGATAGTGACTCCTGGTCGGTTTGGGGGGCTCCTGCTTGGGATGTTGAAGGTCTGTTCATGCTGGAAGAAACCGTGAGAAAGTCTGAACCTCGGAAAGGAGAACCTGTAGAGAGGCAGTGGGTGGAGAGAGGGACGCATGCATGTGTTGGGAGGAAGAGGCAGTTCAGGGACACGCAGAAGCTGTCCTTTTCCCTGGGAATCTCCCTGGAGGGGTTTCTGTGCAGAGCTTGGAGCACATCGTCCAGCCTGGGCTTGAGAGGCTGAGTGGGAGATGCAGGAGGAGAAAAATCTAGAAGTGGACTGTGGTTGGACAGAAAGGGTCTTCCTTTCTTGTGACCAGAGAAGCAGAGAGAGCTTGGTGTAAGCTTGGAGAGGAAGTAGGAGAATCTGCTGGGAAGGAGTATGATCCCCTGGGTGGGGAAGACCTGGAAGAGAACCGGTTAAGCAGGAAGCCTGAGTCCAGTTATCTGAATGGGAGGACAGTATCTTTTAGTTTAACTCTTGACCTTGACCCTGAGATGCTCTCCCACTGCACCAAAAATGGGGGCGGGGCATTTATAGGACTCCTAATGGGATGGAGGAGAAGTGGAGTTCTAGATGAGGGAGTGGTAGACTGGAATAGAAGTCTTTGGACACATCCTTTTATAATCCTCTAGTAGGGATGGGCCAGGAACTGAGGAACCCCCAAGAAGCTGGTAGGGGAAGACTTTGGTTCAAGGCCTGCCTCTGGGATTTTGCCTTTGGGATTTTTTTCATCCTGAGATGAAAAGCAGATTTGTGTGAAGCATAGTTTATCCTGCGAGCTGACTCCATCCAGCGGCCCAGTCCTTGGGACCGTTGTCAAGTAAGTACTATCACGGCTTGAAAGAAAAAGAAACCAATTTTGTCACTTTCCTGACCCTTGAGGGGATACTTTGGCTCAAGATGGAAGAAGCCGTCCTTTTTCAGGAACTCCTCCAGATGTTTCTTTTTGCTGTTATAATCAGTAACTGAAGATTGAGAAGCACCATCTCTCACCTGCATGACGGCCCTTGATCCACCTTCCCCCCAGGCACCGCGTAACCTCCTTGGTCTTGGCTTTCCTTTTGGCCTCCAGTATGTGGTAAGGAGGAGCCAGGCTCCATCATGCCGGGGGCTCAACTTAGATGGTGAGTAAATAAGCAGAGAAGCACTGGAAGAGCTCCTTTGTAGGAATACGAGGTTGCTTTGAAGCAGACCAGGGGCCCCTGCAGAGCTGAACCTCAGCTCCGTGGTGGCCGGGTCTCTTGCAGGGGCCTCTGGGGCCTGCAACACGTGAGGCCAGCCGTCCTGTGGAAGGGAGGCCCTGTGGAGCATATTCTGCTCAGCATGGAGAGAGGGGGCCTCGTTTATTTTCAACACAACATACCAGGACATACTCATCCAAGTAAGTGAATGTCAGCTACTTTTTCAAAGTAGCTTCAAGGCACACTGGACGTTCTCCTCCCCCCTGGCATTTTCTCCTAATACTTAATGGTGGCAAATCTCCATACTTGGAAGATAAAATGATTCTTGCAAATTATTTAAATCCTTAGAAGCCAGGTCCAGTGAATTAAGTAGGAGATCAAACAGGCTCAGTTATAATATCTTGATATTCTTTTCTTCATGGAAAATGGCCCTGAAAGCAATTATAATAGGAATTTCAATATCATACTAGGCAATGCAGCCCTAGTGGAGGCATCCCCCGAGGTGAATATTTTCATGGCAATGCTATACTTGATGTATAAGGTCTACTGGCTTAAAAAAACTTTTTCTCTCATATATAAAATTCCCATTCCTACTGCCATTTACCAGCTACTTTTAAATTTAGGGTTCCCTCTGAGAACTGCTGTTTCTCCAAAACAAATATCCTTTCCTCTTTAAAATGTTCTTCACTCACATGTAACATGATTGAAAAGATTGGCTTTGAGCAAACAAAATTGCACGACGATTTTGCCAGATTTAATGATTTTTGTCTACAAGTTTGATGGGGTAACAGCTCTTCCTCACTACATGCAGAGATGGCGGGAAGACTTAAAGCAAACAATCTATATGACAGCTGGGACAACTTTATTGCGACAAATACTAGGAGAGAGGTTTGACTTGAACCACCTTTACTTGAAAAACTATCTCTGTGTTTAATGGAGCTTCTCGCGGCTGAAGCATTTGAGTGCTTTAAAAAGATAACCCTTGTTCATATCAAGAACATTCCACATTTTTTTCCTTGGCATTTGAAAATCTCAAGCTAAGGATGTCTGTCCTTGCTCACGTTACACGCTCTTCAACTTGGGAATTCAGCAAAATCCGAAAGATAAGATTTGAACAAGTCTATCTCCTCATGTCATCACATGGGGAAGCTACATTGCTGGGCACTGACGGAAGCACAGCTCGGTTCCCACTAAACTGCGAGAGGGTTTGGTGGCTCTTCAGCTGAAAATCACCGAGGCTCATTCCTTTTGAACACCACGTCTTTTTCTGGATTCTCTATTTTGTTCCACTGATCTCTGTGTCTGTGTTTGTGCCAGGACCACACTGTCTTGATGACCACAGCTTTGTAGGACAACCTGAAATCTGCCATTGTGATGCCCCCAGATCTGGTTTTCTTTTTCAATATTCCCCTGGCTATTCGGGATCTTTTCTGATTCCACACGAATCTTAAGATGATTTGTTCCAACTCTCTGAAGAAAGTCCATGGTATTTTGATAGGGATTGCACTGAACGTGTACATTGCCCTGGGTAGTGTGGACATTTTCACAATATTAATTCCTCCAATCCATGAGCATGGAATATTTTCCCATCTCTTTGTGTCTTCCTCAATATCTTTCAGAAGTGTTCTGTACTGTTTAGGGTAGAGATCCTTTAGCCCGTTGGTTAGGTTTATTCCTAGGTATCTTATGCTTTTGCAACTCTATGATCAACTAATACTCGACAAAGCAGGAAAGACTATCCACTGGAAAAAGGACAGTCTCTTCCATAAATGGTGCTGGGAAAATTGGACCTCCACATGCAGAAGAATGAAACTAGACCACTCTCTTGCACCATACACAAAGATACACTGAAAATGGTTGAAAGACCTAAATGTGAGACAAGAATCCATCAAAATCCTAGAGGAGAACACAGGCAACACCCTTTTTGAACTTGGCCACAGCAACTTCTTGCAAGATACATCCAGGAAGGCCAGAGAAACAAAAGCAAAAATGAACTATTGGGACTTCATCAGGATAAAAAGCTTCTGCACAGCAAAATAAAGAGTCAACAAAACTACAAGACAACCTACAGATGGAAAAAGATATTTGCAAATGACGTATCAGATCAATGGCTAGTATCCAAATCTATAAAGAACTTATTAAACTCAACAGCAAAGAAATAAACAATCCAATCATGAAATGGGCAAAAGACATGAACAGAAACCTCATGGAGGAAGACACAGACATGGCCAACAAGCACATGAGGAAATGCTCAGCATCACCTGGAATCAGGAAAATACACATCAAAACCACAATGAGATCCCACCTCACCCCAGTGAGAATGGGGACAATTAACAAGGCAGGAAACCACAAATGTTGGAGAGGATGTGGAGAAAGGGGAACCCTCTGCACTGTGGGTGGGAATGTGAACTGGTGCAGCCACTCTGGAAAACTGTGTGGAGGTTCCTCAAAGAGTTAAAAATAGATCTGTCCTACGACCCAGCACTTGCACTGCTGGGGATTTACCCCAAAGATACAGATGCTGTGAAACGCCGGGACACCTGCACCCCGACGTTTCTAGCAGCAATGTCCACAATAGCCAAACTGTGGAAGGAGCCTCGGTGTCCATCGAAAGATGAATGGATAAAGAAGCTGTGGTCTATGTATACAATGGAATATTCCTCGGCCAGTAGAAACGACAAATACCCACTATTTGTTTGAATGTGTATGGAACTGGAGGGTATTATGTTGAGTGAAATAAGTCAATCGGAAAGAGACAAACATTATATGGTCTCATTCATTTGGGGAATATAAGAAATAGTGAAAGGGATTATAGGGGAAAGGAGAGAAAATGAGTGAAAATATCAGTGAGGATGATGGAACATGAGAGACTCCTAACTCTGGGAAATGAACTAGGGGTGGTGGAAGGGGAGGAGGGCGGGGGGTGGGGGTGACTGGGTGACAGGCACTGAGTGGGGCACTGGACGGGATGAGCACTGGGTGTGATGCTATATGTTGGCAAATTGAACTCCAATAAAAAAATTAAATAAACACTATGTCTTGAAAACTGATTAATGTTTGCTCAATTTACAATGAAGATCTGTTTTAAAAAATTCTAACCGTTTCAAAGTTCTAAGTCCCTTTTTAAATCTCTGCTTCTTTTGAGAAACTGACTCACAGTATAAATAGGAATGTAAGAAATTAACCTGAACCGTGATAACTGAGGGCTACTGGTGAGTTAGAAAAATCTAGAAAATTGCTCATTAGGTAATAAACAGAAAGAAAGAAAGAAAGAAAGGAAAAAAAAAAAGAAAGAAAGAAAAATCTAATAGTTTTTAGTTATTCAAGTAAAGGGGAAAATTCTGCTAAAAAAACACAAGTAGTTTTAATTTTCTTTATGGTATCTTGAAATTTCAAGTGAAATTTTATAAATCAAAGGAAAGCATTACTAGGCAGGTAATACTCAGTAATTATATTGTTTTTTAAATGATTTTATTTGAGAGACAAAGAGAGCACGAGGTGGGTGAGGGGCAGAGGGAGAGAAGCAGACTCTGCGCTGAGCAGCAGGGGACCCAGCTAGGGCCTCGATCCCGGACCGGAGATCACGACCTGAGCCGGAGTCACACGCTTAACTGGCTGGCTCACCAGGCGCTCTTCCGTAGCTACTTTTAAATAGAAGTAAAAAAGGGGATCCCTGGGGGTGCTCAGCGGTTGAGCACCTGCCTTGGGCCCAGGGCGTGACCCCAGGGTCCCGGGATAGAGTCCCACATCGGGCTCCCTGCATGGAGCCTGCTTCTTCCTCTGCCTGTGTCTCTGCCTCTCTCTCTGGGTCTCTCATGAATAAATAAATAAAAATCTTATAAATAAATAAATAAATAAATAAATAAATAAATAAATAAATAAATAAATAAATAAATAAATAAAAGCATAGCTAAATGTATTCCCTAAAAGTTGTGCTGTAAAATCTACAAAGATCCTTTATGGTCAGAGCTTTTTCTAGGGAAATAAGTGGTTTTTAGGGGCCATGTGTTTCTCCAAGAGTTCAATTTACTTCATCAAATCCCCTAAACTTTAGATAGGCTTTGTAGGTAAATACTTCCCACCTGAGTTCTTGGTCAAAAGGAGCATTTTATGGTATTTATGGGTTGTCAACCTACTTAAAGATAATGTATGTTTTAAAAAATATTATACAAAAAATAAAAATAAATAAAAAATATTATACAAACAATATTAAAGAACGTTTGGAAGGAAAGTTAACTCATGAGTATCCCCCCCCATCCTAGCATATTTTTTCAATTTGTTCCTATCACCTTCCCGTTGTTACCCACCTACACGCACATCCTCAGGTACTTACAATCATTTTATGTGTTGCTTTGCAATCTACCCTTTCATTTAGGGTATCTGTCGTGGGCGTTACCTTTATTATTTGAGAATATTCAAATAATACAAGGAAGACAAGTGGGACGTTTGAGACTCATGATGCGCTAGACGTGCAGAGCTGTGTAAGCAGCAGCTCATGAGACACAGGCCAAACTCCCTGGGGGTATCAGGCCTGCAGAGAGCGAGGAAGCAAGCAGTGCCCTACAAGGAGAATTCATATGCTAGATACAGGTGGTCACCTGGGAGATGTGCTCAGAACAGTGGGATATCCAATGGGACGAACAGAAGGACTCCTTTCAGATAAAGAAGGAAGAGAAAGACCAAGTCCTGATGCTCCATCACCTCCTCGGTGACAGCTGTGTCACCCTAGTGGTGCCTGCTGAAGATATCCCATAGGGTCCACCTGTGCTCAGCCCGAGAAAGGCGCATCACATCCACAGCTTGTTTGGCAAGTTATCGCCGTCGGCCCAGTGTCCTTGGCCCGGAATCTCTGCCCGAGCAGGAGTGCATCCCGGCCCACCGGGGCCCGGGTCCTTGTAACCACAGTAGCAGAAGCGGGGAGGACAGGGAGAAGCAGAGTCACCGCCAAGCGGGAGGCCCTAAGCCGAGCTCGATCCCAGGACCCAGAGATCGTGACCTGAGCCAAAGGCAGGCTCTTAATGGATTAAGCCCCCCAGGCGCCCCTCTTGCCATGTAAGTGGATTTAACATATTGGGCGGCGTAAGCATGTGGATTTGGTTTGTGGGTCTTTCCGTTCGGTGACCCCGAGGGAGCCTGCCTGCGAGTGTACGCGGAGTCTCCCGCATGACGAGATTGCGGAGATGCTGAAAGTATTTCATCTCCAAAAGGAAATGATCAGGGCTCCGCTTCTGAGCAGGTGAGGAAAGACTCTGTGGGCCGGAAGAGGAGCTGATTGCGTAGCAATAAGGCTCTTGAGCCAGCGTGGCGTCTATAGGTATTGGGACGAAGATCTGTTGAATGAGTGAATGAGTGAATGAATGAATGTGTGCCGCGAGTCGGGGCTACCCAGGAGCTAGGCAATCTGAGGGGAGGGGAAAGAGGAGTCATTCCGGTTTAAATGGTCTTTAAAGGGTAGAAGGTGGGGACACTCCAGTGGCTCATTGGTCGAGCATCTGCCTCTGGCCCAGGGCGTGACCCTGGGTCCCGGGATTGAGTCCTGCGTCAGGCTCCCTGCAGGGAGCTTGCTTCTTCCTCTCTCTGGGTCTCTGCCTCTCTCTCTCTCTCTGGGTCTTTCATGAAATAAATAAAATCTTTAAGAAAAAGAAAAGAAAGAAAGAATTGTGGACCTACATTGTTCCTCTGTCCCTGCTGAGGCCGGGCCACGCTAGCGGAGGCAGCTGTGGGACATGGGGTTGGGGGAGGAGGAGTGCAGCCTCCTGCTGGCTCGGGGCTTTCCTGGAAGGGAAGACCCTTGCTGTCCCCAGCTGCCCCAAAAAAGGTAAAATGTATTCATTTCAGAGCTAACTCCTCCCTGAACAGGACAGCAGGTGGGGAGGAAAGTAGGGCTTTGTATCATTTTTTTTTTCCCAAAGTGATTTGAATCCCACCCAGTTTTGCCATAATCAACGCTGCTGTCCCTCGTCGGGCCCAGGGCACCTCCAACACGCTCCCCACGCATGGAGCGGGAGCCGCCCAGGTCAAGCCCTGTGCCTGGACGGGGGGGGGGGGGGGGGGGGGGCGGCGGCGCTGTCGATTTCCCGTTTTCCAAAATATAAAACAAAATGTTCCTACCGGAGCCTTGACCTATAGATGAGAGGCTGACCCGAGCCCTGGAGCTTCCTGCCTGTCGGCGGTCTGTCTGTGAGATCGTTCCTTTCTGTGTTTTGCTCCCCGCAGCCTATCTGCAGCTTGCGAGGTGGAGAAGGGCGGCCACGGGTCGGGGGGGCCCCGGACTCGGTTTATGTGGCGCCCTGAAATTCTCTGTGCCTTTGGAAACGGGGGCGCCTGTGTTTGCATGTTGTGCCGATGACGCGGGTGGCCGGCGGGTGGCAGTCGGGTGGCCAGACCCAACCGCGGGCATTGGGCGTGAGTGCTGGCCCACTGGCCCCCCGCCTCCTCTCCAGTGTCACCTGGGTGCTCCCCTGTCTGGTGATGTGGGCGTTTGGGGCTCCCCACCTCTACGGGCCACACAGAGACCCTGAGCCCGGGCTGGAGGAGGCTCCCGGTAGGGTGACCGTAGTGACTGTGGCTCGCAGCCACGGGGACCTGCACTGTGGCCACTCAGGAAGCGCTCGGTTCCATGCGGGCACAGAGGCGGCGTTATTTGGGAAAAAGAAGAGGCGCGAGCAGAGGCTGAGGCTGAGAGGCCCCGGAGCCACCCCAGGGGGAAGCCTGCCTCGGCTGCAGGTGCACAGGGGACCGTCTCCACCTCTGTCCCCGTCGACTCACCATTTACTTGGTGAAGCCCCCCTGGGACTTTCTCAGGAGACCGCCCCCCACCCTTGGAGTCTCCGGTAGGGTTTCTTTGCCTCAAATAAATAACACGTTTATTTATTTATTTATTTCTGATTTTAAAGGTAAAAGTTGGTCCTTGTGTGAAAAAAACTTGGAAAACATGAAAAAAATCAAGAATGTTTCATAATCCTGGGACTTAGTGACGATCACTGTCCTTATTTTATTTTATTTATTTTAATTTATTTTATTTTATTTTATTTATTTTATTTTGTTTATTTTATTTTATTGTATTTATTTTATTGTATTTATTTTATTGTATTTATTTTATTTTATATTTTATTTTATTTTAAATTAAATTAAATTTAAATTTAATTTTATTATTTTTTTAAGGGCTGTTTCCTTGTGAAGGAGGCAAGTCTGCTGCTGCCCTTAAACACGACCATATACTCAGGGTGCCCGGGGGCTCCATGGTGGAGCCTCTGCCTTGAGCCCAGGGTGTGACCCCAGGGTCCTGGGTTCGAGTCCCACACTGGGCTCCCCGCAGGGAACCTGTGTCTCTGCCTCTCTCTCTCTCTCTCTGTGGGTTTCTCATGAATAAATAAATAAAATCTTTTTTTTTTTTTTTTTAAAGACCACAGGCTGATTCCATGCGCCTGAAGCCCCCGTGTGTGCGAACTGCCCTCTGAGGATGCACCTCTCCGGGCTCCTTGGGAACCCTACTTGTGTCTCCTGCAGCTTGTGGAGTCACTTTGCCTTCTCCTCGTGGGAGAAGAGGATGTGTATGCGTTAAGTTCAGCCTGATGGAACGGAGAACGGGCTGGGCTAAGAGTCCTCCTTCTGGGGGGACTTGCGTTATCGAGGTGTTCAGACGATTTAACTGCAAATGCGGAGCCTCTTATGCCAGGAAGCTTCCCGTGTCTGTCCACCTTCAATCCGTGTGGTTTGTTGAGGGTTTCCCGAGCTACTCCTGGGAAGGTCCCCGGACGAGACCTCGCGGGACCCTCTCTGAGGGGTTGGAGTCTGGGCGTTGCTGCGAGAAGCGGTTTTCCTATAGCGTGTTTTCTTCTCTTTACGTAAAAAAAACCCCAAAAAAACCCATTAAAGTCCTTTGTGTTTGTTCGACTTGGAAGACGAACGGATCACATTTACCTTGAGAGCTAGGTCATAGCTCCGTACCTTCTGCGTAAAGACTTAGTTTAGGGGCGTCCAGGTGGCTCGCTGGGTCAGGCAGCCGAGGCTTGGGTTCAGCTCACAATGATGACCTCAGGCTCGTGAGATGCAGAACTCGCGCCGGCTCCTCCCTCGACCCTCCACATCTTCCTCCCTCTCTCTCTCTCTCTCTCTCTCTCTCAAAAAAAAAAAAAGATTTAGTTTTAAAAAGAAAGAGAAAAATCAATGTCCACACCAGGTGGGGGAGGTTCTTCCCACGCGCCTCCATCTGCTCATCCTACTTTCATCTAACATCCCTGTCAGCCTTCAAAGAATACGCTTTGTTGCGTGAACCTGAACGAAAGGACGATCCGCTTTTTTCGTGTTAGAGTTCTAAAAGTTCCTCTGAATTCATCCAATTTCATTGAGGTGGCATCTCGGCGGCGGCGGTGCGGGCCCGTCCCTGGGGGGAGCTGGGGACAGGAGCGGGAGGAGGAGGACAGCGGCGCCCCCGCCCTTGCTGGCCACAGCCCTCCCTCGCTGGCTGCGCACACAGGGTCTTATTCCTGCTTGTAAATCATACGCCGATTAATCCCAAAGCTGGTTCACGTTTCCACAACGGGGATGAGGAGCTGCAGGCGTCTGAGCTCACTCGCACTTTTCTGCTCGAGCGGAGGCCGACCCAGAGGCCTGCTCATCGCCTCTGGTGTGCTGTGGCGGGAGGTTCATTGCGGTGGCACCTTTAGGTCTTCCTATTTTTTTTTTTTTAAAAGATTCTATTTATTTATTTATTTATTTATTTATTTATTTATTTATTTATTTATTTATTTAAAACACAGGGAGAGAGGGAGGCAGAGACCCAGGCAGAGGGAGAAGCAGGCTCCACGCAGGGAGCCCCACACGGCACTCGATCCCGGGACCCCGGGGTCACACCCTGGGCCGAAGGCAGACGCTCCACCGCTGAGCCACCTGGACGCCCCTTTTTAGGGTTTTCCAAAGTCATCCTCAGGGCCTTGAGCAGGATGAGCCTCAGAATGTGTAGCTGGGTGTCCTGCGTCCCCCGCACTTCCTCCGGAATTCCCTTACAATCGTCGGAGGACCTGCAGGCCCGCGGGGGTTGATCACCCCCCTGGGATGACGAGGGCCTGCGTCTGTGCAGATGGAGACGGAAGGGCGGCCTGGCTGGGCCCCATGTCCCGCCAGCCCCTGCAGACTTCCACCAAGGGAGGGCCGATGGCCTGGCCACGGCTGTGGGATTTGGGTGTTTTTGACCCTTTCGGTTTCCCTGACACCTGACTGTGGGAGTGCAGAGGCTAGACCCCCTTTGGAGGTGCTGGTGGGTTGTGCTTACTTTCCCTTTGTGGGGAAGCTGAGAAGAGGCACAGAGGAGGTGAGCTGTGCCCCAGACGGCTGGCGGCCCTGGGTCCCAGGCCATGGGGCTTCCGGTGGCTCCAAGAGCTCGCGGGGGTGAGGGGTCAGCCGCACTGCTCGGGGGACCCCATCTCTGTTGGAAGCGATTTTATTTTCCCCGGGAACGGAAGTGCTTTTTCTTTAGGAAGAACTCAAGCCACGCATGATTTTCTGACAAAAGCCAGGAGTCTTCATTTTACCTTCAGATGGAATCTCCCAGAGAACTTAGGTAACCACCGAAAGTCAGGCTGACGGCTGCCCTGCGCTCGCCACTGCACCTGCTGATGACCTGTGTCTCTACCCCGGACCCCGGAGGGCTCCTCGCGTCTTGACAAGAGGACAGGACCTGCGTGAGCCCCCTTGGCCTCCCAGACCACTTCGCCGTGACTGGTGGCATTTCTGTCTCCCGGTCATTTTCAGATGGCGACCGTTGGTTTGTGTCTGCGGCGCCCTGGTGCAGCGGCCAACTCGCAAGACAGTGGCGGGGGCTCCGCGGGTGGCCGGCAACCGGGCCACGTCCTGGGGTCAGATAACAGGAGGGAAGCGGAGCGAGGGGGGGCCTCCGTTCCCAGGAGCCCCTTGGATCTGCTGCCCGCCCCGCATGCTGCTCGCTGACAAACGGGGTTCCCCCCCGTGTAGACGAAGCCGGTGCTGGCTGGGCCCGTGCTCTGACGGCTGCCCCGTGTCCCGTGGTAGGTGACAGCAGATGCTGGGGACTCGGGCCACAGCCCACTCCCGCCCGCTACAAGGTGTCCCCGCGTGCGGCAGGCCAGGTCCCGCCCCGTCTTCCTCGGGCCTCGGGGAGCTGCCCTGCGCTCGTGCAATGCGGCAATGACAGGTTGGAATCGCGACACTCGTGAGCCCCGGGCGGGGACCTCAGCTACCTGCTGCCGCCGCCGCTGTCCCTGTGGTTCTCGCTCGGGAGCCGCCGTCTCGGTCACAGTCGGGTTGAAGGGAGCCCCAGCCTCCCGGGACCCCCGGCGGCACCACCCGCCAGCGGGGTGAGGACAAGGCCCCGCACGTCCCTGTCCCCGGGCGGGCTCATCGGTGGCAGCGCACCGGCCACGGCCGGTCACGTCTGTGGGGCAGAGGCCGGGAGGAGGACTGCGCTCACCGGAGTCTCTGGAAAATAATCCTGGGTCAAAACAGCAGGTTTTTTTTTTCTTTTTTTCTCTTTTTTAAAATTTGAACATGTGCTTCTTATAAATACAGTCCAGGATGATAAACTGTGCGCGCAACCAGGGATGCCGAGGAAACGTGGTTGGTGCGTCCTCGTCTGCGAACGTGCTCGGGCTGTTTTCGTTAAGAAATAATTCATTTTCCATATTTATCGAGGGAGGTTATTTTACGATTATTTAAATACACTTTCTTTGCCTGCATTGACTTGTTTACTCGATGTTAATGGTTCTTCACAAATATTTACTAGATCTCTCTGTAAACTGTTCTCGAAATTAGACCAGAAGGTTCAAAACACTGTCTCTCACTCCTTCCTTTTAGTATCGAGCCTTTTAAGGTCATCTTGCTGCTGGCATCTGTGCAATTAACTGAGAGCATTTTATTTTATGTTTTTTATTTTATTTTATTTTTTATTTTATGTTTTATTTTTTCCCTCGTTATTATTTTTTTTCAACAAACCATGGTTTGTCCTCCTCTTTCTTTCTTTCTTTTTTTAAAGATTTATTTATTTATTTGTTCATGATAGACGCAGAGAGAGAGAGAGGCAGAGACCCAGGCAGAGGGAGAAGCAGGCTCCATGCAGGGAGCCCGACGCAGGACTCGATCCCGGGATCCCGGGGTCAGGCCCTGGGCCAAAGGCAGGTGCAAAACCACTGAGCCACCCAGGGATCCCTGACTTAATTTTTTAAAATCAAATCCACTTAATCAGCAAATAATGTATTATTGGTTTCAGAGGTAGAGGTCAGGGATCCATCAGTCTGATATCACACGCGTGCTCGTCCCATCACGTGCCCCCCATGCCCGTCCCCCGCCCCCGTACCGCCTCCCCTGGGTTTGTTTCCTATGATCAGTCTCCATGGTTTGTCTCCCTCTCTTATTTCACCTCCTTTTATTTTTCCCTCCCTTCCCCTATGATCCTGTTTTATTTCTTAAATTCCACATACGAGTGAGATCATATAATTGTCTTTCTCTCATCGACTTATTTCGCCTTTCTGATGGCTTAATTACTCGTTTCGTAATGGGGAAAAATTCACAGTCCAGCTAAATCTCTGCCTCCACATCCTATTCTCCTTGGGCCCTGGAAATGTAAAGTTGGCAGGTCCTGGGAAATCGTCCAGTTAGCAGTGACCCAGTCATCTCCTGCCTGGAGGCAGCCCTGGGTAGGGCCCTGGGTAGGGTCTGGCCATGTCCCCGAGGGGGCTGGTCTCTGAGTTCCCGCCTGGGAGGTGCTGGCACCCAGCAGAGCGGGTTAGGGTGACAGGGGTCCTCTGTCTTCTGGCGGGCGCTCTATGGGATGTCCTTGGCCTTACGGTCTTTTATTTTTAAGCTTTCTTAGAGCACGAGCAGGAGTGGGGAGGGCAGGGGCCTGGGAGGAAGACCCTGAAGCAGACCCCTGAGCACAGAGCCCCGCGTGGACTCAGTCCCAGCACCCGGAGGTCACGACCTGAGCTGAAACCGAGTTGGCCGCAGCACCCGCTGAGCCTCCTGGGGGGGCCCCAGCCCCTACGGTCCGTGAGGTTTTCGGCCTCCTAGACGGTGCGGTCCCGTCCGCCTGGCTCCTCCGGGCCGTGCTACCCCGCGCTCGCCAGCCAGCGGATCTCGAAGCTGGGCCGGCCCTTCCTCGGCGTCTCCTCACAGAAGCACCCTGGCTCCTTGGCTTTACCCCCGGGGGCCCTGGCCCGACACTGCCTTTAGGAAACCCTGCCACGCTGGGATTTCAAGCACAGGCTCCTTTACTCTGGGACCCTGCAGGGTATTTAGCTGAGGCGGGGCGGGTGGGCAGTGCCCGGGCAGGTGCGGGCAGGTGTGGGGCTTGGGGGCAGAGAGAGGCAGGTGTGGGGTGGGTGGGCAGTGCCCAGGCAGGTGCAGGGCAAGGCCTCCGAGAAGGTGTGGGGCGGGTGCGGGGCAGGTGCGGGGCCCCTGGGCAGGTGCGGGGCAGGTGGGCAGTGCCCAGGCAGGTGCAGGGCCCTGGGCAGGTGTGGGGCAGGTGCGGGGCACAACAGACCCACGGTGAACACCAGTCTTCTCTCAGGTCTCAGCACTCCACACTCACCCAGGAAGATGTTTAACCTCTTCCCTTTTCAGTGGGGAGAAATTTTTTCTCCCCTAAACTATTATTTATGAATAAGCTGTATATATAGGTCGCTTAGGATTCTAGTACTTGATTTTTTTAAGATTTTATGTATTTATTTATTTAATAAATAAATTAAAGGGTGAGTGAGGGGAGGGTCAGGGGACGGAGGGAGAGAGGATGTCGGGGAGACCGTGCTGAGTGCGGAGCTCCAAGTGGGGCTCAATCTCACGACCCAGAAATCATGACCTGAGTTGAAAGCCGGAGCTGCTCGCTCGACTGACTAAGCCACCCAGGCTTCCCAAGATTATATATGTTTTTTTTTTTTAAAGATTTTATTTATTTATTCATGACAGACAGAGAGAGAGAGAGGCAGAGACACAGGCAGAGGGAGAGCAGGCTCCATGCAGGGAGCCCGGTGTGGGACTCGATCCCGGGACCCCGGGGTCACGCCCTGGGCTGAAGGCTTCGCTAAACCACTGAGCCCCCCGGGCTGCCCTATATATGGTTTTTTTGAGCAGAGAGACAGAGAAAGGCAGGGGGCAAGACCGAGAGGGAACCTCGGGGTCGGAGGCTTAACCCGCCGAGCCACCCAGGGGCCCCTCTAGCACCTGATATTTAACACTGAGCTTCTGAACCTCAGAAAACCTTTCATCTGTTCAAAAGCCTTAGTTTTTACAAATCACAATGGTCTCGGGGTTCAAGACTATCTCTATCATAAGTTTACAAAGTCAAATGTGGTTTCTTCATTCTCGCTGTGTTTTGACCTCTCCTGGGGCGCAAGTCTCCGTTTCAAATTCAGGTTTTTTTTTTGTGTGTGTGTGTGTGTGTGTGTGTGTATGTGCGTGTGTTTTGTTTTTAAGTTTATTTATTTATTTTTTAGGAATCTCTGCCCCCCAGTGTGGGGCTTGAACTCAAGACCCTGAGATCAAGAGCCGTATGGTCTTCCCACCGCCCAGCCAGGTGCCCTTTGGACTCCGTTTCAATGGAGGGAAAACGGGGGGCGACCCCTTCGGCGGGCGTTTGCCAGATGTTCTCTGTGTGCCCTTGGGAACTGGGGCTCCCGGCGGGCCCCGGGGGCGCTTCATTCAGGATGCGACCTCGGCCGTGTTCCGGTCTCCCCGCGCTTGCAGCTCTTACCAAGGTATCTGTTGCAGCTGGTTCTGGGTCTGCCCCACATTTATGACCCAGTTTGTGCAGAGAACTATTTTCGTCTCTGCTTTCTATGCCTCCACGGTAGCGTTTGGATTCGATAAGTGTGAGATCTCACCCCGAAGCCGTTTCTTGAAAGGGATCGCAAACATCGAGGAGTAGATGATCTAAGCGGCCCTAAGAACTCCTCGCCCACAACGCCGTGAGGTCCCCAAGGTGGGAACACGACGCGTCCGCTCATCCACACCGCATGGCCGTTGTCGGGGGCCCTGGGGTCGGCGACAAGGGCACTGGGGCCACTGGAGGTTGCACCCAGCCCCCCAACAGCATCCTTCTAGGGGAAACTAGGTGGTGACGTGAGCCTGCATTGTGCCCGGTATGTTCAAGGTGACCACAAGTACGGGGCTCAGCCGGCGTGGGGCTTGGGTCGTGACCCGGGGTCCTGGGGTACAGCCCACGTGGGCTCCTTGCTCGGCGGGGAGTCCCCTTCTCCCTCTGCCTGTCCCACTCCCCTTGCTTGAGCTCTCTCTCTCTCTCAAATGAATAAATAATGACAATCTTAAAAAAAAAAATTGTGGATTGACTGGGCCTGTGAGATAAGCCGAGCAGCCAGGTCATCCATCCACGTCATTTCTTTTTTTTTTTTTTTAATAATAAATTTATTTTTTATTGGTGTTCAATTTGCCAACATACAGAATAACACCCAGTGCTCATCCCATCAAGTGCCCCCCTCAGTGCCCTGTCCACGTCATTTTTCTGGGAAGAAACCGGAGGCACGTTGAGTCTTTGGCACAAGGAAGGAGATGGGGCGTCGGTTCTTGTTCTGTGGGACTGGGAGTCAGTAGGACTCTGGGCCTAGAGAACTTTTTTATTGATTATTATTATTATTATTTATTGATTATTATAAAGTCTTGCTCAGCCGAGACAAAGTCTTAATGAACTTCCAGAGGGTTCCACGGGGCCCCTTAGATCACCCAGGAGGGAGAATGACAAAGTACAAAACCCGGGAAAGTCTGGGCCATACTTGCTGCCTCTTTCATTGAAAAACAGAGTAATAGAGCAAGGAGTGGCCCCAAATTCAAATCCTCCCTCTTGTTTCCTAACTGACCCCGAAGGAGTCATTTAACATCCTTGAACTTTAGGAGACCTATCTATGAGTCAGACTTGCAAAGATAAGAAGGACTAAGATGCCAAGTACCCAGGAATCTAAGTTATCATTTGTGTTTTATTTATTTATTTCTTTTTAATTAAAAAAAATTTTTTTTTTTAAAAATTGAAAAGGCACCTCCAATTAATGTTTGAAATAATGTGTTTTTCTTTTCCCACATTTTCCAAATATATAAAATAATATCATATTGAATATGTTCTTTCAAACATATTTATTTCCCCAAATATTTCCCATGTTTGTGAGTCACTGAGTTGGACTTTCTAAATTGCCCCTTGTTCACGGGGGGCATGTGCCGTGGAGTATTATAATGTGATTGGCCTGGATGTCATTACCACTCATTGTCCGTGGAGGCATTTACGATGCAGCTCCATGCTTGGGGCACATCCAGGTAGGTTGGCAGCTCTTGGTTTCTGGCACCTTGGGAGCCAAGATGGTTCTGCAATGATCAGCCTTGGAGGCTTGAACATGGAAAGACTGGAAAGTTTTTTTTTTTTTAAGATTTTATTTATTTATTCATGAGAGACACAGAGAGAGAGAGAGAGAGAGAGAGAGAGAGGCAGAGACCCAGGCAGAGGGAGAAGCAGGCTCCATGCAGGGAGACTGAGCGGGACTCGATCCCAGGACCCTGGGGTCACGCCCTAGGCCCAAGGCAGATGCTCAACCGCTGAGCCCCCAAGGCGCCCCCACGACTGGCGAGTCTGGATCACAGTTAACGGTTTTTCCAAAGCACACGAGCCAAGGGAAGGAATTCCTGGGGTCCTATGCCAGGTAGTGAGTCACGCGGAGGATCCTGAACTGGGTGTGAAGATGGGGAAAGTTAGTTAGTCTGGAAAAGCTCAGAGAAGGAGTTTGGGTTTTGGGAGCTGCTGCAGAGAAGGAAAGGACGTGGAGGGGGTGAGTCCAGACCAGGGCCGAGTGAGTAGATAAATCCTGGGATTTAGAGATTAGGGGAGCAGGGGGATCCCCCCGGTCCAACCAATGAATGGAATATCCCATAGCCCTCGCGTCCTGGCCCAGGGCTGTCGGAGACATTTCTGCTTTCCAGGAGCTTCTCCAGGAGCTGGGATGTCAGGGTAGAGGCAGGACAGGGTGTTGTGAGGATTTGGGAGGAAGCGACAGGTCAGTTGTGGGGGAGGCACGAGCTTGGGGAAGGCTTCCCAGAGGTGGTGGCATTCTGCAGGTGAGGACACTGAGGCCCAGGGAGAAGAAACGAAGCATCCAGGAACATGCACCGGGGAGGTAGCAGAGCTACGGAGCTGTGGCTCGTTCTGGCCGCCGTCCTGCAGCTGTGTGCCTGCCCGGGAAAGTGAGGGCTCACGGGAGGCCTGGGGGTCCTGGAGCAGGAGGGGCTGATCCTGGGCCTCCCGATTGGGCACCCTGAGGCTACATGTGCTTCGCCGTGCAGAGCCTGCGGCCTTGGGTGAAGTGAGAAGGCCTTGGGCGGGCACCGGGCAGGCACCGGGCGGGCACCTTGGGTGGGTCCCCTGCCCGGGGGCTGTCCGCGCTGCATTGCTGGTGACGAGCGGCCCAGGTGCCGGCCCAGGGGCCTGGAGAAGCCCTGTGCCTTCTTCCGTCACCTTGGTCCTCGCCAGCACATTCGGCTTGGGTGGCCGTGCCTGGACCTGCTGCGACCCGAGAGCCTTGGGGTGCGGCGAGCGGGGCCCAGGGCCGTCCTCCCAGCGTGGCTTTCGAAGCCCCGCTGGTACCAGGGCTGCTGGCAGAACAGCCTCCGGGGACACTTGCAACGGGGTTTCACACGAGCAGGGAAGGACCCGCCCTGGGGTTCTGGGGTTCGATGTTCACATTGTCAGAGAGCGAATCAGCTGCGTGGAGCGCGATTCACATAATTAGATGAGGAGATGGAAATCCTAAGTGCTTCCAACTCTATTTCCTTCATTTAGGAGTTTCTCATGTCGTAAGTGTGACCCTAAGAAAGCAGCTCGAAACGATGCTGAAAATGTGGGGGGAACAAAGGGAAGAAACAAGAAGATCTGGGGCTGCAGTTGACCCAGTCCATGTCACCTGGGGTTCCGGGCAAGGAGTCGCCGCTCCTCAGGTCCCCTCCACCTTCCCTGGTGCCCTAACGCAGTCCAATGTCAGGTTTCAGAATGGGAGGTTCAGTGAGATGTAAGAGGCGCGGATGTTCGGAGGAGCTGGAGGGTGGCTGGGTGTGGCTGACTGCCCCGCTGACAGCCGGAAAGCTGAGGCCCAGGCTGCACGTGAAATGGTTGGGGGAGCTGGACCCGGAGCACCGCCCTGGAAGGCCGCCCCAGTAGACACCATGGTGGGAAAAAATGTGCTCTGCTGATTTTTTCTCGAAGACTCAAGATGTTCTATTTGTTCAGTATAACAGGCTTCCATGACCTTCAGTAGTTCTGTGGTCCCACTTCCTGGGCCTCCCAGCGGCAGAGAGAGGACGCACAATAGGATCCCATTTCTTTTTTTCTTTTTTTTAAATTTTATTTATTCATGTGTGTGTGTGTGTGAGAGAGAGAGAGAGAGGCAGAGACCTAGGCAGAGGGAGATGCAGGCTCCATGCCGGGAGCCCGACGTGGGACTCGATCCCGGAACTCCAGGATCGCGGCCTGGGCCAAAGGCAGGTGCTATAGAATCCCATTTCTAAGAAAAGCATCATCCGGGTCTCGGGTCTCGGGCGGGGAGAGGCTTTAGAGAAAGGAACGTCTGGAACCACTTGCTTGGGACTCTAAGCCTGATCAGCTGGAGAAAGGAGTCCACAGGCCGGGGCCGCCCTTGTTTGGTCTCAGAGCAACTTGGTCTCCAGGCTGCAGTGCTCATGACACAGGAGACAGGGGCCATCTCTCTGCCATGGGGGAGCTGCTGCTTTGGACCTGAGTGGCCGTTCCCTCCAGTCGACGGCTCTGGAGCAAGCGGCCCCCTGATGGTCAACGCAGTGACCTCGTCCCTTGTCATTCTGAGCCGCGTGAAGGCGAGAGGAAGAAAGGCCAGGCAGGTGGCCCGAACTCACCAGAGCAGCTTCGAGAATGGCCAGGGGAAGGGACCTAAAGCAGCGAGGGGGTGGTGGGTCCCACTCCGTACCCACGGCACAGGCAACGTCAGGAGGCCCCCTGCAACCTGGTGTGCTCAGGGATCGAAGAAAACAGAAACTCGGGGGCACCTGGGGCGCTCGGCAGGGGAGCGTCTCTGCCTCAGGCCAGGGCGTGACCCCGGGTCCCGGGATCGAGTCCTGTGTCGGGCTCTCTGCGTGGAGCCTGCGTCTCCCTCTGCCTGGGTTTCCGCCTCTCTCTCCCTCTCTCTGTGTCTCTCATGGATAAATAAATACAATCTTAAGAAAAAAAAAGAGGGAAGAAAACAGGAACTCATGTTCAGTGTCGGCAGCTTTTGTGCTCTTACTTCGTAGAGCGAATTGGTAATTCCCAGTAAAGTGGGGATGCGTCTCCTTGTCAATCGGGTATTTCGCGTCTCAGAATTCACTCTAAGACTGTCTCATAAATGCCCAAGGAACACTGTAAGAACAGAAAAAGCAAAAATGATGCAATGTGCTATCTCCTCGAGCGGGGGCTTGACCAGCTGCAGCCCCCGGGGTTAAATCCCGCTACCTATCTGTTTCTGCTTAGCTTGCAGGTAGTTTTTACATTTTTAGAGGCTTAAAAATATCTGTGACACAGTTTTACACTGTGTAAAGATTTTATGAAATTTGAGCATTAGTGTCCGGGGTGAGGTTGAACAGAGCCATGCTCACTCATGCAAGCGTTGTACTTACTGCGGGGCCTCCACAAATACTGTTAATTTACATTAAAAGTAGATTTCTTGAGCCTGGATGAAAAAAAAAAAAACATTGAGCTATGTGTGATTTATTTAAACCTTTTGAATCGATTCCTAGCATTAGGGTCGCCAACTCATTTAAGGTGGCAAACATAGAGAGCAACACAAGCGTGAGGGTCAATGTCCGCTTATTTTCTCTTTTTTTTGTAAAATAACTTTTTAAAAATAATTTTCTTTAGTAAAATAACCAAAGGAATCGAGTAGAAGGGACTTGTCTTGACAAACCTGAGTGAACCTAGCCAAAGCAATTCCAGTCACCTCCCGCACTTGTAGAAAAGGCGCCACTTTCGCTCCAGGCAGTCCTCTCGAATGATACTGTGAGACGTGATAAATGCACGTGAGAGTAGCTGCTCGGACCCGGTTTCCTGTTTGGGGTTTGGTAAATTGTGTGCTTTCCATTGCATTAAAGTCGATTTCTATACGTACCCTAGCAGCTTCCTGTGTTTGTTGAAGAAGATACACAACAGCGCGGGCTTTTTCCACGGTGAGAAAAAATACTTCCCAGCTGCATTGCGTTTCTGGAAGTGGACCCACCCGTCACCACTGGCACCAAGTATTTAGCAGTCTGGACGCTGGTGGAGGGGAGGGAGGGGTTTGCACGGCTCCTAAACCAGGTTTGCTGCCGGGCGAACCTCACAATGTGATGTTTCTGAGCTCTGAGTTCCGGGTAGCGGAGCTTGGGGGGGGCCAGCCCCGCAACTGGGAAGGATCGAGCCTGCCAGGGCCTTGCCCGTGAACGGACGGGGACGCTCTTCCACGTATGGCGGCGCTTGCTTATCTGACCCACTTTACGGGTTATTCACAGAAAGTTTTAGGCCAAGCCTGGATCCTTTCCTCTGACCGATCTTACCACCCCCTGTGATTCTCCAGACGGGCTCCCCCTCTCTGATGGTGCGCGGGGGAAACCAGTCAGGATGCCTCCCTGTTAGCGTTCCATACGTGCCTATCCTCTGCCCCACTTTTTATGAGATCCAACTTTTTTTCCAATACTTTATTTTATTTAAATTCAATTTGCCAGCATGTAGTATAGCCCCCAGTGCTCATCCCGTCCAGGGCCCCCCGTCAGTGCCCGTCACCCAGTCACCCCATCCCCTGGCCCACCTCCCCTTCGTCAGCCCTTTGTTTTTCAGAGTTAGGAGTCGCTCACAGTTTGTCTCCCTCTCTGATTTTCCCCGCTCAGTTCCCCCCCTTCCCTGACGGTCCCTTTCACTATTTCTATTCCACATATGAGTGAACCCAGATGATGGTTGTCCCTCTCCGACTGACTTATTTTCACTCAGCACCATACCCTCCAGGTCCTGGATCAAATCTGTATGCAACACTGTGATGTAAGTGGTGTCGTCTTATTTCCCAGAGGAGGGGACGGAGACTCAGAGTTCAAGATACTTGTCTACGGGCACACACACATTTCGAAGTTGATTACGAGTTCTAGGTTAACCACGGCTTTTGAGAGCTCGAGCCGTGGAGACTTCTCTCTGAGTGCCAGGAATCTGAAATGATTTCTACCAATTTTGCAAGGCAGATTTTAAACCAATCTCCTCTCCTGCCACTTTTTTTTCCCAAGTAAACTCTACCCCCGACATGAGGCTCAAAGTCACAACCCAGAGATCAAGAGCTGCATGCTCTCTGACTGAGCCAGCCAGGGGCCCCTAGACCTGTCTCCTTTTATATAAACAACAACAAAAACCCTGAAGATCTTAACACTTGAGATGGCGAGAAAGTAAATAAAATCCAAGCTATAACATAATATGTTATTCAGGTTTCTTTTTTTCAGGTTTAAAAAAATAAAATCAGTTGAACAAAGATGGTGACAGTGTCTTTATTGCTAGAAAACCATTCTTTTCGGGCAGATTATAAATGTAAGTAATCTTTTCCAATACATTTTTTTTTGCCCGATGCAGAGCAATTTCCACGTTCTTTCCAGATGATTCCTTTGTTAATATTTCCACTTAAAGCCTTGTTACCTTTGCTCTGTGTCCTACTGCACATCGTTGTTTCCATAGCAACGAAATAGCCTGAGGAGGGGTAGCAACTGGCTCTTGAGAGGATGAAAATGCAATGGAAAGTTCCACCTGAAATAACAACATGCAAATCACTTCAGCATATGATAAACAACAAAGAAAGTGATGCTTTTTTGGGGGAGACAGCTTATTTGGTTTTTGGACTGTGCTCGTTTTTCTGACAGCTTCTCTTTCTTGTGCTATCTCCCTTGCGTTATTTTTTTCTTTTTTTGAGACCAAAATAAAATCATTAAAAAACAAAAATTCAACCTGACATTGCATGTGACTCAATGGCAGATGTAGAGATTTGTGCTTCCAGAGATAGTTCTGGAGCAGAACATTTTACGAAAGCTTTTGATTCTGAAAAGAATGTGAGCCTTGATGAAGCGACCTTTAGTTGCCAGGAGAGAGCTCAAGTGTGAGATGCTGCACGGAAGTGAGACTTCCCCAACTATTCTCTCAAGAACGTCTGCTATGACTTTTGCTTATCTCCTTCCAGAGGGTCTTTAACACACTCAAATAAATGGAAGTATTCGGTATTGAGCTACCGGGTCTTAGAGGAATATTCGATTTCCTTTTTGGAATCTTGAAAGTAGCTTTCAAAATTGGGTTCCCCTAAAATAAAATCGTTGCTGAAATGCCATCTTGAGATGGCCTGTAGAAGAGGCGACATAGATACTCATTTTATGTTATCAGAAGTCGTGGGGCTGTTTTCAGTGCTCCTCCCTCGCACGACACGAACCACACTGTGTGTATGTGCGGGGGTCAATGGTGTTCCTGTAAAATTAGGGGAGATGTCAGTGTCTGTCTTCTCGGAGGCCCAATAAAGTCATTCTTCACGGCTGTTTGTGGCTCTTATCTGTGGGTATTGCTCTTGGATGTCTTCCCCTAGGTTTTCAGGCAAGCAAAGACCATAGGGCGCATCTTTAAGACTCTGGAAAGCTAGTGCCCAAGCACCGCAATGCCTCCCTTTATGTAGGTATGTAGTGGGCTCAATTGTCTCAAGCTGCACCCTCACCTCTGCCTCTTCCCTGGGGTCATGCTGGCATGTGGGAGCCCCCGTCATGAGGCCCGGCGCCTTCACTGCAAAGCTGCTCATTTATATTTTGCTCTGTCTCATGAAATAATGAAGTCAATAGCTGGAAGATCTCAAGGTGAGGTCCTCTGGCCTCCTGCTTCAGAATAATTTGTGATAACTGTTTTAAAAAAAAAAGCAGCCCCAAACCCAGACCTATTGATCCATTTCTGGTGGTGAGATGTATAATCTGAATTTTTTTTAAAGATTTTATTTATTTATTCATGATAGAGAGAGAGAGAGAGAGAGAGGCAGAGACACAGGCAGAGGGAGAAGCAGGCTCCATGCAGGGAGCCTGATGAGGGACTCGATCTCGGGACTCCAGGGTCATGCCCTGGGCCAAAGGCAGGCGCCAAACCGCTGAGCCACCCATGGATCCCCTATAATCTGAATTTTTAGAAAATATTTATTTGACAGCACAAGCGGGGGGAGGGCAGGCAGAGGGGGAGGGAGAGGTGGGCTCTCCACTGCAGGGACCCCGGATCGTGACCTGAGCTGAAGGCAGACGCTTAGCGGACTGAGCCACCCAGGCGCCCCCGTAATCTGAATTTTGAGTAGATTTCCATTTTTTTTACTTGTTTATTTGATGCTCAATAAAGCCCTCCACTGAGGAAGATTCGGGGGGTGGGAGGGACTGACCCTGGTGCTTAAAAAGCTGTCAAGTCCTCTCGTGCAAGAGCAGCCTCCTGGTCCCTGTGCCAACCGCCCCCGGCCCCTGAGCCTGGCCCCTTCATCTGCGTCCTCACCAGGCCCTGAACCCTTCAGGTTACTCCTTATGTTTTCCTTAATTCTTCTGCAAAATCTGGACGAGGAATGATCCGTCTTTGCAAACTGTGTGGGATTAGGAACGTGTGGGGAAGCACAGCTGCAGAGACGGAGGTGGAGAGTTGTGTATTTTTGTCCCAATAGCTCTGCCCTCCTGGATGACCTCGATTGCACTGGTTCTTTCTGGGGCATACAGGGCGGTGGGGTGGGCGTACAGTAGCTGTGGATATTCCGTGTGGGGCCTTCCACGAAAACATTTCCTTTTAGTGAGAGGGGTGCTGATAGGATATGATTAGGAGGCAGCGTGGTTATCTAATAATTTGGTTCACGGCCACATGAATCCTAGCTTGCATTTCCTGGGAAGAAATCAAATTTTGGCTGAAGGACAGTGACCCAGAAACACTGAGAGACGTGCGAAGAAATCTACTTGGGTTTTTACTTATTTGTTCTTTAAAGATTTTATGTATTTATTCATGAGAGACCCAGAGAGAGAGAGAGAGAGGCAGAGACCCAGGCAGAGGGAGAAGCAGGTTCCATGCAGGGAGCCCGACGTGGGACTCGATCCTGGGACCCTGGGGTCAGGCCTTGGGCCCAAGGCGGCACTACACCGCCGAATCCCCGGCTGCCCCAGGAACGTCCTCTTAAGGGTTCTTGTTTCCTATTCCTGTTTACAAAACACACGAACATGGCTCATTTCTTCAGCTCGACAGACTCCCAATGACTTGCTTCCAGGGAGCCACGACCCTTCCTTCCGAGCGCCAAGGCCTGTGTCCCTGAGCCCCGCAGGCCATGAGGCTGTGCCCGCCACCAGGTTCCCGGGGTCCGGCTCTGAGCTGCAGACGCCAGGCAGGAGGTTCCTGGGGGAGGCCTTGGAGAGCCGTGTCGGTGGGGTGCAGCCCCGGGGCTCGGGGGACGGGGAGGGGGGCTGCAAGGCCAGGCGGCCGCCCCACAGGTCTGCAGGGTCCCTGAGGGAGCTCAGGGGCCGGAAAGCACGGGACGGTTGTCCTATCGGAGGCAAAGGGACCCTGCTTTTACATCCCGTGCGCCCCTCCAGGGTCGGTGGTGCCCTGAGCCCGGGAGGGGATGGGACCCCGGCAAGGCCTGCACGGCCGCTGAAGAGCTGTTGGCGGCCGGGTCTCTAGGCGCTGGGGCCGGACGCGGGAACAGAGGCTGCGACACTTGCCCGAGGTTGCGCCTTCCGTGCAGGGCCCCAGGGGGACAGAGCCCATGCTCCCAGTCGTCAGCGCCCCACCCGCAGCCCACGGACCTGCCCGATTCTGGAAGAGAAGTAAATGCTTTGAAGACAGTGAAGGGGGCACAGGAAGGTGAGGTCGGCAGACTGGCCCGGCGACCCGGGGACGTGAGACGTGATGCTGAGCATGGTGAGACCGAGGGGTCCCGATCTGGCTGAGCACGCGGCCAGCGGGCCCACCCAGCGCCCCTCCAGGGGCCTTGGGCTGCCCCCCAGCCTGGCCAGCAGGACCCCTGTGTGCCGAGCTGCCTGTGGGGCCTGGGGGGCTCGGGGGTTGAGGTGTCTCGGACTCAGGACCCGGAGGGCTCAGTGGCCGGGGCAGCCTTGGACTCAGGACCCGGGGGGGGCTCGGTGGCCAGGGCAGCCTCGGACTCAGGACCCAGGGGGGCTTGGCAGCTAGGGCGGCCTCGGACTCAGGACCCAGGGGGCTCAGCGGCCAGGGGGCCTTGGACTCAGAACCCGGGGGGCTCGGTGGCTGCGGGGCCTCGGACTCAGGACCCAGGGGAGCTCGGCAGCCGGGGCGCCTCGGACTCAGGATCCGGGGGGCTTGGTGGCCAGGGTGCCTTGGATACAGGTGCGGAAGGCAGAGGAGCTCGGGGGCCTGGGTGTCTCTGGGTGCCAGGTGGCAGGAAGCAGCTGGGCTGGAGCGCTCCCACGGGGCTTTTTATTACAAGAGAGGAATAAAGGTATCCTCTAAGGCCTGGAATTTTAGGGGGTCAGTATTTGTCACGGAGCTTAGTCTAACGTCATGAGTACAGGGTAGAGATATATTTGGAATCCTCTGGTCTCGGAGAACCTGGGCGCCTCAGTCGTGGCAGTGGCTTTTGATTTTGGCTCAGGTCCGGATCCTAGGGTCTTGGGGTTGAGCCCTGCTGGGGCCTCCGGACGTGGTGGGGAGTCTGCGTGAGATTCTCTTGCCCCCTCTGCCCCTCCCCCATATTGCGTGCACTCTGTCTCGAAATAAATAGGATCTTTATAAGAAATGCTTTAGTATAGGACGCCTGGGAGGCTCAGCGGTGGAGCGTCTGCCTTCGGCTCAGGGCGTGACCCCGGGGTCCCGGGATCGAGTCCCACATTGGGCTCCCTGCATGGAGCCTGCTTCTCCCTCTAAAATAAATAAAATATCTAAAAAATATACATCAGTATAAATAGCATAATGTATTATTATTATTGGGGGTGGTATGATGGTTAATTTTATCAGCGTGCCTGGGACGCAGGGCCAGATGTTGGTCAAGCGTTATTCTGGATGTTTCTGTGAAGGTATTTTTTGAATGAGATTATCATTGAAATATGTGGAGTTTGAGTAAAGCTGATGCGAGTGGGCCCTAGCCAATGAGTCGAATGCCTTCATGGAGCAGAGGTCGAAGTCTGGAAGCAGCAAGGAATCTGGCTGGCAGTCGGCCCCAAGCTCCTTCTGCAGCGCCCTGCATCCTGGCTCCTCAGCAGAATCCTTTGCACTCACCCTCGACTCTGCCCCGAGTCTCCAGCCCGCCAGCCTCCCCCATCAGACTGGACTCCTCAAGCCTCCAGAATCATTAGAATGAATTTCTGTATTGACACATCCTGCTGCTTCCGTTTGGACAAGCCGGACTGATTACAAGGAGTTATTGGCACCTGAAGCACCAGATGAGGAACCCCACCTTCCAGAGGGCAACTGCGCCCTCACATATCATCATGGAAATCTACTCCAGGAAGGTGGGTAATTGGGATAAAGACTGTTAGAGACACATACACATCTTATTGGTGGACGGATCGTAGCCGAGATGTATGGATGGCTAAGACGTTTTATCTATCGCCATTTCCCTTGTCAGAATGAGATGGGAGAGCCTGTCAAGGCCCATTGCCTTAAGGCTACAGCACTCCTGGGCCTGGGCCCGTGTCCCACAGAGAACGGCACAGCCCGATCCAACCAGGGGGCTGGTGGAGCCTGCGGCGAGGGTTTTTCGTGTCTGCCCTGAGGGAACCTCGTGTGCCAAGTGTTTGCTTGTGAGCCCAAGGACAGAGGAAAGGGGTTCACCCAGCTTCCAGCGACAGGTCGAAAGAGTGTTTTTTTTTGGGTGTTTATCAATGATGCAGGTGGCACAATTTGATGTAGGATGTCTCACCGTTAATCTCCAAAGGCTTTCACTAGTTACCAAAAGAGCTGACCATTGTTGAGTGACCAGTGTGACTTACATCAATTCCTCAAGACTGGAAAGAAGGCAATGGAGAATAGTATGTGGGTGAGCATGGACAGTCCTTAAACGGATGGATGGATGGATGGATGGATGGATAGATAGATGGATGGATGGTTGGATGGATAGATGGATGGATGGATAGGTGGATGGATAGATACATGGATGGATGGATGGATGGATGGATGGATGGATAGATGGATACATGGATGGATGGATGGATACATGGATGGATGGATGGATGGATGGATAGATGGATGGATGGATTAGAGAAAGAGCTTGTGAGTGACTGGGGGGTAGGGAGTGGAGGGTCAGAGAGAAAGAGAATCTTAAGCAGGCTCCATGCCCAGGGCAGAGCCTGACATGGGGCTTGATCTCATGACCCAAAGATCATAACCTAAGCCAAAATCAAGAGTCAGACATTCCACCAACGGAGCCACCCAGGTGCCCAGGGCCCTGAATTTAAATCCCATATCTGCCACTTGCTAGTTGTGTGGCCCTGGTCAACACATTCTTCTTTTTCAATCTTCTTTCAAGTATTTCCCAGTCACTAGGGGCTGTTGGGAAGATCACACGGGCGAATGCCTGTGCCATGCTCAGTTCGGTGCCTAAGTGAGCATCTGGAACAAGCGTTGATGGGTATCACCATCGGCAGCGAGCAGTGCTGTGTAATGGCAGGCTGCACACAGGGGAAGGTCAATCATTAGGCACTGTGGCAAAGGCATATCCCTTTGACGGCGTTCTTACGTGCCTTCTTAATGAAGAGAATAAACACCCAGAAAACAACCCAGGCATCCCCTGATTTGTGAAAGTGTGTGCTATGCCACTTTGCTTTTATGCAAGGCCTACATTAAGACTTGTCTTGTTTTTGTTAACAAAGAAATCCAAAGAGAATTTTCACTTTTATGAAACAAGGTGAAACACAGAAAGAGCATTTGTTCTGCAGCCGCCAGTCATTAGAGAGGCTGCGACCGCGTCCGGCGTGAGCCGGATGGCCCCAACCTCCCGCCCCGGGAACCACACTCGGCCACCGCGGCTTTGAACTGTGCCTGGGGACACCTCTGCTTTATCTCCATTTGTCTTGTTCATCATAAGCAAAATGGGGCCTAAGGTATCGGAAAAACCTAAGAGATGTTATTCTTCGGGTCGGGGATGCTCAGACATTTCCGTCTAAATGAATGGTGGCTGCTGCTTCACATGACGCCGTTTCTGCTTTACTGAAGTTTTCAGAGGGACGCTCTACCTTTGGGGAGCAGGGGAAGCCTGTGGTGTCCTGTACTGCTAAACTGTGAAGGCTTGAGTGTTTCCCCCCCAGGTGCGCACAGAGAGCTGTAAATTAATCCTTCGGCTTACCCTTGACGGTGTTTTCTGAGCCACTGTGAGAGATGTTGCGATGAGCTCTGGGCCCCGGGTGCTCTGTGTTCAAGTACGTGTGGGAGGTAGTGGTGTATCTGTCGGCTGGGGCTGCCATATGGAACCCCGCAGGCCGGGTGACTCCGACGGTGGAAGCTTACCTCCTCACAGTTCTGGAAGTCGAAGAGTGGAATGCTGGCAGGTTGGCTCTTAGTGAGGTCTCTTCCCAGCTTGCAGGTGGTTTCCTTCATGCTGCATCCTCACCGTGACCTTTCCTCTGTCTGTGAGCACTCCTGGTATCCCGTCCTCTTCTTACAGGGATGTCAGTCCTATTGGACGAGGGCCTCACCATCATCACCTCATTTTCACCTTAATTACCTCCTTAATCCCCTGTCTCCAAATATCCCCCTAACCTTGGAGGTTAGGGCTCTAACATGTGAATATCAGGGGAACACAGTTCAGTCCAGAACAGCTGCGTCTGAAATGTCAACTACGCTTCTTTGTTATTGGACTTTATTATCCTAAAGGCGAAAGGATATATGATAACATATAAGTTTCCCAAACTTATTATCCTTTGAAATCCCATTTGGATTTTTAAGACATCCCTTATTTGGGAAAAGCCATTCAGAATAAACTGTGGTGCTCACCAGTACTCAGGGAAAGCCGAGACAGGTAGGACTGTTGACTTTCATATTGAATAGTCTAGTTTGTTCTCGCCTATTGTTGATTTTTTAAAAAAATATTTATTTATTCCTGAGAGACACAGAGAGAGAGAGGCAGAGACACAGGGAGAGGGAGAAGCAGGCTCCGTGCAGGGCGCCCGATGGGGACTCGATCCCGGGACCCCGGGGTCATGCCCTGGGCTGAAGGCAGACGCTCCACCGCTGGGCCCCCCAGGGGCCCCTGTTAATTGGTCTAAATGCTGGTTTGAGAACCAGCCCAGCCAGGCCGGGAGAGGACTCCTTTCCTTGCCACAGCGAGCTTGCTGATCACAGCCGCGCTTCCGGGTGCTGCTCGTGCTCTTTCACAGTTTCCCTGGAAAGCTCACAGGGTACGACATCTAAATATTAATAAGTGGGACGTCACTGTATTTAGAAAGCGGTTCCCTGTCTCCTGATAAAAATGGCAATACTAAAATATTATGCTCTTGGACTGACATTGCTGTAATGTGATGTGCTCATTTGTATTCATGCAGAGCTTCAAAACAAGCATCCTAGTCTGCAGATTTTTCTAATTAAATAGCTGGAAAAACCATCTACCATTATCTCATTTGAACTCTCTGTAATAGCTTATTTCCTCTTCTTCTTTCTAATGTATAAATAAAGCCTTCAGATTTTAATTTCCCGGAGCCCTTTTCTTTACTCATAAACACTACCTTTCTGGAAATTCTTTTACATTAGTTTATTTAACATAAAAATTTATTACATTACTTTCTGATGCAACGTTAAAAGGCAAATTGCTGTGATTCCTCATTATTAAGGAATTATTATTAATAAATATTGTGATTCGTTGCTACAAAACATTAAAGCATATAATTTTCTTCTCTGCGCTAAGCCTCATTATTTAACAAATGTGAAGCTTCGTTATTACTTGGTGATTGTATTTAGGAATAACATTCTCTCAAAGGCAGGATAGTGTTGTAGGGATGTGGCCTCCAGTATCATAGAAGCCATTTATTAGCTGTCAGATGCTGGAAAGGGGTCGGGGGTTTCATTTTTAAAATTTGTAAAATGAGGCTATATATATATTTTTTAATTTGTGTGATTGCAAAGATGATAAACCCAATTCAAGGGAGCTAGAAAAAGAAAGGAGTTTTCTCTAAATATTATTATTATTATTTCAAAGAATAATAAGTATCATCGGTTGATCGTTAACTGACTTACTGATTGATTAAAAATCTTTGGCACCCACGTCGGCAGGCATGCACCCAACTGCACTAACACATCTAGATCTTATTCTGAATTTTATTTAACCATCTCTCTATTTTGGGTGTTTACATCGTTTTAGATTTCTACAATTATGAATATTGTTATAATGAACTTTTACATACTTAGAGTCTCCCAAGTCCGTGATTGATTATTTTGTTAGAGAAAATTCCTAAAAGTAAAATTAACTGGGTCGATGTGTATGTACATAACTGTTCACGCATATATTTCAAAATGATTTTCCTGAAAAGTAACCCAACTTCCATTCCTCCCTAGAGGAGTCTACGAGAGCAGCCACTTCTCCTCACTCCTACCGGTGCTGAAAAGTAGTAGCTCATTGTTGTCTTAATTTGCATACTTTTGGTTATTAGTCATTTGTTACTGGAAAGACTAACCATTTTATAATGTTCTCATTAGCCAGTTCCATTTTCCTGAGAATCGTCTAATTGCACAAGCCTATCTTTATATTAGACCTTACTGTTTTTCTTATAAATTTATGTCAATTCTTTACATATTAAAAATATCAATATGTAACTTACATATTAAAAATCATTTGCAAAAAAAATAAAAAAAATAAAAATCCTTTGCCAATACATTTTCCTATTTATCATCTGGTATTTTGTTCATACCATTTTCTGGTGGACAGTTACTTAAATTGAAATGGTTTTATGTAGACGAATACAAATATCTATTAAAGACGGGTGGTGGAGATATGGATATCTATGTATTTTTTCTAGTCGAAAATGATCCATGGATAAAACAGAAAGTCATATTTGCTCTTTAAGGATTTCTTCCATTTTTACTTCTACTTAGAAAGCCCTTCTATTTTTTTTCCTGGCATTATTTCATAAAGAGTTCGGTTGTCCTGTCTCCGTTTGCTTCCTAGAGTGGTGTCATTAAGTCTCTATTTTCCTATTTTCTAGTTCCTCTGAACTAGACCCTTGTATTTCTGACTCACCACGTCTGTTAGGAAAGAACCATCTCAGGGGGAGAAAGAACCGTGAGAAGGACATGAGGTGCATCCTTAGACGGTGGGAATGAAACGCCTTCAAAATTGGAAGCTCTCAGCAGACGTTGACTTGACACAGATTTTATGCGACGGACCCAGCGAATCAATCAGAGTGTCTGCGGCCTGGTTCGCGTCCGCGCCAACTCCCCCAGGGCATCCTCTCCCCGGGTTCAGGTAGCGTGTGCCCCTCGGTCACCGACGTCGCGCAGATGGAGCGACAGGCGGGCCACAGCACCCGGACGCTTCTGTAGGGTGTAGCGCGTGCCTTGTGTGGACAAAGGCTTGGGGGTTTTGGGGTTAGTCCTGACTTAAGAGGGCGAACTTCCTCGGTGACCCAGCCACCTTACCTGCACCTTATTTCCCGCAGAGCCCAGGAAATGCCTCGATTCCAGCAGATGCTCCCTGAATGCCCTGGTGATTGTAACCTCCTCTTCTGCAGGTTGCGATTCTTAGCAAATCCGTACACAACAGGAGGATTTCTGTTTATTCATTTCTTTAGAGTTCTAGGATTTTTGTTTTCCACCAAACGCTTTTTTACACGTGGGGCTGAGCACACGTATCCTGGACATTATGTTCGATCTCAACAGAATGGACAGGCTATTTTTCAAAGCCTGATTTTGGATTTTTGTTTCGGCTCATGATCACCTTATTATTTTGTGTCGTATTAAGGTAGGAGGTCCCCGGGGCTCCCCAGTGGCTCGGTCCGTTAAGGGTCAGACTTTGGCGCCGCTCATCATTCCGGGTCCTGCCTCTACCTCTCCCTCTGCCCCTGCGTGCGCGCTCTCTCTCCCTGAGTGAGCACACGGTGTTGCCGTCTGCGCCCCGGACACCGGCCGCGCGGTTTCAGGCAAGTCGCTGTCCTGTCCGGGCCGTGGTTCACCCACAGGCAAGCGCGGAGCCGGGAGCAGGAGGGGAGCCTCTGGGACAGCGCGGCCTGGCCCTGCTGTGCTTGCAGGACGTGTGGGCACTTTGCAGATGGGGCATGTGGCTAGAGGAGCCGTTGTGGGTGTGCGCGGCTGCCTCAGCCCCCAGCTAGGCAGGGGCAGGAAAACCAGCGGAGCTCACGCTCTCTGTGGCCCGACGGCAGCAGCCCGCGTTGCCCCGTGTGACTATTTGCAAACCAAGAACGGAGACAAGAGGCAGCCTGAGGCCTGCACAGAGCTGCAGACTGTCTCCACGCAATGCCTTGGAGAGCAGCTCCCCACTCCTCTCCTCCGTCCCCACGGCCTCCCCAGCTCTCGCCTCCTCTTCCCTCTGTTCTCGTGCACAGAGCACACGGCTGCCGTCTCCCTGCGGTGGACACACTCTGCGCGTCGGCCACACCATCGCCCTTTGCAGGTGCCTTTGTCTCTGTTTAGGATGCTCGGCGAGCCGTAGCCGGGAAATAGAAATCCGGCTTTTCCATCTTTTTTTTTTTTTTAATATTACAGCTTGTACTTCATAATATCCTGCATTTAAGGAACGTGATTACTGCTAATTATCATTTAGAAAATTGTTTTTTGCTTGATTAGAGATTTTAGCTACGTGTCCTCAGATCTACTGGGTCTTCATTATGTGCAGCACTCCCTGGTCTGCACCGACTTAAATATTAATGTATGGAAATGCAGCTTCATCTCGCCGCACCTTTTGATGTCAGAAGCATAATCAGCGTAATTGGCTTAGATTGTTTTTTCTCCTGTTTGTATTTCATATTATCTAATGTCATTAGCGAGTTGACTGCTGAGTGGGTAATCTGCATTTCAGAACTGCTCCTTGAGCACATTATTACCATCGATTTTGATTATTTTAATTTCCATTCACCATAGGCAGGCCTTCAAGCTGTGTCGTATTATTCAAAGAGCTGCCTGCTTTCTTCACTCACCGAGCAAACCTTGCTGCCTCCCAAGACCCACCAGCGTTCTGAGAAATCCTGGTGGTTTTCCTCGGTCGGGGGGAACCCCGGTTTGCGTGGCCGCCTGCAGTGCCGAAGCGAGGAGCCCGGGGCCCTTGGGGAGGCCCAGCTGTGTGGGAGCGGCTTCCCGAGCCGCAGGCCCCTCTCCCCACGGCCGAGCAGAGCCGTGCACCCCGGGGCTGGCGAGCGTCGTGCACCCTGGAGAGCGCTTGCCGGCCAGCTGGGGGTTTGCAGTCCAGCTTCCTTTTGGTCTTTGAGCAGATTCCAAAGCCGAGCGTAAGAGGAACCCCACGTCAGGGCCTGAGTTGGCTCCGGGCGGCCTGGGTCCCGCGATGACCTGGCTGGTGGCCATGAGGTTGTGTGTAGTGACCGGAACCTTGGGTGTCCGGGCTGCGGAAGAGACGCCACTGCCGGGTCCTGCTTCTGTCCTTCTGGGGGCAGGAGCACAGGGGCTGGGGGGCCACCCCGCGCCCAGCGTCAGGGCTGCGCAGCCCTCCCCTGGGATGAGCCTGGGTCGCAGCCCGTGGCATGCATCTGCCGGCCGCCGGGCAGCGAGGCTCGCGGGTGCCCCAGGTGTGGCTTCGGTCCCACACGCCCCTCCGAGGGAAACGGGAGTGCACAGGGTGTGATGAGGGTGTGTGCGCGATGTGTCGACACGCGTGTGCACGTTCCAGGGTCCGGGGCGAGGCCGCCTGCCTGTGACCTGAGTCGGCTGTGATCCCCTGGCTCCCTTCTCCCTTGGGCGAGCTCGATTCCTCCATGGGGCCGGGCGCTCGGGGTCCCATCCTCTGGAAGGCGCTGCCTGGTCTCACCGGGCGGGTGGGCGCACACCCGCTTCCTTTAGGAGCCGGGGGCCCAGAGGTGGGTGGGCTCCTCCATGTGAAGTCTCCGTCCTGATGGTTAGGATGCGCCACACCAATTCCTACTGAATCTCGGTATTACAGGAACTTGTAATTATCTAAAGGGATTTTTATTTATTTATTTAAAAAAATTTATTTATTTATTCATGAGAGACACACAGAGAGAGAGAGAGAGAGGCAGAGACACAGGCAGAGGGAGAAGCAGGCTCCATGCAGGGAGACCGACACAGGACTGGATCTCGGGACCGGGGGTCATGCCCTGGGCCGAAGGCGGAGCCAAACCACTGGGCCCCCCGGGTCGCCCTCTAAAGGGATTTTAAATGCTCTCAGCAGGAAGCCCGGAGAGGGACGGTGAGCCCGACGCGAGCACCCGTCCCCGCAGGCCTGTGCTGCCCGAAGGTAGCTGGGCTTCCTCGGAGGAGCAGCTGAGGTGGACGCAGGCGGCGTGTGCGGTCCGTGTTGGGATGGGGACGGCGATCCCGGGCCAGGCCTCCAGGGCTCCTGACAGGCGGCCCCCTGCTGCGGTGGGGCCAGTGTCCTCCGGCTCGATCCTGTGCCGGAGCCTGGTCTTCGCGGGACCTGGGGACGAGCCGGCTTCGCCACCAGCTTTCAGGTCAGTTACAGCATCAGGCTGGGCCCGCAGGCGCCCGGGAACGTGGCCACCCGGGACGCGGTGGCATCTTGTCCCAGCTGCCGGGGGATGTTCTAACAATGGAGCCGACACGTCGGTGGGTTTACCTGGTGACACAGGGGCAAAGGGCAGATGGGGCCGGTGGCTCCTGGACCCTTGGGTTTCACTGGCCGTTAACATTTCTAAAACGATGTTAAAGATCAACGTCCCTCCCTGCTACGTGAGGGCCTCAGGGCAGTCCGGGGGCTCGGGGTGAAGCGGGTGAAGCGTCTGCCTTCGGCTCAGGCCCGGGCCGAGCCCCGCTCGGTGGGCGTAACCCTGCTCGCGGCGATGCTGCTCCTCCCTCGGGCCCTCATGCTCTCTCTCTTTCAAATAAATAAATCTTGGGGGGAACAAAAGGACCAAGGTGTCACCCACTAGGACACCACGTGGTGAGTGTGCACGTGTGTGTGCACGTGTGAGAGAGGATGAAAAGGGGAGAGCGAGACGCTGACAGGAAAGCGCGGTCCCTGTATCCAGTTAAAAAAACCGAGACGCTTAATATGGTGGGTTTGGTTTTTCAGTTTAGCGAAGACGGGTGGGAGCTGGCATCCAACAGCGGCCGGGCCCGCCACGTCCAGAGCCCCGTCCGGGTGTCACATTGGCCTGTGGTCACGTGTGGCCCTGCCTCAGGGGCCCGTCCTGCCTCCCTCGTCCCTTCTCAGTAGGTCTGTCCCTGCTGCGGTTGCCTTGCTCCCCCCAGGCTGCCATCAGGGTCCCGGCTCGGGGCGGGAAGGCTGGGTGCCCCCAGGGTACCCCATTACCCCAGTTACCCCGGTTACCTCGTTACCCTGGTTACCCCGTTACCCCTGTTACCCCATTACCCCTGTTACCCCATTACCCCAGTTACCCCAATTACCCTGTTACCCCGTCCAAGGTGCAGTTTTCCTTTCTGAACACCCCGGTGACCTCCAACCCGGGGAGAGTGCTCGTGGGGACCATCCATCAGGGTGGGGACCACCGGTGTTGGGCTGGCACCCCACTCACAGCTGCCCCGGGCCATCCTGTGGCCCCGCTGGCCCTGCACCCACCCCGCAGTTTTGGGTTCTCAATACTCTTCTAATCAGCCCCTGCTGTAGGAGACCAAATTTAAAAAAAAAATCTTTCTTAAATTAAGATATATTATGTTATTTGCTTCTCTTCAATCTACTGGGCCTATTTCTCTGTCATAGAAATAGATTAATGGGCTGAAAATTTCACCAGAGCTTGTTTTCGCAAGCGTTTTGCTGATCTTAGTTCTTTTGTTTGGGCCAGAATTTACAGTAACTGTAGGTTTGGAATTTTTTTTCATTATTTGGATTTTAAGCTTCAGTAAAATATTTCGGAAGGACGCAAGAGCGGAGGGCGCAATCACGCGTATTTTTATGAATTTTACAGAGGAGCTTGTTTTTGATGCCCGTGAAGTCGGCTGGTTTGGCGTTTTGATAATAATGAGGTTGATGTTCCTCATTCAAAGGACTTCTGGGGAACTGTTTTATCGGTTAAACTGAAACAAAACACTTCTCTTTGAGGGATTACAATCTTGTATTCTAATTATCATGAAGCAGTGCACCAGCTGGATCCTGGCATCTCAGTTTCTTGAGGGTTTGAATTCAAGGACTGGATAATATCTTTTGATTAATGAAAGACGAAACTGCACACATTCTTTAAGATCCTAGAGAGCTATTTCTCTTGTTCTGTCTGTAAAAAAAAAAAAAAAAATGCAATAGAGCCCCGGTTTTAATGAGGTATCATGATTCATTAAAGCGTTTTGGCAGTTTTTTTTTTTTTGGTCAGAGATGGCTTTGCTGCCTGTGGAGTCTTGAGGATCTTCTACGGCGGGAAGTAGAGCTGAACCCTCAGGGGCTTCTACGCATCTCACATGAAAACGGTGTGGTCCACACAGTCCGAGAGCTGAACACCACCAGATTCATGGCGATGCTCAGATGCTGGCTTGGCCGTCCCGATCCAGGTGGTGGAGTTTCCGGGGAGCCAGGGGCCTTTTAAGCTTATGGAAGTTCTGCACTTAAAGCGCTGGACGTGGGATCCCTGGAGGGTTCAGCGGTTTAGCGCCTGCCTTCAGCCCAGGGCATGATCCTGGGGACCTGGGATCGAGTCCCACGTCAGACTCCCTGCATGGAGCCTGCTTCTCCCTCTGCCTGTGTCTCTGCCTCTCTCTCTCTCTCTCTCTCTCATGAATAAGTAAATAAATAAATCTTTTTAAAAAAAATAAAGCGCTGGACGTGCATGAGGGTCACCTCGGGCCCCGGGGTCTTCTCAACGGCTCTGCCCCCTCGGCGGGGGTCTCGCGCCAGACCCTGGGCCGGGCCTGCCCAGCCGTCACCAGCTGAGTCACGGCATCACCTGGGAGTGGGGTCGCGCAGAGGGAGGGTCGTGGAGATCAGAGGACGTAGCGTGGAGCGAGAGCTCTGATGAACTGTGGGGCTCTTCGTGGACCCTGTGGAAGCCAGCATGGTCAAGGATTGGTAGGGGTCAGCCGCAAACGTGCCCGTCCTCTCCACACTCACTGGCTGGGAGGTGGCCTGTCTGCTGCCCTCCCCACGGGCTCGGGCGCCAGGCTTTTCATGCAATTATGTCCCATCTGGTGATGTCACCAAAGGGGCTCCAGGACGTGTGCAAACCTGAGTCTGGAGGCTTGAAGGTCATCCTTCAACCTCGAGGCAGGGGCTGGACACCCTTAAGGCCTAGAGGTAAGAGAATAAGGATGGAAGCGAGTAAGCCTTCTGCCCAAACATGTCATCTGGCTGGAAGCGGAGGGGAGGAAACTCTGCCCTGATGGCATCTGAGCCCTGACAGCCTGGGAGGCATGTGGAGACCCAGGCTCTGCTCTTGGCACAAAGAGCCAGCCTACCGGGCTCCTTGGCAGGGGTGAACCCAAGCATCTGTTGGGAGGGGAGAGTATATTTAAATGGAGTTAGTTTCAATATTTTAGTTTCCCGTCACTAAGGATGAGCAAACCCAGCAGCGCTCTGTGCTTCCAGATAGCCTGACTTGTTTTTCAAGCATTTTGGGTTTGGCTTAAATTCTACATGTGTTTTGCCAGCTTTCCTTCTTTAATTATCAGTATTAAACCCGTGTGTATGAGCTGGAATGAGAATTTCATCGCCGTCTTGATGTCTGCTTAACGCTTCGATTCATCCAGAAGCTGTGCTGAGCAAGGGCTGCTGTACCTCGGAGAGCCTCGAAGGAGGTTTACGAAACATTTCTCTCCATATAAGATGTAGCACCAATCTCAGCCTGTCTTTGCTCACAAAGTAATTTGGATTTGCGGGTGATTAGGTTGGGATCTCAATCCCAAATGTGGGATGCTTGTGGCGTGGTTGGAACAACACAGAGTAAGTTCTCACTGTCTTATTTGCATTTGACTTGGAGGCAATCGTTTTCGTAAAATCCCCAAAAGGATTTTCGAGAAAGCACATGCTCTTTAGAAAACATTATTCTCTATCTACCCCTCCGTCTCGCATACAGTTGCCACAGCCATGGAGAAACAATTTCCGTGGCCCATCATTTTTTTTTTTTCTTTTTCTTTTTCTTTCGTTTTGTCAAGTACGACACACAGATTGGTTCCAGGCAGTGGGAGATGAGCACAAAGAGAAATGGTAATTTCCAAACACTTCTTACCTTCCCATTGCCCGGTAACCCATCTGTGTCTGTCCCAGGCTGTGCATAGTCCTGAGGACACCGTAATTCTGATTTAGGGGAAAAGGCATCGTTTGTTAATGACAAAATAATGGTGTTATTTGGCTCTGGTCACAAGGTACTCTTCTACTCCGACAGTTTGTTCTGAGATAACAGCAGGGCTGGGAACTGGAACTCCAAGTGTTAAGAGCTGGGGGTGGGGTGGGGCGGGATTTCACGACTGTCTCGTCAAACCCCCTTGTTTTTTTCTTTTTTTTTATAAATTTATTTTTTATTGGTGTTCAATTTGCCAACATATAGAATAACACCCAGTGCTCATCCCATCAAGTGCCCCACTCAGTCCCATCACCCACACCCCCACCCCCCGCCTACCTCCCTTTCTACCACCCCTTGTTCGTTTCCCAGAGTTAGGAGTCTCTCATGTTCTGTCTCCCTTTCTGATATTTCCCACTCATTTTTCTCCTTTCCCCTTTATTCTCTTTCACTATTTTTTATATTCCCCAAGTGAATGAGACCATATAATTCAAACCCCCTTGTTATCAAAGGGTCTGAAATATTAATGAACAAATATAAATCTGGGCACACGGCAGGCATGTAATAAATGTTTTTGAATTAATGCATTAAATAATCTCAGAAACTAAGCTCTTTTTATGCTAAATTGAAATGCACGTGTAGACAAGAAGCACAGCGGACTGTTCTGACATCCTCCTCTTCTGTCCTCTGTCTACAGACCAACCTGTGTTTCCTGGAATCAGGAATGAATTTCGTGCTCCGTGGTCAGTTAATGGAATTTCCTAATGGTAAACGTCATACTTAACGAGGATTAGTTTGGAGGGCGGGAAATGGATCCAAAACTCACTAGATTTTGGTCACAACTTCGTGAGCTTGTCTAAGAAGCTGCACCGTTCACATTTTCATTTATTTATTTATTATTTATTATTTATTATTTTTTTTCCGTTCACATTTTTACATCGAACTTTGTGTTTTGAGATAATTACGGACATTTGCACGCTGTCGTCAGAAATAATACAGATGTACCCCGCGTACCCTGGACCCAGTGGTAACGTCTTATACAACAGTGTCGTACAATATCGTAACTGGGGTATTGATGCTAACACGGTCAAGAAATAGAACATTTTTTACAGTTGATGTATAATTGACATCTAACGTCGTATTAGTCTCGGATGAACAACACAATGACTCGGTATTCATTTGCCTGCAGTGTAGACGACACCACATGCAGCCCAGCACCACGCATAGCCGTCCGATTGTCTTTTTTCTTGTGATGAGGCCTTTTAAGATTTACTTTCTTACCGACTTTCAAACACACCACGCAGTTTCGCTATTACCTGCCGTGCTGTATGTTACATCCAGGACTCATTTATTTTACGGATGGAGGTTGTTTGAACCTATCGATGCCCTTCACTCTCCACCTGTGACAACCACTGATCTGTTCTCCGAATCTGTGAGTGAGGATTTCCGTTTTAAGATTCTTCTACGTGAAGTCGTATAGGGTTTGTCTCTGTGTGATTGACTTCACTTAGCAGAATGCCCTCAGGGTCTGTCCATGCTGTCCCTAATGGCAAGATTTATTCTCTTCTAGGCTGAAGAGGGTTCTGCAGCATGTCTACACCACATCGTTTTTATCCATGGATGGACACTTGGGTCGGATCCGTTTCTCAACTATTACAAATAATGTCGTAATGAACATTGTGTTGTTCATCCGAGACTAATACGACGTTAGATGTCAATTATACATGCATAGATAGTGCATCTATCTTTTTGAATTAGTGTTTTTGTTTTCCTTCCATAAATATCTGAAGTGGAAGGCTTATTTTTAATTTTTTAATTTTTTCATAAGAGACAGAGAGAGAGAGGCAGAGACACAGGCAGGGGCAGAAGCAGGCTCCATGCAGGGAGCCCGACCTGGGACTCGATCCCGGGACTCCAGGATCACACCCTGGGCCAAAGGCAGGCGCTAAACCGCTGAGCCCCCCAGGGATCCCAAGTTCTTTATACATTTTGGATATTAACTCTATATCAGAGATGGGGTTTATAAATATTTTATCATTTTGTTGATAAAATGCCTTTCCATTTTGTTGATGGTTTTCTTCACTGTGCCAAAGCTGTTTAGTTTGATGTGGTCATACCACTTTTTTATTTTTGTTTTTATTGCTTTTGGAGTCAGATCCCCCAAATCATCAAGGGTAAGGTCACGGCTTACTGTGTATGTTTGTGTTTTCTAGAGTTTATGGTTTCAGGTCTTACTTTCAAGTCTTTAATCCCTTTGGAGTTACTTTTTATGTGTGATGTAAGACGGGGTCTAGGCACACCTGGGGGGCTCACCGGTGCAGCATCTGGGGCCCAGGGTGTGACCCCGAGGTCCCGGGATTGAGTCCCAAGTCAGGCTCCCTGCATGGAGCCTGCTTCTCCCTCTGCCTGGGTCTCTGCCTCTCTCTGTGTCTCTTATGAATAAGTAAATAAAATCTTTAAAAAAAAGACAGGGGTCTAGTTTCAAGATAGAGAACATTTTATCACCTCAAGGATCCCCCCAGCTGCCCCTCTCAAGCCACTCCCTCTTCCTTCCTACCCTCACCCTTTCCTTAACGATGGACGACCACTAACTCGTCCTCCATTTCCATAATCTTTTCATCTCAAGAATGTTATAAGAATGGAATCCTATAGAACTGAATATCTTGGGATTGGCTTTTTTTCATTCAGCATAATTCTGCAGAGACTCATGCAGGCTGGTGCATGTATCAGGACTATATCCCGGGGGCGCCCGGGTGGCTCAGTCAGTTGAGCGTCTGTCTAACTTTTGATTTTGGCTCAGGTCATGGTCCTGGGGCATGAGATCCAGCCCCGTGTCGGGCTCCACACTTAGCAGGGGCTCCTCTACCTCTGCCCCTGCCCCTGCCCCTGCCCCTCACTCTCACACACTCTCAGTAATAAACAAACAAATCTTTTAAATAAATAAATAAATCTTTAGAAAGTCGTCCCTTTTTTTTACTAGTAAGCAATACTCCATATTGTGGATACAAGACAGTTTTAACGATATCTGGGCGTCTAAATTTTGGTTTATCCTCGCATCTATTTCTTTAATGAGTTTCTTTCTTGAGATTTATTTTTCACTTGTTTCAAGCATGTTTATAATTACTTATTGAAGCATTTCATGATGGCTGCTTTAAAATCCTTGTCAGGTCATCTCAGTGTTGGTATCTGTTGGTCTTTTTTTTTTTTTTTTTAAGGTTTTCTTTCTTTAAGCAATCTCTATACCCAACATGGGGCTTGAGCTCACCAGCCCGGGACCAAGAGCTGCACGCTCTTCTGATGGAGCCAGCCAGGTGCCCCCTGGGGATGGTCTTTCTTTCGTTGAGTTTGAAATCTTCCTGATTATTGGTATGAGGATTCTTGATTAAAACCTGGACATCTTGGATATTGTGTCATCAGATTCTGAGTCTTATTTAACCCTTCTGCTTTAGCTGGTTTCCTCTGTCACCACTCCAGCAGGGGGAGAGGAGGAAGCGACCCGTTCTTAGCTTGTAGATGTCTTGGTTCCCCACTGTGCCTCTTGGACACTCAGGGCTCCCCGTGTAACAGGGAGCTCGGCCGTCCTGCCTTCACTGATGACCTGCCTGGCCGGTAGGGTAGAGGCGCTGCCTTGTTACCCCCACCCCACGGTCTCCACTGACCGCGCAAGAGAGGAAGTGGTCTTCTTACTGCTAATGACAGTGGCAGCGGTGGATGTCCAGCTCTCCGCTAGGGCCCCTGTGCCATCATCTAGCAGGGAGGGAGGGAGGCCTCATTACTGCCGGGTGGGGGTGGCAGTGGTCTCTCTGGGTGTCAGGAGGGACTCGTCACCATTCAGCGGGGATGAATGTCCTGGCTTCCTGCTTGGCACCTCGTGACGCCCTTCAGAAGGTCAAAGCCTAGGCCTACATTAGCCTTTATCAATGCAGGTAGGGGGAGGGCCATACATTTTTTTCTGGTGTTTGGTCGGATTACTGTCTAAAAGTTCTCTGTCCTACTAGGGCTACTCCTTTCCTGGCCCTTTTTCTAAAGAGAGGAGGCTTTGATGTTGTTTTTGGCCTGCACTGTTGGTCCTTCTGGGTGGCTAGCATCTTCTAGCCCGAGATATAAGAGGCCAAAAGACAACCCAGGGGGGATTCCCAGGTGGCTCAGCAGTTTAGCACCTGCCTTCGGCCCAGGCGTGATCCTGGAGTCCTGGGATCGAGTCCCATGTCGGGCTCCCTGCATGGAGCCTGTTTCTCCCTCTGCCTCTCTCTCTCTCTCTCTCATGAATAATTAAATAAAATCTTAAAAAAAAAAAAAAAAGCAGAACATGATTCTTTCTTTAAAAAAAAAAAAAAAAAAAAAAGACAACCCAGGAAACTTGCCACCATTTTGTTCCTTGGGTCTCCAGCTCCCTAATGGTTTTCCTTCCTCCTTTCCTTTCAAAGACTTGCATTTTTATTTTATATATAATGTCTAAGCTTTTTTTTTTCTTCTGGTTATAGTTAGTGAGAACAATAAGGAAAAGTAAATCTACTTCCCTTTCCCATGTTTTTATTTTAAATTGGGGTGGAGTAAGAGATGAAATTGAGGTCAGAGAAGAAAAGTTGTGGGTTTTTTGGGGGGATTTTTTTGTTTGTTTTTTTTAAGGATTCCTGTTGATTGGGAAAAGCAACTTTCGTTTTGTTTTTGGCTGACGTGCTTACCTTGAACCAAACATTTGGTGTAGCTGTTACTGGTTTCTAACCCCCTCCATAGCTACAGAGCTCATCATGTTTCCCTTTTCATTAGAGCCACTCGTTTGCAGCTTGGCACATGGCAGCCAGGCCTTTCCGAGGGAGGATCTGGGAGGTGAAGCCACTTTGGGAAGGCTCCTATTTTCTGACAGCTCCATCTCCTCTGCTGTCTGTGTCTTCACCCCTCATAGACATTGTGGTTAGTCGGCAGTTTTATTTTATCACTCAACTCAGGAAACAGGTGGGTGTGGCTACACACTATTATGAACAACATTTTGGGTCCATTAAAAATGATTATCATCACGAAAGCTCTATTCGGAAGACCAGTTGTTGTTTTTTTTTTTAAACCCTGCCAGTAACTTTGTCTTGAAAAACGGTATCTACGCACCGTACACACACGTGCAGAGGCTCCAACCTAAAAATTGGCTGTTAGCATTCATATTTTATTGAACCCATAAATTATGAGTTTAGCATTTTAGTCAAATTGAATGCCAAGTGTTTCATTTCAGGCCCTAGTGTCCATATTGACAGGACTTTAAATCTACTACTTGTGCATCTGGAGCTTGTTAGATGTTTATAGTTTGAAGGGAGCCAAATGTCAATGGCACCTTTGGTCTATGCAGAGATCCAGCGGAGCGAGCAGTTACTGGGCCCCGAGGAAGCAGAAACAGGCACCCGAGGGCCAGGGCCCCCGTGATCTACATTGTGTAAGAAAGGTCTTGGCCAGTGGGGAGATTGATCGGCTTACAGTTACAAGTTTTCTCATAATTCATCTCCAAGAAACAAGGGATATGTTCACAAAGACCTGCATCAGTGCCGCGACGGGAGGACCGGTACGTCTCTCTGGAGGAGCACCGCCCAGTACAACTCTCTGTGGCAATGGAATGTTTTGTAGCTGTGCCGTCTAACGTGTGGCCACTTACCACACGTGGCTACTGAGCACTCCACATGTGGCTAGTGCAGCAGAGAAACTGACTTTCTACCTAAATTAATTAGACATTTTGGTTTTCATAGGCACATGTAAAGAGTAATTAGTGTTTTGAACAGCCCAGCTCTAGAGCCAAACCAGATGTGAAGAAATACCAGGAATCAGTTCCTCTTTTGCAACCATGATTATCCAGGGACGATTTTTTTATTCCATCCGTCCATCCGGTCACCCAATCCATGGCCTCTAAAGTTAAGCATGTCTGTGGCAAGTCACTGTGATTATCGGGGAGGATGCATGAGGTACGTGCTATTCCCAGCCCTCCTCTTGGTGCAGGATGTCTTTTCAAATGAATTTCTCTCCAGACCCAGCACAAGGCATTATGAGGAGACACAGGCCGCGGGTTCAAACCGACCTGCGTTTCCACCCGGCTTCAGCTGTTCCAGGTCCTTAAGGCACGTTACTTAATCTCGCCGAACCTCCATTGCTTCATCTGAAAGATTAAAATTAGCCTGTGATGAGTAATTTTGTGTTCCACTCTGGCTGGACCACGATACCCAGATAGCTGGTCAGACACTGTTCTGGTTGTTTCCGTGAGAGTGTTTCTGAGTGAGCGTCATGTTTAAATTGGTGGACTTTCCGTAAAACAGATTTCATTCCGTAATGTGGGTGGGCCTTGTTCAGTCAGTTGAAAGTCTAAACAGAGCAAAAGGCCGACCACCCCTGAGCAAGAGGAATTCTCCAGCAGACTGCCTTTGGATTTTATCAGCGACATTGGCTTTTCCTGGTGTTCTAGTTGGCTGCAGCTTCTTCCTAAGTCTCTCGGCTGTGAGCCTCCCCTGTCACCTCCTAGGCTCTCCAGGCCTCCACAGTGGTGGGAGCCAATTCTTAAAATAAATCTCCTATCTATCATCTATATCTATCTATCTATCTATCTATCTATCTATCTATCATCTATCATCTATCTATCTATTATCTCAATCTATTATCTATCTATCATCTATCTATTATCTATCAATCTATTATCTATCAATCTATCCATCTATTATCTATCTATCTATCTATCTATCTATCTATCTATCTATCTATAATCTATCTATCTATCTATCTATCATCTATCAATCATCCATCTGCACACACATCTCTTATGGATGGAATGTTTGTGTATCCCCCAAGTTCATATGGTGAAGCCCTAATCCTACCTGGTGGTATTTGGAGATGAGGCCTCTGGAAGGTGGTGAGGGTTAGATTAGGTAGTGACGGTGGGGCCCTCATGATGGGATTATTGGCCCTATTAGAAGAAGAAAAGAGAGAGGGAGAAAGATGTTGATCTCTCCCCCTCCCTCCCTCTGCCATGTGAGGACAGTTAGGAGGCAGTCTGGGAAGAGACCTCTCACCAGAACCCAACCATGCTGACATTCTAATCTCAGGCTTTCCGCCTCCAGAATCGAGAGAAGGAAATTTCTGTTGTTTGAGCCCCCCAGTCAGTGGCATTTTGTTATGTCAGCCTGAGCCAATAACTGTCCCTGGGGAGCCCTGACCGCACAGAGCTGTCGAGGAACTTAAATAAGGTGCAGTACCGGGCATGAAGTGAGTCTTGCTGGGTAAAGTCCCCTTGTCCCTTCCACAGCACCAACACTGCCCTCCGTCCCAGGCCGACCCTGTCCGCCCTTCTACCCCAGTGACTTCCCCGCCTTCCCCGCAGTCCCAGGCTGGCCATCCCCCCAGGCCAGCTTGCATGCTGCGTCCCCAGGGCTACTTTTCCAAAAGACTGCAATGCACATCAGCGTCTCCCTTTTCTAGACTCTAGTACACTCCAAAATCTACACCTTTGCTGCTTAATACTTTCGAATTTGCTTCCTTGTCTTAAACTTTAAGACATAGCCACTTCCGAGCGACTGCTTACTACGGACCAGGTGCTGCAGCAGGTACTTGTCCGTGCATCTTGTCTACTTCTCAGGACGACCTTGTGGGTAGGCTCTGGGGAGTCACCGTGCAACCCGTAGATGAGGGAATTAAGGTCTGCAAAGGTTGAATATGTGCGTGGGGACGCTCTGACGGAAAAGATATTTGGAATACCTCCTGACACGCTGCCCTCGGTGCTCAGCCACCCCCTTCCACCAGAGCTCTCCGGCTGTTAAACCTGGACAAGGAATTCTGCTGGCCTCAGAAGGAGCGGGAGGGGCGGCCTGGAGCATAGGTGACAGTGCGTCCCTTTGGTTTCTCTCTGACAGCCCCGCCGCCCATGAGAGGGTGATAATGCCGGGAACTCACTTTGGCGGCTTCCTTCGTGGCCGGTCCTGGGCAGGCCGGTCAGTTTGGACCAACCGAGGTGGCGTTGCCACGAGCTCCTGGGGAATACAGCTCCTCCCGAACAGAGAGAGTCTCTCTGCATATGAGGCCGTGACGCCTCTTCTTTGCGTCCTCCTGCAGATGCTGACAAGAGAGGCCTGGCCCCTGCAGGAGGATTAGAGTAGGTTCTGGACCCCAGGCCGCTGGATCCTTGTGGGCACCATTGAGCTGCTGAACCGACTCTAACTCGCCTGCATTTTAAAACTCTCTTTATGAAAGAGAATAAAAATGTCAAAGCCAAGTTGCATATTCTGTTACTGAGAGAGAAAAGTGTTCCCGATGCATCCCCAGGTATGCTTTGTAAAACTTTGGGGTCTATGTTGAGGCAATAATAACCTTGGAAGTTGGGATCCTGTCACTTGATGTAGAGTCAGCACGTACTGATGTGGAGAAGCAAGCAGAGGGAGGTCGTTTATACGGCCCATGGGTCCCTAGGAAAATGGGGTCCCCTCATCTAGGAAGGGAAGGGATACAGCTCCACGAGCAGACCATAGAGGGTCAAAGGCATGGAAATATTCAGAAACAGAGGAGCCGCACAGGTCAAGATGGAGAAAACCAAGATAAGAACACACCTTTGGGTTGGACATGATGTTGGCATGAACAGGACCGCCATCATGGCCTCTTTCTGCGCAGTTACGGGGAGTAAGTGTCCAGGGCCTACATGGGGAGAGCTGGGCCTGGATTATGATCCCGCTGGACTGTACACAGTAGGGACGAATTGCTCCTAAGGCAAGTGGGGTGCTGTGAGAAGGTGGAAATGGATTTGAAGACGACCATCAACCCGTGTCCTCTACAACAGTGTTCCCCAAAGTCCCATCTGCGGATTGAGAGGGGCCTACAAAACCCTGTTCGTCTGCGAGGAAGGAAGTTCAGAACTTGAGAATCTGTGTTTAGAAATGGCACAAACCAAAGAAATTTTATGTTCGTAGACCATAACAAGGAATTTGGACCGGTATTATATAGGTCTTTTTCTTTTTTATATCATTTTTTTCTCAAAATGAAAGTTTATTGCATTTTATAATACCATCCATCGGTCTGTGAAGGATTTCCTCCCCCTTTTAAGAACTAAAGTATAATCTACATAAAATAAGTCATCTTTTTTAGTGTGAGTCTTGGCAAATATATACAGTGTAGCAGCCACTACCGCCATGAAGTTGGAGAAGGTTCTCTCACCCCACAAATCCCCTCTAGTTCCTTTGTAGTCAAACCTCCCCCAAACTCTCAGCCCCTGGCAACCACTGGTCTATTCCCCATCCCTAGAGTTTCCCTTTGTAAAAATATCACATAGATGGAGTCATCCATCATGTAGACTTTTAGAAACATTGATTTTATTTAAAAAAATTATTTTTTGAATTGAGATACAGTGGACATAGAGCATATTATTTTCAGGCGTAATAACATACTGATGTGATATTTGCATACATTATGTGGTCTTTTGAGTCTGGCCTATCTTACTTGGCATAAAACATGTGAGATTCATCGACGTTATTATGCATATCATTTGTTTCTTTTGACTGCTGAGTAGTATTCCATGAATACCCACAGTTATGTATCAATTATTGAGATACAAGTTTTTTCTAGTTTTGGTAACTGTGAATAATACTATACTATAAATACTATAAACATTTGTATGTAGTTCTTTGCATAAACATAGGTTTTTAATTCATTGAATAAATATGTAGGAGAGGATTGCTGGGTCATACGGCAAGTCTATGTTTGGGTTTATAGGAAACGGTACAACTATTTTTCAAGGCAGCTAAGCCACCTCATCCTCTGATTAGCGACGTACCGGGGTTCCGGTTGCCCCATAGGGTACTGTCAGCCTTTGTAATGGGATCTCAGCAGTTTCAATTTGAATTTGACTAATGATGTTGAGCATCTTTTTATGTGATTATTAGCCATCTGTGTATCTTCCTTAGTTAAGTGTCTGTTAAAATCTTTTGGCAATTAAAAAAAAATTAGTTTTTTCCTCCCTGTTATTGAGTTGTGAGAGTTCTTTATATATTCTGGATATGAGTTATTTATCACATAAGTGCTTTGCCAACAGTTTCTCCTTGTCTTGTGTTTTCATTCACTTAACAGGGTCTTTTGGAGAGAAGTTCTTAATTTTGATGAAGTCCAGTTTATCCATTTTTTCTCTTTATGCATCATGATTTCAGTATCATAGTCAATTTTCTAAAAGTTTTTTAGTGTTAGATTTTGAATTTAGGTTTATGATTCATTTTGAATTAATTTTTGTAAAGTGTGGGAAGTGTGGATGATTTTTTTTTTTTTTTTGGTATATGTGAATCACTATTTCACTATTTACTGAAAAGATCCTGTGAAAAATTTTAAATTAGCAAACTAGCAAGAATGATTTTAGGAGCATTGACTTTACATACATTTTCATTTAGTTGCTGCCCTGAGATCCATTCTCACGTTGTCGTCAAGGTGTCCAGATGTCCTTCATGTAAGCCACAGTTACTCACCTTTCATTGAAATTATTCATAGGCCGGATTAGAGAGGCAGAATGAGCTCATACCTGATTAATCAAAGAATAGCTTTTTAGCTTTCTCGGTTTGGTAAATAAAAGACATTCTCAGAAATTCAATACAAAGCGTTCTTTCTTCTTTTTAATCTTTGAACAATTGAGCTTGTAATTTTTCTTCTCAATATGTTCCAAATCTCTCTGGCTGCTGGAGAAATTGGATAAAGATTCCCTTCTATCCTCATTTTATCTCATATTGCTCTGTTCCAAATAGTTGGAAACAGCTGGATTTTTCATTAATCTGTGGGAAACTTGGAAATTGCCAAAGGCTGGCAAAACAACTCAAGTCTATGTGTGAAATCCTACATGGAATTCCGGAAGAGAAAGCGGTACAGCTCAGATAGCGTTGGTTAGCAGTCTCCTGTGGCGGGGTGCTTGGCACTGAGGGGTAGCTTGTTTATCGGGGTGGTCATGCTCTCACTTCTGGAAGAGAAACTGAGGACGGTGCTCTCACATTGGCACTTGAATAATTAGGTCAACCTTCGTGCTGGCGTGAGAATGAATAAGCCATGTCGACTCGTAACCCAGTACTGGTGGGAAGGACTCAGCGTTGCTGGAAAGTACATTTCATCACAGGGAGAATAATCCATTATTCTTGGCACCACAAAGTTAGTTCTGAACTGGAGGCTAACTCAAAGGGGAGATAAGCCTGTTTCTCCACCTCCTCTCTCATCCGCAGCCTCGGAGGCTCTACGGATTTATCAGTTCATGATGCGGTGCAGTAACAGTTACTAGATCTGTTGATTTGAGAGTCTATGTGACCCTGCGGAGTTGTCTGGAAAATCAGGAATTCTGTTACCTCATCCAGGACTACTTCCTAAAATGTCAAGATGCTACAAAATCTGTTTTAAAGTCAGGGAACTTTTTCTTGATCCACAAAGAGGGGATAAAAGTATAATGCTGAGGAGTCAGGAAAATCACTCGTTACCAGAATGTTCTCTTCAAGGTGGTATTCAAACACCTAAAACCAAGTCCCGATACTTTCCTGTGTCTATCTTATGAATTTTTTTTTCTTTTTTCTTCTCTAGAACCAAACGTGCTCAACTCACCTAATCAAAGGGAATTTATCAGAAGAATATGGAGTGTGTCATGCAATGTGTCAGGGCAGAAATTTTAGCCAGACACCCAGAGAGACTGGTACAGCTGGATGCCTCCCCTGTCCTGCCGCGGCCACGGTCCTGTTCCTCTCTGCCTCTGTCTGCGGGCTTGTTTCCTTTTTCTATCACTAGCACGCTCTCCATCATCCCATGAGCTAACACAGTTGCCCCAGCTTCAAGCTTATATCACTTCTCAGTTCAAGCACGCAGCAGAGGCAAACGAGAGCCCCAAGACCCAACCCCTTCTCAACCTCCAAGCCCTGTTTGCTGGCCTCAGCCTGTCTTGAAAAAGAGTCCTCATTTTGATTTAACTGGCAAGGCCCGGGTCCAGAGTCTGGAGCTGCCCAACCACACAGGTGGAGGAATCACCCTAAAAAGAGACACAGCCAACTGGCTCCACTTCTCTACGAATGTCGCCATTACTAATTTCAGGGGTGAAAGAGCTAAATGGCAGGAATATTGAACACTGTTCAGAAAAAAAAAAAAAAAAAAAGATTCCAGTATAGCTTTGCTTTCTACCCTCGGAGCCAAAATGGGCAGAAGGATCCAGAAGGCATCATCTGCAGGACTGCATCAGGCGGCCCTAGAAAGAATGGATCCCAGAGTTGTCTCCGGCCATGACGACTTGGCCATGATTCACACGCTGAACTAATCAAATAGCCTTCGAAGCCACCATCTTCCAGGAGGTTAGGGCTCATACCACTCAGGGAAGATTATTATCCAAGCTCAGGTGACTAAATGGCATCCGGGGACCTTCCACTAACCAGAGGAGGTTCCTTATAGGGAAAAAGGATGGGGACAGACTAAGGAAGTCGCTTTATAACTTAGAGTTTGTCCAAGTAGATGCACCTCTCCCAATTACTAAGAACTGAAGTAGCCTTGGCGCATCTCCGACTCCGTAACAGGAGTCCCCCAGCTATACCTTCTCCCCGTTTGGAGGCTCTATCATGCCTCTGACACGAGGGTTCTCCGCCTTTTTTTAACAGATGGCCTGTTTGCAGGATACCTGCCCATGGAGCCAGGGGTGCCGCTTGAGAGCTGCGGCTTATTCTCTCATCAGTGGAGACTGAATGGGGGAGAGGCTCAGCCCGTCCCAAGAGGCTGGGTCCATCAGACGAGCCACAGAGGTCTGACGGCAGATGGGAAAGGTTCTTATGGCCAGGAGGAGAAGTCAAAGTTCAGGGGTGGCAACGTGTGTGTGTAGGAAGTGGCAAGAGGTGGGGTTTGGGGGAGAATAACTAGAAATGGAGAGTGGGTGTGATTCAGAGAGGAGACTGGGAGAGATGCACTGGGCAGGACCAGCGTTCACGAATGATGGAAGGGGAAGCGGAGAGCCGCCTTTCCAGAAAGTCAGAGGGTCTGTGCATGGCTCTCCCGACGCAGAACCCATCCTTTTATCCCAACTTGCTATTTCCCTTATGTGTGACTCGTTCATCAAGGAGGCGCTTCCAGAGTCGACTGTGCGTGGTGGTGCTAGACGCACGACAGGGAAGCAGGGTGTGATTTCCAGAAGGTCCCTCAGAGGGCACCTCGAGCCCGACCCCAAAAAGAGCTCTGGAGATACGTAGTTTTGTCCTCAGAATGCGTCTCAAGGAATTTGGGCTTTTGCACTCCTCGGCCCCTCAGTTTGTGGCTAAGGGCTTCCTCCTGCGGGTTCCTAGTTGCTTTTCCATCCAGCCCGAGAGCCAGAGAGATCCTTCGGCCTACGAGAAGACCCCCTTGTACACGTAAGCGCGTCGGCCTTAAAGAATGTCGACATCCCTATGGTATATCCACTTGCTGCCCTACCCCACGTCAGCGGAGTGCCTCCTCCACGTGGGGATGCACGAGGCACTGGGGGTGCAGGAAACCCCAACACGGTCCCCCCTGGCTATCGTGGAGCGTGCGTCTGCCAGATACTACCACACTTGGCAGACACGCAACAGTCGAAAGTAACCGTCTCTCTTGATTTCTGAAGGTGGCGGCTTTCCGCTGGGTACTTCTTCATCGGCCAGTGTCGCAGGCCGGGAGGTTGATGGATAAGGCAGGTGCTTATGCGGCACTTAGTAGGGGTCAGGTCCTGTGTGGCCGTGGGGAAGGTATCTAACTGCAGAGCTCTTGGTCAGATTCGGTTTGGAAAAGGGTCGCAAAAACCTTCCAGGAGGATTAAAGGAATGTATGAAGCCGCCTTTGGTGCCCGGGCAGTGCTTTGGCTGCAGAGGGTGGCTGGACAGACGGCGAGAGAGCTGAGCCAGGGCGGCCGGCGTGGGACGGGAGGGCAGCACAGGGACTCCAGCGCTCCTCTGGCAGGACTTCCCGCCTCGCTCAGTGGATGACTAACCGATGGGACAGTCCTTCCTCCCTGCTCCCGGGCTCCAAGGGCAGGTTTTGAGGAACATTGGATGAAACACTAGGGTGGCCAAGGGGGTGGTTGCTGAAAATCCTGACAGGGTTGCAAGAAATTGAGAAAGCAGACACTTGGCTTTGGGTAAGAAACTGAAATTAGGTATTTTTGGGGTGCAAGAGAGGTCGTGGAAAAACTGTGGCTAAGTGATCCTAAGTTTTCCACGTGTGACAAGCCCTTTAATTTTCACAAAATGTCTAATGGTCAAGGCGATGCCGAGAACGGCCATGAAGAGAATGCTGGCCCCGTAGGCCCCATGCCTTTGGTCCCCCCAACCGAGCCTGAGGGACCTGGAGAGGGTTGATGGGGCGGGGACGGGGGCGCCTGAAACTATTATCCTGGACTCGGTGCCCTCATGCCAATAAAGCCAAGGACGGCAAGGAACAGTGGGGTTAGTCACGTGGCCGAAGGAAGGCCCTCGTGTCTCTGAGGCTCAGGAGCCCTTGCGTATTGAGGACGACGTCCTTTGGGGTGGGGCCCCCCGGCAGCGGGAGCAGCTCTGTGTCTAGACACGGGCTGTACGTCTAGGTTCCGCGTCTCACTGTAAATTGGCTTCTGGCTACGCCTTCCCCAGGGCATCAGCTTCCGTCGTCCAGACGGCAGAGTGACCCTGCTGGAAGGGAACACATGGCGGGGCCGTCTCGTGCACAGACGAAGACGGGGTCCCCCTGCAGGAGGCGGTGCGGGCGACTGCGTGGTCGGCGGCTCTGATGACATAGCGCGTGGAGCCCGACTGTCGGGGAGAAGCTCTTGAGAAGTCGGGGAGAAGGGCTGTGGTCGGCACCCTGGGCATGGGCTGCACACGGGGAGAGGGAAGGGACGGCAGGGGACATGCGGCCTGGGGGGCAGCCGAAGGTCAGGAACAGTCCCCCGAGCCACCTGTCTGGGGCCGAGGGAGTGGGGTATTCAGGCCACGAGGGCTCCACTCCCGCGGGGACGGGCCTTCAGCACACTCTGGCCGGCTGCAGAGCAGCGTGTGGGGGGGCGGGGGGGTTGGCGATGGGAAAGCTCCTTGGCCACGTCGGGGGCCGGGGGGGAGCAGGACCCGCGTGGATGGCCCTGCACCCGTGGCCACGGCCCGGAAGGTGCTGACCGTGGAGGGGGGGACCTGTTAGGTCATGAAGGAGCGACACCCGGCGAGGGCTGGGAATGGGCGTAGACGAGCACGGGGACGATGGCAGTCCCATCACGGGGAAACCAGCGGCGCTGCAGGCTACGTGCCCGCTCGCTCCGTGGCTCACGCCAGGGCTCGCGGCCGCGGAAAAGGGCATGGCCAATGGGAGGCCTCAGGCCTGCGGCTCGAGATGGTTTGAAGATCAAAAATCCTAAAAACGATGATCTGGCAATGTTGAAGTTGCCCCAAACCTACCGAAACTTAGGATACTTTTTTTTTTTTATGACACTGTGGGCCAGATCGTCCTCATGAAATAGAGCTTGCCGCGTCACACCTGTCACGGCTGCGCTGGGCAGTCGCTGCACCAACTGCAGAAAACAGTGCTGATTTATTGGAGGTTTTCGGAGCCATTTGCCTTAAAAGGGCATCTAATGGATGTTGCACGTTGGTGGGCTTGGGGCCCCTGTCCTGGCACGTGAAGCAACGTATCTTCCCATTTCACCGGAGGGAGAGGGTGAGGCAGAGAGGACCACGAGGGTTAGAGCATCTTCAACCTCCTTCGCAGGGGCTGTGGAAGCGTCCTTCCAGTGAAGAGGGACATTTGATTGATGCTTCTCCTGGGGGGGGGGCGGGTGACCATGAGGAGTCCTCATCGCGTAGGGCCGGTCGCTGGGGACGGGCTTCCCCTGCCGTGCGGAGGGTCAGCTGTACGGGATGCGCGGAGAGACCGACTCCACGGTGCAAAGCCCCAGATGCGTAGATGCCAGGAGGGTGCCGAGCAGAGAAGCCCCGAAGCCCGGGGCCACACAGGCCGTGGGTGCTGTGACACGGAGCCCAAGGTCTGCTCCAGTGGCCAGGTGTCCGCGACGGTCGCGCAGGCGCAGAGGGCCCAGCCCTGGACTGAGCCGCTCCCGGTGAGCGCGTGGCTCAGAGAAGAGGGTGGGATCGTGCGGAGCCCCCCAGGCTGACGGTGAGAGCGGAATACTTGGGACGGGGCGTCCTGAGTTTCCCGCAGGCGGGATCCCGAAGAGCCGCGCAGTCGGGGGACAAGGGCCACACCGTGGGGACTTACGGCTCGGCCTCTCCTGCCGTCACCTCCTGTGCTTCCCTGGAGATGGACATGCTCACGGGGCCGCTTCCAAGGAGCCACCTGCCGAACAGCTTCAACAAGCCCAGTGTGCCTGTGCTTGTTTTTAAAAGATTTTTATTTATTTATTTGACAAAGGAAGAGAGTGAGCGAGGACGATCGCAGAAGCAAGGGAGGCAGAAGCAGGCTCCCGCCGGGCAGGCTCCATCCTAGGACCTGGGCACCATGGCCTGAGCCGATGGCAGATGCATCACGACCGAGCCCCCAGGTCCCTCCACCTCCAGTTTATTTATTTATTTATTTATTTATTTATTTATTTATTTATTTATTTATTTATTTATTTTATTTTTTCACCTCCAGTTTTAAACTTTAAATTGAACTGAGCTCCAGGAGGCAGCTGAGAGACTGGAGGAGCTGATGGCGGGGAGGGGACAGCGAGGCCAACGCAGCAAGGTTCGTGGCTGCGTGAGCGAGCGTGAGCCAGGGGGACCAGAGGCCACCGAACCAGGATGAACGCGGCCTCATTTTCTGAGTTTTGGTCTTGACCCCGAGCCAGGTGTGCAGACTAGGGGATCAATGGAGATTGGGAAACAGCCAAGGGTTCAGAAAGGGGCAGCGGGCAGCAGAGGCATCTGGCAGACCAGGACACTTCAGGGGAAAAAGATTTAATCCAATTTTATGTAAGTGAGTTTCCGCCCAACCCAGAACAGCAGGAAATGTCATCTCCTGGGAAAGACGGGGCCCAGGATCGCATTTCCCGGGGCGCCTCCCCCGCGGCAGAAGCAAGGTCACTTCAAAGGCACCGTCCAAGGGATGCTTCCGGCCTGTGAGTGGATGGGAGCACCTGCGGGTGCTGTGCTCCTTGTAGGCAGGAGCCCCGGGGTGGGGGTGCAGGAGGCTTCCGGGGAGCTCGGCCTGCACTGCACTGGGGCTGGTGATGGGGGAGGGAGGCAGCGTCTGCCGCAGGAAGCAGGTGGTGCTTCTACCTTCCTCCTAAATGTGCCTCGGCTTGGAGGGGAGCGGAGCCTCTTCATCCTCCCCTCCTCCCCACTCCCCCTCCCTGTCCCTCGTCCCTCTCCAGCTCCCTCCTTCCCCTTCCCTCCTCCTCCCTCCTCCCCTCCCTCCTCCCCCTTCCTCCTCACTCCTCTCCCCTCCTCGTCCCTTCTCCCTCCTCCTCCTCCTCCTCCTCCTCCTCCTCCCCTCTCCCCCTCCCTCCTTCCCCCTCCTCCTCATCCCCCCTCCCTCCCTTCCCCCCTCTCCCTCTCCCCTCCTCGGTCTGAGACTCTAACAGATTCCCTGGGACCACGTCCAGGCCCAGGTACTGGCTGCCTCCATCTTGCCTCCCCCCCACATCCAGGACCCCCACTCCCCCAGGACCCCAGAAGCGCAAACTTGTACTGCGGATGACTAAAGTCAAACTGCATCCCTGGTTGTTTGGGTTTTGTTTTTTGTTTTTAAGAAGAATCGCTTGGAAAGGATTAAGGAGCCCCGCAGCCCCCAGGCTGCTCCCAAGGGATGCGGAGCTGCTGTGCTTGCGGGTTTGCAGAGGCAGGTGCCTGAGCCTGGGTGGAGGGGCTGGTTGGGAAGAGACGATGTAGGGGGTGGGGGTGTCTTCTGAAGCAGGAGGGATGACCGGAGGATCACACGCGGGGTCCCGCCCTCCGGCCGAGTTCCCGGGAGCAGGTGCCCGGCGGCGCAGCCTGTCTACACTGCAGGGACCCGGCAGGGCTGCAGCCTGAGGTTCCGGGGAACCCCGTCCGGAAAAGGGTTTGGATGATCCCGGCTCCCGGGAGCGAGGACCTAGGGTAGGAGCTGTGGACTAGCCTCACCCAGGGTTTGGAAGGACAGACTCCGGCTGTGCGAGCCCCTCCGTGCCCACCAGCCCTTGGTCGCTGTGCTGCAAAATGCAGTTTGGCGAAGTGACCCCAAAACAAAGAAATAACAAATTTCCCCTTTGTGGAGCTCAGAGCAGCCTGTGCCAAGGTCCATCCTTTGGGGCTGAGGCCTGTGCCCCTGAAGGGCAGCTCGAGAGGCCGGGACCCCACGGGGTGGAGGGAGAGGGGGGATGGGGGATGGGGAGGGAGAAGGTGGAAGGGGAGGAGGGAGGAGGTGGTGGGGGGAGGAGGGAGGAAGCTGGAGGAGGAGGAGGGAGGAGGGGGTAGGAGGGTGGAGGGGGGAGGAGGCCAGCAGGGGAGGAGGGAGGGGGCCAGTGGGGGGAGGAGGGAGGAGGCTGGAGGGGAAGGAGGGAGGGAGAGGAGGCCAGCAGAGTGGACGGAGGAAAGAGGAGGTGGGTGGGGGGAGGAGGTGGGCGGGGGAGGAAGGAGGAGGCAGTGGGGGCAGGAGGGAGGAGGGGAAAGGAGGGAGGAGGGAGGAGGTCAGGGGAGAGGAGGGAGGAGGGAGGAGGTCAGGGGAGAGGAGGGAGGAGGGAGGAGGATGGGGGAGGAGGGAGGGGGCCAGCAGGAACAGCCATGGAACACAGACGAGGGGATGCTCGCTGGAGAAGCAGGGGAAGCTGGGCAAAGCCAAGAGTGCTCCCGGGGAGGTGAGGAGGGTGCGGCCAGCCTGGGCTTCCTGCACGCGGCCTAATGTGGCCCCGGGCTCCGGGGAAGGCCGGGCCGCAGAGCTGCGGGACCCCTGAGGCACAGGGGTTGCCATGATTTGGGGCTCACAGAGACTGTTGTCGGATGTGTGAGCGACTCCCTGACACGGCCGCCCCTACCCCTACTGTTCTGCTTTAGAGGAAGCGCGGCCTCACTTCGCAGTATCCATTTGCTGCCAGGATATGGGGCACCAGGCGCATGGGGCTCGGCAGGAGCCAAGGCGTATTGGTTACATATGCTCCATCTTCTTGTTGAGACCTGTTTATACTTGGCGGAGTCAACCATCGACCCACAGGGAGGACTCTGTGGAACAGCAGTTACTACTACCGGTGGGAGGTTTGCAGTGAAGGGGAGAATCGGGACACGTATGCAGACTGAGTGCTTATTCAAAGCTGAGTTCCTACCAGATTTTTTATCTCAAAGGGAAGAATGGTGTAGACATGACGTGAGGCTAGGCCTGGGCCTGGATCCAGAGGCCCGGGTTGTGGTCAAGGTCACACCATTGACGACTGTGCGGTGCAGTCTCCTTGGTTCCCGTCTGGATCATCGGCCTTCTCCCCTCAACCCCCGCCCCCAGCACGATTACAGAAATACAGTAATAAATATATAGACACGTAAGATGGTCCATTTGTGATTTTTTGGATGCAAATCAACCTCAGGGAAGAATTCTAAACTCCACTCTTGGGGCTCGTTTAGAGAACGAATTTGACCACCGTGTGTTCTGTGCGTTGGTGAGAGCGAGGTCTGCTCGGGGGTTCACTGGTCTCCACCTTCGGGGTGGGGAGGCCTCGAGGGACAAGCCCAGCCTGTGGAGACTCCGAGTGAGTCACCGGAGGAGCAGGTTGGAGAACCCACGTGGGAAGAGCCGCGTGGGCTCTGCAGGTGTCTGATGCCCGCTGATGATTTTAATATGTAATTTAGATAATTTGTGGCAAATTTTCAAATAGAAGAAAATCTGTGAGCTCTTTTCCCTCGTTAAAAAAAGGTAAAGGAAAAAGGAGGATAGTCTTTTCACAAAATATGATAATGACCTGCTCACGGGAAGGACTGGCTTTTTTTTTTTTTTTTTTTTTTTTTTTTTAAGGAATTCACTTGTGGCGGGCAGGGTCACATCCCAGGGGGTCGTGTGCTAGTCCCTGGAGCCCAGGGGCGTGCGGGCCAAGGGACTTTGCAGACGTGAAGTTAAGGATCTGAGACAGGGGAGACCCCGTCCCGGGGTGTCAGGGGCGCTCAGTGATCCCGGGCCCTTATCAGAGGACGGTGGGGTATCGTGGTCAGAGGGCGGGTGTGACCACAGTAGTGCCAGGCAGAGCGAGGCCCTTGCTGGAGCCACGAGCCAGAGACGCCGACGACCTCCAGAGACTGGGAAGGGCAAGGAATGGGTTTTCCAGGAGGGTCTCCAGGAAGGCTGCGGCCTCCCACGGCCGGACCTTGGCTCTCGGGCCATCTTCAGCTCCTGGTCCCCAGGCCACCGCGACGACAGAGCTTCGTCATTCTAGGCCATGGAGTTTGTGGTAAGCGGTTCCAGCGCAGCAGGGAGCTCATCCAGCTGGCGAGGGCTCCTGGTCCTCCGCGCTCTGTGCCCCTTCCCACCCCGATGCCCCAGCTCAGCGCCCCGCTCCCTCTCTTGTAATTGCCCCTTTAACTTGTCTCTTCATTGTTTTTTCAAAAAAGATTTTATTTATCTGAGAGAGAGAAAGAGGGGGCACAGAGGGAGAGGGAGAAGCAGGCTCCTCACTGACCGCAGAGCCTGACTCGGGGCTCAACCCCAGAGCCCTGAGGTCATGACCGAGGCCGAGGGCGGACATGCAGCTGACGGAGACCCCGGCGCCCCTTGTCTCCTTGTTAGAGGGGAGCCTTCTGAGGGCAGGGGATTGTCTTGCTCATGTGGCGTTTCAGCCGTTGGGCACGCGCAGCGGCTCCCATGGAACAAGGGCACAACCACTAGTTGAATGAACTGGTGAAATCGGGGCCGGGCAGGGAATTTACAAATGGACCCAAAGGGTGGGGTGGCTCCCAGGGAGTGTAGCTGCCCTCTCTGGCTTGGGAGGATCTGGGTGTCGCCCTTTGGTGATACCAACTGACGGCGAAGACGGGTTACGAGGGAATGTGAAGGGGGGTCCTTGTATCCCCAGACTCCTTGGTTCCGGCCATCTTCCTGCCTCCCACCGTGGCCCACGCAGTTGACTCATGCGGGTCATAAACCTGAGCGGGCGGGGAGGCCTTCTGAGCTGCCCGTCCAGGAGAGACCTTGTCGGGGCTTGTTCAGTCCACGGCCTGGTTATTTGCTGCAAGTGGTGTGCAATCCCCAGGGGTGCTCATTGCTCTTGGACGCTCTGTGCTAGGTCTCTGGGCTTAGGCTGCCCCTAACTTCTGCCCGGGCCCAGCCTTCACACCTTCTTTGGCCTCTGGAGCAACGAGTCTTTTCTGTCCAGACCCCCATTGCACCTTCTTTGAGCTTTAGGCTGAGCTCCGGCGAGGGTCATCTTCTCCATTGCAGGCGTCTCGCAGGGGATTTTTGCTTCCTAATCTCTCTCTCTGCTCTTGACAACTCTTGAGAGGCTTCGTGTAAATGCCATGCTTTGGGTGATTCTAGATCTGCCATTCTGGATTCCTCACTCCTGCACCAATCCCGTTTCTCTTCCATCTCGGAGCCACCATCTCTGCTCCTCTCTTTGTGGACTCCCTGTCCTGGATGGCTTGATCGGGGCAACTCCATTCAGCTTTTTTCTGGCATTTTTCCCTTTCAGCACCCACCACCCTGGTGGCCCACCTGAGACTTCCTTGTCTACTCAGCCTTGCCTTCTTCCCTCTTGCTACCGAAAGACCGGAAGGTGACACGGCACGCTTTGGTGGTGGAGGTAGCTTCAGTCTTTTCCCAAGTCATCCCTAGGGCGGTAAAGGATCATCACATTTGAAAGCACTAAAGAAAGAACGCAGGGTGTTTGGGTTGTTACTCCTGTCACCCTGCCGATCGCGAGTGGAGTCAGTGGATGGCGAGGGGCTGCCCCCCTCCTCTCTCACCGGGCGAATGACGTCTCTTTCAAAGACACACACTAGATGGAAAGAATGGCCTTCTCTGATACAGGGAGACATTTTTGGTAAAGATAATTAAAATCAGATGGAAGGCATATAACCCTAAGAATGGAAAATAGGGACTTGAACAGACAGTTTTTAAAGATTGTATGTAGGGCAGCCCCGGTGGCCCAAGTGGTTTAGCGCCGCCTGCAGCCCAGGGTGTGATCCTGGAGACCCTGGATCCAGTCCCACGTCGGGCTCCCTGCACGGAGCCTGCTTCTCCTTCTGCCTGGGTCTCTGCCTCTCTCTGAGTCTCTCATGAATGAATAAATAAATCTTTTTAAAAAATGGTTAAAAATGGTCAAATTAAGGTGTATTTGACCACAGTGAAAAATATGCTAAACGTCACGTGGAAATCACGGCCTGGCGGCTTTTCCACGACTCGCATTTACTTTCTGGCCAAGGGTACACGCGGAAAAAGTCACGGGGCATACAAGCATTGTGGAAAGAGATCAGTATCAGCGTGCTTCCCGGTCCGTGTCCCTTCCTCCTTCCGAATAATGGTGAGAAAATCTTTACACAGCGCTCAAGGACGCCCTCCTACGAAGCAGGTTTTTCCTGTGACTTAGCAGACCCATCTAGGAAAGGAAACGTGCTTAATGAGCGGAGTGTGTGTTTGCAGAAGTAGCCAAATAAACTCGGTGACCGTGGCAACCCCCCAGCGCGGTGCTGGGCCACCCGGATCTTGCAACTCCTGCGCGTGCATCACAGGGCACTTTTGTCCTGGGCTCCTTATGTCACTCCGGAAGTATGTGACCCCAGGTAGCCGCATCTGAAAGAGAGCTTTGATCCAGCCCAGCCCAGCAGCCTGATGCCTCTCGCTTTAGGTAATTTCTGGGTCCTGTGAACTTTTGAAGGAGAGCTACCGGCCACTCTCCCCGGGAACCAGAGCTGGTTGGCAGGGCATAAACCCAGACCCAGTGTATGTGTGTGGGGGGGCGTGGCCGGCGAGCCAAGCCAGGGCGCGGGGGGGGGGGGGGGGGGGGCAGGGGCCACCCCCCCACGGGGCCTGCCTCTCCCTCTACCTCTCATGAATAAATAAGTGAAATCTTAAAAATAAATAATAAATAAATAAATAAATAAATGAAATAAATGAAATAAAGGCATCATAAAATATGTTTAAGGAACCCCAACAAAATTCTGCATTTTGGTGTCACCCACGGCTGCCAGAACAAAGAGCCTCATGACCCCGTCTGTCATACTTGCTGCATGGTCTTCACGCGAGGACACGGGAGGAGTCGCCTCTGGTGGGGGAGACTTGCGTGGGAACATGGACACGGGATGGAGGCCCGCTCCTCCCCCAGCTGCTTTCCCGTCCTGGACTCCTACACAGCAGCGCGTGGAAGGGTGTGGGACCCACAGGGAAGCAGGATGTGCGTGGTGCTTACTCTGTCCTTGAGGCCAGGTGGCTGGGTGGCCGGGTGGGGACGGAACGTCGTGCTTGCACCTGGCACTTCCCTGCCTCTGGGGAGCCGTGGATCCAGCGAGGCACACGGTTGGGACAAAGGGAGCTCCCTCTCCCTTGGTGGCTTTTGCCACCACTTGCAGGAGACACAGGAACAGGGTCCTCTGGTTTCTTTTCAGGTTGCCAGCATGACCCCAATGGCAGGACCGTGACGGGGGCCGACACGCAGCCTCGGGAAAGCTCGTGTGTCCGACTGGCGCTTCTCGGTGGCCCGGGGCGGGGGGGCGGGCTGGTGATGAAACACTCCATGGCCGTGGCCGTGGCCGTGGGTGCAGCGTCTGCAGGGTTGCCCGTGTCGGCGGGGTGGTCGCGCCCCCCTAGGCCCCCAGGCGCTCCCCGTGGCTGCAGGACGCACCCCTGTTGCCTTGTCCTATAGTGGGTGGGTGTCTCCTTGCCTCGACGCCGTGGTGTCTCCATCTTACATTTGAAACGAAAATACGTTACTTGCCTAAGGACAAGGTGACCAAGGGCAGACTTTTCATTGTAAGTCAGTTTATTGCCTCCTTTTACTCTTTTCGACGCTGTTGATTCTTACGTTTTGCTGAGAAATAACGAGCTCCACCGTGCACGGCAAGAAACACAGTAAAGTCGTCCTTGGGAGCTTGTCTGGGGAGCTGGCTGCGGGGCGGGGCGGGGCGGGGGTAGCTTGTCGGAGCCAAACTTCTTGCCCGTTAAGGCTGGAAGCACTTCCCCTCGTCCGGCATCGGACGGGCTTGATTGAGTTGTATTGGGATGTGGGGGGGACAGTGGGCAGGAAGTGACGTGGGGTGCGGCTTTCTGGAGGCGGCCCGGGCGTGCTAGTGCCCCTCGCTGAAGGATGTTTGGGTTTGGCCGATGACCCAGGTTGTGTTTGATTCAGTTTTGAATTCTGAATAAAAAGGAAAGCCGATATCACAGAGTCGACGAGGGATGCAGACCCGCCAGGGAGGCAGGGAGGCTGACGGAGGCCACGGGCTGGAGAGAGACCAGGATAGGGACTGAGCTGGTGTCGCCGCCTCCCCTCCGCCTGTCTGCTCTGTGCCGGGGGCCTGGTCTTGAGGTCTTTCCCTTCCAGGCCCCTGGAGCTCTCTCCTCCCCTTGGTTTGATCAAGAGTGGAGGGGAGGCTGGGGTGGTCCTTCTCTGCTCTCTCCCCAGAAGTCGCTACTTCCCCTTTGACGTCGCAGCTTCTCCTTCCGGTGCAAAATGGGCTCAAGCACCATCCCTCGCCCTTTGTGCTCGGTCGGGGGTTGTGGCGGCACCAGCCGTCGCTGCTCCGAGGGTCCCTCCTCACCCCTGCGACTTGTCCGTCTGGCCGCACACCCCTGGAGGCCCCTTCGCCTGCTGCTCCTTGTGCGCCCCCCGCGCCAGCTGATGTCTGCTTGTCGGCAGGACACGGGCCGAGCTCTGAAGGTGCAACGTTCCAAGGAGTCGCCTGCGGCCTGGTTCCGAGGATCCCGACTCCGTAGCCCCGGGGCCCGAGACTCGGCTGCTTGCAAGGTCCCAGCCGCTGCCCAAGCTGCCGGTCCGGGGACCCTGTTTCCAGAAGGAAGAAGTAACAGCATTTGCCCCGTAACCGCGCTGTCACAGCTGTTGTCGGGTGCGGCCCAAGGGACGAAAATATGGAATCTCACTACAAAACCCAGTGAACAAAAATGTGGGCTCCCCCTTGTCCTGGGGGTCAGGGATGGGTGGATGTCAACACAAGACCAAGGGCATGATGGTTTTCAAGCATGGCTCCTGGCCACCCCTCTCTGCGCAGACGCGAGTGTGTCGTGTACAAGGCAACTGGAGAACCTTGAGGGCCCACTGACTGCTCGGTGGTTGGGGGTCATTTCATTATATTTCCATGGGGAGGTTGGGGCCTGCTTCTCCCTCTGCCTGGGTCTCTGCCTCTCTCTCTCTCTCTTTCTCATGAATAAATACATAAAAAAATAAATTTCTGCATTCTGTTGCCTCATGCAGTCTTGCACAGGTAGGTGCAGGTGAGCGTTTCTCCCTTGCTGGGGGGGATATGGGGGGGAGTGGCAGGTGTGCATTAGCGTGAGACACTCGACCTTTGTGGAGAGCAGCCACCCGGTGCGGCCAAGTAAGCGGCGTCACAGCCGATTGGCCCTGAGACCCTGCGCTTCCAGCCTGACGCTCTCCCATGCTTCTCACCGCAGAGCAAGGTCATCCCCGTCTACATCTGCTGACGGGTGGGAACTGCTTCAGCGGCACCTGCTCTCTGTTCACACTGAGGTCTTGACAATAAGGATGGAATTTACATTGCGCCTTTCATCTCTGGAGTTCAACAGTCCGACGCCAACCTTTATCACTTCCTTGTGAAGCTGCAGCGTTTGTTTTAATTTCGTTGCTTCAGGTGGAGCAGGAATGTGCTGGAGACAAAGGTCGGAGGACCTGCTTGGGGACTCTGAGCGGGTCAAGGCCACGGTGGGGGTGAAGCTGCACGTTCCGTGGCTGGACACTGTGTAGTCTTTATTTTCTTTTCCACTCCGGTTTCTTCTTCTTTACCTAAAAAATTAGGTAAATGCAGCATGCTCTTTAAAAAAAAAATAATGGGGGATCCTTGGGTGGCTCAGCAGTTTAACGCCTGCCTTTGGCCCAGGGCGTGATCCTGGAGTCCCGGGATTGAGTCCCAAGTCGGGCTCCCTGCATGGAGCCTGCTTCTCCCTCTGCCCGTGTCTCTGCCTCTCTCTCTCTCTCTCTCTCTGTGTCTATCATAAATAAATAAATAAATAAATAAATAATCTTAAAAAATAAAAATAAATAAATAATGATTTTTTAAATTAAAACTAAATTGAAAAAATTTTTAAATTTTTAAAAATTTAATAATGATTAGATTAAAAATCATTATTATTATTATTATTATTATTATTTACTTTTGATTCCAGTACACATCACATAGTGTTATCTAAGGACCTAGAAGCTTGCAATTTTTTTTTCTACCATGTTCCAAATACATTTAGAGTCAGAGAGATGGAGATCAAAGAAATTGCAAAGTCTGTATTTTTAGAAATCTCTTCTAAAGTGCTTATAAGGTCTTTGGTCCGACTGCTGGATTTACCTCGGAGCTTAGAATATTGTCATTCCCCTCAGCCCAGCTTCGCTTTCCAGCTTCCCACTTGCTCTTCTTTCCTTATTAAAATGTCTCTGTTACAACTCACGGGCTCAGGATGCCTCGGTGATTACCAGCCACACTCGAGGCTTTAGGCAGATTACCTTTTTCTTTGATCATCACACCGACCCTCAAGGGCGACTCAGCAGCTACTGTGGAAAACTCAAAACCTTATAACTCAACACCTGAGCATCGTGCCGTTTGCAGGGAGCGCGGAATGGCAACGCATCCTAGAGGTTGGTCCTTGGACGATGAGGCGGGCGGCGGGCTCATCTCAGAGCAGAGGTAACAGTAGCTGAAAGACCAACAAACACCACCAGCTTCTCAAAACACTTGACACTTAATCCCCGGAACATCTTTTTGCAGGGGATGAAATATTCAGACTTGAGCTTTGCAGAAGCTGGGAGCTCCAGGCCTTGGCTGGAGGCCGCCGTGGACCTGGACACTCCCCAAAGCCCGGTCCTCCGGATGCACGCCCCTCCTGCTGCTCCTCAGACCCTGCGCTCCTTCAGTTAACAAGATAAAACACAAGCAAGAAGAAAATGCAGTTGCACGTTAACAAGTTTATATTTGATGCAAAACAAGAAAAAAAATGCAGTTAATTTACATCAGAATGAATCCTTGCGTGTTGCCAGGCTTCTCCGCGTGGACAGTTGTGACCCCAGGTCCTGGGATCAAGTTCTGCATTGGGCTTCCTGCGTGGAACCCGCTTCTCCCTCTGCCTGTGTCTCTGCCTCTCTCTCTGTGTGTCTCATGAATAAATAAATAAAATCTTAAAAATAAATACAACTTCCTATTCAACAGCATTTTAAAATAATAGAAGGATTGAAGCAGAGTCTGTAGGAACGAAGGCATGCGTTGAATCAAGATACACTGAGCTCGTGCCCGGGGTGGCCCAGTGGGTTAAGCGTCCGACTCTTGGCTTCAGCTCACGCCCTGGGCTCCCTCCTCCTGTGTCTCTGCCTCTCTCTCTCTCTCTGTGTCTATCATAAATAAATAAATAAATAAATAAATAAATAAATAAATAAATAAATCTTAAAAAAAAATAATGATTTTATTATCATTCACCCTGCCGGCCTCGCTGTCTCTCCCTCTGCCCCTCGTTTGCTCACTTGCCCGCAGCCTCTCGCTAAGAAACCAAGAGATAAATGAAAGCTTTAAACAACACCCTCAGTGTCACGCCCAAGGTTAGGGTCAGTAAGCACAGGTGATTATCACCCACATTGGAAAAAAAGGTAAGACTTTGAGACTTTCCTGTCTGCACATATTTCTATGCGAAGATTCTTTAAAATGTGAGGCTTTTACTATTTTATTTTATATTTTATTTTTTTCTTAAATATTTTTTTATTTATTCATAAGAGAGAGAGAGAGGCAGAGACACAGGCAGAGGGAGAAGCAGGCTCCCTGCAGGGAGCCCGACTTGGGACTCCATCCCAGGACCTGGGGTCACGACCTGGGCCAAAGGCGGGTGCCCAACCGCTGAGCCCAGGAAGGGACAGCACAACCTGGAGGGCGATGTGGCCACAGGCGCACGTCAAGTTTTGACCCGAGCCCCTGGATCCGGGTGGGGGCAGGGGGAGTGCTCTGCAAACACGGGACCTCTTCCGGGGGAGTGAGGGCACCGATAAGGCGGGAAAGAGCTCAGGCAAAGAGTGAAGCAAGTGGAAGGTCCCGGTGTGACAGCGGAGGCGCCCGTGCCTCGAGCACAAGACATGTGCCCGTCCACGCGGGGCAAGAGGAGGTGTCGTGAGTGCGTGGCTGGGTGCATGCCCCAGGCTCAGCATCGTCGGCCCCTGAGGCTCAGTTTCGTTCAGGCCCGAGGTTCCCCCATGCACCCCGAGGCCTGTGGCTGCCCGGGTGCTGTCGGGCCCCACCTGGGTCTGGTGCAGAAGCAGCAGGATCGTGGCCTGTGACCCCACCTGACAGCCTCACCGACGGCTCGAACAGGGGACCGGGAGGCCTTGGGCGCCGACAGCCGTTACATGCGGGAGATCAAGGGAGAAACCTGAGGCGCGGTCAGCTCTGCACCCACGGGCCCACGGACTAGCCGGTGAGCGCTGCCACGGGGGCAGGGGATGAGGGTGGCTTCACACAGTCCCTTCTGCGTGAAATCCAGAAATCCCTCCCTATCCCAAGCTTCGGAATGTTTCTTTAGTTTTTCTCAGCAAGCCCCGTGAGTGAGCGCTGCTCAGTCTGCTTCCCCTCCTGCAGGATCTGGAAGCTTGGCCGCCGCCTCCTTCTCCAGCACAGCGCCCGGCGGCCCCGAGCTGCCCCCCACGGGGGCCGCGGCCAGTTCCTCCCACGCTCCCAGCACAAATGTGCGCACCCTTGTCCTTTATCGGTCTTCGAACAGAGGACAGTGAAAACTGCAGATGTGGAGAAGCTACAAGCACTCAGTACTTTGATCTGAGCCCCAGATAGTCCGGTACCCCAATTGCTCTCACGAGCTTACCGAGCGTGTCCCTCTGTCCTCCCAGGTCGTTCTGGGTCTCCCGGGGTCTCGTGGGCTCCCGGGCCCTGGGGTGGCCGTGCTCTCCGGCCAGCAGAGCGGGGCGGCAGGTGCCGTGGTCTGCGGGGAGTGGGGAGGGGGTCCCCTCCTCGGGCACGTGGAGCTGCGTGAAGGCTGTGGCTCCGCTGGGCCGGTGTCACGGATACAGCAGCCGTGAGGCCCCGTCGTGCCCTATGTCCCTGAACGCGGGCCGTGGGAGCCTAGGCCTGCTGCCCCGTGGCCTCCCCCTGCCCCAGGTCCTCTTTGCAGAAGGAGCTGCCGCCTGAGCTCCCGGGGCCCCCGGGATGCTGCCTGGACTCCAGGATCATGCCCTGGGCTGAAGGGAGGGTCAGCGGTTGAGCGTCTGCCTTGGGCCCAGGGCATGACCCCCGGTCCCGAGATCCAGTCCTGTGTCGGTCTCCCTGCAGGGAGCCTGCTTCTCCCTCTGCCTGTGTCTCTGCCTCTCTCTGTGTCTCAGGAATAAATAAATACAATCTTAAAAAAAAGAAGAAGAAGAAATTAGGTGTGAGCACCTTATCCACCGAGGTCTGGAGAAGCAAGAGTGAGTGTCCGCAGGCCGGGACCCCTAAGTGGCCACCCACCGCCTCTTGTCTCCGTCCCATCATAGGCACGGCCCCGCGTGTTCTCTGACAAACCTCACAAGCATCACCTTCCACCGAAGTCTGCTTATTTTCCCACGAATTCAGAATTTAGTGAGACCTGACTCGATGAAGTTTTGGTGATTTCCATTTTCACACCAAGATGACGTGTGGTGAAGAACATGTAATTATTATTTGGGACGGAGCAGATTTCAACCTTGTGGATATAAAAATACAACCTAGGCTACACATGTCTAAAAACCTACAAGAATTTTCTCCTATGCAGAAAAAAAAAAAACCCAAAACCAACCCAGCTTCAGATGTCGTGAATGTGTTAGACACAGAAGAGAGCCAAGTTTAAGAAAATGAAAGACACGAAGTGTGCATTCGGCTTATTTTTTATTTATTTATTTATTTATTTATTTATTTATTTATTTATTTAAAAATTTTTTACAAAGATTTTATTTATTTATTTATTCATGAGAGACACACAGAAAGAGAGGCAGAGACACAGGCAGAGGGAGAAGCAGGCTCCATGCAGGGAGCCCGAAGTGGGACTTGAACCCGGGTCTCCAGGATCACACCCTGGGCTGAAGGCAGAAGCTTAACCGCTGAGCCACCCAGGCGTCCCTATTTTTTATTTTCTTAATTTTTTTTGTGCGTTCAGTTTAGAATCCAGAGTTATCTGCCAGTTGTCCATGAAACGCATCGCCTTAGCTTGCAGGTTCCCCGTTTCTCTCCTGTTTGGTAGACTTTTTTTTTTCCAATTCTTCTTCCAAAGTCTCTTAGCTCATTTTTAACCCCTCCCCCCTTGGTTTCACGTGTCCGCAGAGACCCAGCGAGGGCGTCTACACCGGGCTTGCTAGCATGGAGGCTCCATAGAGTCGACGATGGATTCAAAGCAACATTTGCACAGGACCCGAAGCGAGCTGGTTTACGAGCCAGAGTTTGGAGCGCGCTCAGACACCTTCCGTCGATGCAAGCCCCCCAGTGCGCGGTGTTATCGCTCCACTGTACTTGCCTTTTGTAAAGCACCTGCTACCATGACAATATTCACTCGGTAAACAACACATGAAACGAAATACACTTCCTTCTCTATTTTAATAATGTTCTATTCATGCTTTTTTTTTTTTTCTTGGTCCTGGAACAAAGAATCATTGTGGTAAGTCGCTCTGCCAATATTAGGTGGATATCTTATTGCAAGCAAATAAAGAGATAAAATGGCACGCTGCAGGAAAACTCATGAAGTTCTTCTCAAAAAAAAAAAAAAAGAGAACATGGCCACAACACCAAAGATGAAAAGCCAGGAAACAGCTCAGTGGAATTATTGCAATACAAGCACAGGTCCTTGGATCTTCCATTACTGACCCTTCGTGTCCGGAGCAAAGTTCAAATTGGAGTTTCTTGATCAAGTATTTTTTTTTTTTAAATCCATTGTTCCTCTCTGAGTGATCTCGTCCTTAGGACAGCTGACGGTGGTGTTTCACGGGGAGGAGCCAGGGCCATCATCTCTAGCAGGTACTGAGCCACCACGTATCTTCCTCAAATTATCGAAAATCACCATTTGTGGGATCCCTGCGGGGCTCAGCGGTTTGGCTCCTGCCTTCGGCCCAGGGCATGACCCCAGGGTCCTGAGATCAAATCCCACATCGGGCTCCCTGCGTGGAGCCTGCTTCTCCCTCTGCCTGTGTCTCTGCCTCTCTGTGTGTCTCTCATGAATAAATAAAATCTTTAAAAAAACCCCTACACATTAAAAAAGATCGCCATTTGTAGAGTCTACATTGTATTTAGCTTAAATTTAGGATTGAATGTCTGTAGCTCTAGGACGTCCAGAGGGTTTGCAAAACTCTCTACTGTAAATATTTTCTCTGTCTTTAGTCCCCGTGGTATCTCTGAAGACAGTTGTTTTAGTCCCATTTGTAAGGATTTGCTGATGCCCCAAAGAACCAAAGCATATAATTCGAGAGCAAGAAAATTGAGGTCTTGTCGTGCAATGTTGACATGTTTTCACCCACATTTGCTGCCCGTTGACCAAGGATCCACATGGTGGTCACGTGTCTGGCTGCATCACAGACCCCACGTGGGGTCCAATGGAATGGAGGGAAAGAGCGATTTTGCCTCTTTCTCCTCTGGCTTTGGCTGAAGATCAAGAGGCTGTAAGAGCACAAGCCTTGGAAGACGTCTGGAACGGCCGTGGTCCCCCCGACCAGGCTTCCCCAGAACGCTCGAGTGACCACGGTGTCTTGTTTGGAAAATTAGAGAATGGACCCGGTGGACATTGTGATCTTTTTTATGTGAATATAGCTGAGGCGCCGAGGGTTTCTGAAAGATGGAGGGGAGGGCAACAGAACTTGGATCTTGCCTTTAGAATCTTCTTAAGAACCAGACGTGAAGCTAAGATCGAAGAAGGCCTCCTCGCAAGGGCGAGATACAAGGTGAGCCTTGAAGGGTGAGAAAGGGGACGTTGGGATCAAATTCAAGGGCAGGCATTTTGCCTACGGGAATCATGGGGGCCGAACAAAGAAGGGGGGAGCACGGGGTAGGCCTCAGCATCGGCCTGTGCTTTACGGGGGTCCTGGAGGTCCAACTCTGGAAAAGTTTTCCCAAGTCCCACCCTCCCAAATTTTTGGGGCTGATGTTGTTCCTCCTGGGAATCGCATCGCCGCCAGTGCTGAGCCGAATGCCCGTCTTTCCTGTGCTTTCCGAGCCCTCGGCCCCTGTTCCGATGCGGGTCTTTGGGCCAGATGTGCACTTACCTGTTCTTAGGGGACCTCCTCCGTTTTATGCTCCTCACAGACGGGCCCTGTCTGGACCACATTTGTCTCTTCCTAAGGCCCCGGATGGCACTCAGTGGGCCCTTAAGAGTTACTCCTGGAACTACATGAACTAACGCAAGCTTTTCATTAAATGAGGACTTCCCAATGCTTAGAATTCTTTCAAAATGCGGTGGACGGGCTCGTGACCGTCCTAAAGGCGAAAGTAACGCGTGAACACTAAGTGCGGCTACATTTTATAATTAAAATCCTAAGAATAAAGCTTACTCTAGACCATCATGGAGAAAACGGGATACGATGTCGAGCAGACCAACCTGAAGGGTCCGTCAGACACGTTTGCCCAAAGGTCCTCCTTGTCCCGGGGCGCCCCGCGACCCGCCGCCGCAAGGGACCCCTGAGCAGCCCAGCAGGAGTGCAGGGAACTGTGCTGGAAAGACTCGGCCTCCGAGCTGGAAATCCTAGACAGCGCTGCGGAGGATGCTAGGTGCACCTGGGCATGCCGACCCCAGGCCTGACGGGACACTCAGGGCCCGGGCACCAGGTGTGCTTATGTCAGGGCTGGGAGGACGGGAAGATGCGGGGGGAGGGGGGGTTATGAACCATGAAAAACTATCCTGTTGTCATCCTAACAGTGTGAGAAGGAAGCCGGCGGGTCTCCATCCAGCAGGTAACGGGCGCTGGGCCTTGGGGCGTCTGGTGGGATGTTCTCCGCTGCCACTGCTGCCGCTTTCTGACCTGACGGGGAAAGAACACGGGTCACCAGGGGCGGTATGTGGGGCCATCAAAGCCTGTCGTTGGCAGGGCACCGTGCACCCTCCACTATTTCACGCCAGGGCCCAGAGCCGGACGCGCCTGCAGGCCTGTGTGTATGCAGCCCCCCCCAGGGCTGCATGGAAACCCCGAGGCACAGCCTGGCACGGGGCGCGGATGGACGGTGGGCACCCCCTTCCTGTGCTCGCCCCTTGTCCGCTTGGCTCCAGGCTGTCAGGGGCTGGACTGGCCGCCGTGTTGAAAGGCCTGGTCAGTCTCCCTTCCAGGTTGTTGGGTCCAGTTGGAGGAGCATTGGCATGCTTGCCCCTCTTCTGTCTACACTGCTTTCTGGCGACATCTGAACCCGAGAGGGCTTGGTCGCTGCCTGGGGGCTCTCGGTCTTGGCTGAGGATGGATATATCGTCGTTGACCCGCGAAGCCCAGAGGGTAGAGGACGAATGCTTGATTGCACATGGCAGGCACCACGGACTCCCGTCTTCTGCTGGGGTCAGTCCACGCTCGGGGGTGAGGGCTGAGGCCTCGAACCCCCCACCCGCACGCCCACCCGCGGAGTTTGCACAGTCGCCCAACCCCCATGTGTACGGATGCCTGAGTCAGCGTTTGTCAGGACAAAGACACGTTGTGTTGAGCTGCGCTTTTCGCCTGTGCTTCATTTAAAATAGATTTCCTGGGTACACTTATAATCCTGACAGGGAAACGGGCGTCGAAGGAAAACGCGTAATCGGTCGGGGCCGGAGCTCGTGCCGTGTGCTCTCCTCCGGTGCGGAGCTCGGGGAGAGGCGACGGGCAGGCTGAGAGAGCCAGGCGGGCCGTGAGTCCGTCGTAGCGGAGTTGATTGCACGGAGAGGCACAGTCTATGGTCGTTTTTTTTTTTTTTTTTAAATGTTGAATATTTCCCCGAAAATTCCATCCCATTGATTGGTTGTCTGGTGTTATTTGGTTTGCATAACAGTTCAGTCAGCTGTGGACCCAGAGCCTGGCCCCCAGGCCTTGGCGGAGGAGAGGCCCCGCGGCGAGGGTGGGCGCACCAGGCTGAGCTCCCACAGCGGGCAGCGACCCTCTGCCTCTCATCTGGCGGGAACCGTGGGCCTCCTCTTGGAGGAAGAAGAACGTTTGACGGCAGAGAACTTCTCAACCGTCGCGGGGCGGGTGCGAGGACTTCCACTCACACAGGTAAGGGGGCGCGACTCGCCGTGGGCAGCGTCCTGCTTAGGCCTGGACCGTCCAGGGGCTGTGGGGCTGCGGAGGCCACGCTGCTGCACTTTCACCAGAAGGACGGGCCTGAGGCTGCACAGGCAACCCAGCGCGCATGCTCATGGGAGGTGGCTTTCTTTTTTTCTTTAAGATTTTACTTATTTATTCATGAGAGACACAGAGAGAGAAGCAGAGACCCAGGCAGAGGGAGAAGCAGGCTTCCTGCAGGGAGCCCGATGTGGGACTCGATCCTGGGACCCCGGGGTCACACCCTGGGCCGCAGGCGGACGCTCCACTGCGAGTCACCCAGGCTGCCCTGAACTTTGTCCTTTATCACCATGAAAACCCCCCAATAGCAGACAGTTGCTGGGGGTCCCTGCCCTCGGATGCGAGGCCATATGGGATGAGCACGAAGAGGGCCGACTGGTGTTTCAGGGCTGACGTGGTGCCGCAGGTACTCCTCTGCCCCGAGAGCTCGGCCGCTCACACCTGCTGAGGAGGCAGGTCCTGGGGACCCCAGGTCCCCCTCTGCTACTGGTGATGTGACATCGGGAAGCTGTTTGTCTGTTCAAAGCCCCTGTTCCCTGTTCCCTTGAGGCAGCTTGCCAGCAGGCTGTCACAAGGACGACCTGGCCCTGGGCTCCGCACACAGTGTCTGGGCACCTGCGGCGCCGGGACCGAAGGATCCAAGGAGCTCCTGTCGCCCGTGTCGCCCGTGACTTTGCCCTTGCCGTGTCGGGGCCACGAGCCAGCAGCGCCAGCCCGAGGGAAGAGGGGCACCCGCTGGAAGGTGGCCTGCCTGCGACGGCCGCTTCGAAGCCCCACGAAGCTCACAGTTTCCCCTACGTGCGTAGTGCTAACACCCTTGCAAAGACGTGAAAAAAAAAAAGAAAGACAAGGCTGAAAAGGTGACATCGGAACTACCAAACTCCAAAATTTTGAAGGGACTGGAGATCATCGCGAGGTGGATGGAAACAACCGAGTAACCGGCATTACCAGCTCCCGGCCCGCGTGTACTCGGCCCCCAGGAAGCGGAGCCGCAGGGCCCACGTCGAGCCGAGGTCCCCCCAGCCTGGGTGGGAAGCAGAGGGCCTCTCGGCGACCGCCTGTCCCCTTGCCTCTTGTCCTCACCGAGGCCTCCACCTTGTAACCGAGGTCAACACCTCCCAGGTCACAGAGGGATGCTCCCGGGAAACAGCGGCCGGCTGGCAATGGTCCCAGACTGTGGGGGACCTACTCTGCGGGGACACGGGGACACTCTGCCCACGGTCCTGTCCCCTCCACACGGGCAGGGCCTCCGACCGACTCCCACCCACGGAGCAGGGCAGAGGCGATGAGGCTGCCCCGGGACAAGGCTCCAGGGAGATGGGCTCCTGCCTCGAGGCGGAGGTGGCCACATAGTGGGGAACCTGATGGGGCCACCTGCCAGGACCTGGGGCACGGCCCCGCGGACAGACAGCAACACCTGGCACCCCTGTCCAGAGCTCCTCAGCCCCGTGGGCTTGGAGAGGCCCCGCGATCCCCAAAGCGATGTAGCTCCCGACACCCCAATTCCAGCCTCGCCAGGCCCCGGGCCCAGGACGTGGACAGGCCGGGCCCAGACTCCCAGAGGGTACGGAAGCGATTATGGTGTCTGTGAGATTGGCCTCGTGTGGGGACGAAGGTGTCTGGGAGCGGAGCACGCTGGGAGGTAGGGGACTAAGTGGGTCATGAGGAGCCAGGAGCCAGACAGCGGAGGTCAGAGCAAGGTGCCACCCCAAGGGGCCGAGCCGAGGACCGTGGGAATGGGACGTGGCCTGGGAGCGCCAACTGTAAAGACCTGCCTTCCAGCTGGAAATCTGACAAGGAGATTCCATTGCAGAGCCTGTGGCCCGATGTGGAGGGAGCGAAAACCTGCCAGGAAGCATCCAGGGACGATAGGAAGAGATTTATAAAGTCTTCCTGGGAGACGAAAAAGAAGGCTGCCCACTGAAAATACTAAGTTCTTCTTCTGTAAGTTTCATGTCATTTCAACAAAAATCGTAACGGAGACATTCAGATCTTGACAAAATCATCCTACACTTTTCCGGCACAACGATCACTTCGGAGTCCTGAGTCCACCGGTTGAAGGAGCAGAGTGAGGGAAGCTATTTTTCAGCAGAAAATAAAACATCGTGAAACTATGATAAGTGTGAATACAGAGCAGTAGTGTGGGGACGGGCAGATGAGGAACGCAGGGCCGCAACAACCCAAGGGCAAGCAGGTGTAGGCCTTTGCGTTGTCCCGCTGTAGGAGGAGCATCTTACTTGCGACCGCTGGGGAAAGGCTGAGTACTTGCTGCCCGCCCTTGGGGAAAACGACCCCCGATGGGCGCAGAGCCTATCACGACCTCATACACACCTCACTCAAAAATTCCGATTCGTCCACATTTAACCGTAAAACTGAAAACGTAGGGGCGCCTGGTGGTTCAGTCAGTTGCGTGTCTGACTCTTTGGTTTCGGCTCAGGTCTCGACCTCAGGGCTGTGAGATCTGAGGTGTCGGGCTCCGTGCTGGGTGTTGAGCCCGCTTGGGGTTCTCTGCCTCCTTCTTCCTCTGCCCCTCCCCCTAAAAACAATGAAGATGCATAGGTCACACAAAACACAGGCGAACATCTTGGGCGACTCTGGGAGTAGGAAAGGCATCTTGAAGTGCACCACCAAAGCCAAGGTCCTAAAAAAAAAAAAAAAAAAAGAAAAGCCAAGGTCCTAGAAGGATTGTTACAGCCGATCGCACACACGGGGGGAAATTCTGTAGGATATAAAATCACACACACGCAACTTGAAAGGCCAACAAATGGGAAAAAATATGTGACATAAATGCCAGTTGTTTAGCTTTCAGCTTTTATAAAGCTCTTAGGAAAACAAAAAACAAAAACAGCCAATTGGAAAAATGGGGCAAGGCTATAAAGAGGCAACCCCGGGGCGTCCAGGGGCTCAGTGGTTGAGCATCTGCCTTGGGCTCAGGGCGTGACCCTGGGGTCCTGGGATCGAGTCCCGCATCAGGGTCCCAGCGGGGAGCCTGCTTCTCCCTCTGCCCCCAGCTCATGCTCTTTCTCTTACTCTCTCAAATAAATAAAATCTTAATAAAAGCGGGGGGAGCAACCTCAAAATCCACCAGCCATGTTGGCTTTGCCCCTTGCACCTTTGTTCTTCCTTTCAGGAATCTCAGTTTCTAAGGCTTCCAGGAGCAGCGAGGCTAGGGTAACGCAAGGCTGGTCAGTGCGACCCCGCTTTGGGGACACGTGCAGGGCTGGTTATCTAACAAGGTCCTCTTCCTTCCACGTCCCCCAGGAATTTCCAGGAAGGGATCAGACCTTCCTTTCATTAAATAATATCACTCAACGGAGATTTTATTCCCACCCACAGCTGCACCCTAAAGTAGGCATCCATTACGAAAGCCTGTTTTGTTAAAAAAAAATTATTTTTCAACGACAGTACAACTATCCTGACCTTGGCATCCAAGGATAACTGGTATTTTCCGTGTGCGAGTGTGTGACCCACGAATGCACATATGCTCATAAAAGCATGTGTTGATTCATATTTTTGCAAAAATGAGATCATGCTTTCACCGGTTCAACGATACATCATGAGCTTCTTCCCATGTTAACGTGCGTCTACTTCATCGTCTTAAATGGATGCACGTTATTCTTCAAAACGAACATGCTATAATTAATTTAGCCCGTCTCCTCCTGATAAACTCTAAGACTCTTTCCTCTGCCGTGGTAAAGGCCTCTAATTGATTCCTTACGCACACATTTGGCCAGGATCTGGTTACTTCCTCAGAACGAATTCCCAGAACAGAGATAATTAGTCGGCCTTGGGACATAAGGGAAGAAAGAGCCAGACGAGATGATCCGACGCAGGAGCAAAAGCTCGAGTATTGGGGGAAGAGTGAGGACGGTGAGTTTATCCGGGTCGCGAAAGTTTGAATCTGCGCCCAGTACTGCCCCGGGGGGACCCGCGTGGGTCCCCGGAGGGAGAATCGACCAGCTCACTGCTTCCAGCCCCTCCCAGCAGTGGGTCCGGGAGGAGGCAAGGCTGACGCAGCTGCCGGGGGCAGGGGCTCCCTCGAGGGAACGGAGGCCTCATGCATGCGTGGAACCCACGGCTCCCCATGGCCCGGACCCCGAGGTGTGAGTCAGCGGTGCCTGCTCGTCTACACCCGCCATAGGGAAGAGGAGGAGAGGCGTGGTGTGAACGAGCTCTGCCCTGAACACCTCAGAAGCCCCGGGATGGACTTGAGGCACACGCCCAGGCCCTGCCTGCCCGTAGTTCTGTGGTCTAGGAGGGGACCTGGGGCTCGTTCGTGCCCACCGGCGGGTCCTCGGGTGAGGCAAGCCCTGCGGATGCAAGAGACAGCTATTTGCCACCCCAGCTGCATAGGATTTAAAATTTAAATCCCCCCTTTATTTAAAATCCGATGTCATCGGTTCTCTCAAGCAAAGCCTTCAAGTAACTGCTAGTTACACGCATCTCACATCTTTTATCTTCATTCCCATTTCTTGGAATAACGCCTTCCCACAGGCTGATGAAGAGCAACCCAAATCTCCCCTTAGGAGACTATGGCAGGCAGTGTTTGCAGTCACACCACCGCGTCATCCCCCTCCTGACTGCTACTGCGCAGAGGGCTGGCTAGAGACCCGTTGGCTCAGCCCGTTTCTCAGCCCCGAAATATAAGTCATTATGAGTCAAAACCAGTCACAATAACCTCATTTTGTGTGGCCTTCGGTTGGCTGAGGGATGGCAGGCCATCCTGTTTTGATGAGTGAGGTCAAGGGGACGTCTGCTGCCGTAGGCTCAGTTCTCTAAGTGATGAGACCATGTCTCCCAGGAGGACGCCTTTCTCCTACCCCTTCCTCCCTATGATGGGGAGGCGATGCCTCGAAGAGCAGTGACCACTAGATGCTGAGTATGAAGACACTAAGATGATGAGTCAGCAAGACGGAGAGTGCCCGGGGCCCCCAAAGCTTTGGGAGCAAATGGACGCCTCACAGTTGCTCATCTCCTCACTTAAGAAAATGAGAAAAAGGAAATCCTGTCTTTTAAGGCCATGCTAAGTTCGGTGTTTGGTTACACTACCAAAGGCATTCTTAAGTGGCACGTGGAATAAATAAAACAAGAGTGACTTGAGGATCCAAGAGCAGGATCTCTGGAGCCCGATTGCCTGCATTCAAGTGTAAGGTCTTCCGCGGGTTCGTTTTGCGACTTTGGCTTGTCAGACTCTCCGTACTTCAGTTCCTCTTTTTGTAAGACGGAGATGATAATAGTGCGCCCCTCACAGATTCGCTATTTCTACTGGACTACACTGCACAAACCGCAGCTTCACATTTTTTATGGGGTCGTATCAATGCATAAGCGTCCAGAGTCAGATAGCTGTGCCTAGGTTATTTTTAATACAAGAATGGAACGCCTCGGGCAGCCCGGGTGGCTCAGCGGTTTAGCACCGCCTTCAGCCCAGGCTGTGATCCTGGAGACCCGGGATCGAGTCCCACTTCAGGCTCCCTGCATGGAGCCTGCTTCTCCCTCTGCCTCTCTCTCTGTATCTCTCACGAATAAATAAAAAAAATCTTAAAAAAAAAGTCAAAAAAAGAGAATGGAACACTTCTGCTAACATGTCATTTTAAGTAAACTTGGACTGAGACATGGTTTGTCCATTTTTTTCCAGCTCCTCTCATATTTATTATGGTCAAGGGTAAAATCGCTAGTCTTTGGGATGGTCTAGAACCAACATTTGGGATTTTCCACCCTCATACAACAAAAAAAGCAGAGTTACTCCACACGGAAGTCTCAGCCGTAAGCCGCTCTGAGTGGAGCCCGACCGTTTTTGAGCTATAGTTCTGAACGAGTTCATATTTACGTGGCCACCTTTTTCCTCAATATGGTATTTCTTCCTAAGTTTCTTTTTTCAGAAATTAATTCTGAAAGCGTTTCCATTCCTGTCTCTTTGCTTCTTTCCAGGAGACCAATCAACAAACAACTTATGTTAATGAGGGGTCACGTGAAGGGCAAAGGAAGTAGGGAGACCATCTTTGCAGTTCCACTAGTTTTGGCAGGGTCCTTCAGGATATAAGGTCACCCGATGTTCTGCTTCTACAGGTGGGTCTTTAAGCACGAGGCGTTGGACATTCATATCTTGGTTGGCCAAAAAAACTCATGTTTTTTTGAAACTATGCCATTTCTGATGAGCAGGTGGGAACTTGAAGAGAACAAGGCAAAGACCCCATTTAAATTTGACCTCAGGACTCCAACACACTTGGAGTTGACCCTTATGGGGTGTCCAGGCTTCTGACAACATCCTTTGTGGGATTGCCTCCTTTCTGGTTCAAAGGAGAAAGGTAGCTCTGGGTTCGGCACAGTTGGGAATACGGGAGCAACCACAGGCCAGCCCCGTGTGCTGCTGATCACAGCTTGGACGTTGTCCGCCTCAGGCAGCAAGGGTTCATCGAGCCCGCAGGCGGTGCCTGGCTCTGGACTCCAGGCGCCGAGTATTCTGAGGCTCTGAGCGTGGGCTTCAATCTCACACTTCTGCTTGAAGTAACAAAACGTTCATAAGAACGTTGCACTTAGATTCAGGACTCCTTTTTACAATTTCATAACGCTCTCAGGATGACTCAGCACACAGTCCTCCACAGAGCCAACGTCAGGGATCCCATCCTCTGGCAACAGAGCCCCCAGAGTCTGATGAATCAGGGAAGAAGAGTTTAAACATAGTATAACTACCCCAGTTTTAAATCCAACGATCTGACATTGGACATTCACAAGCAGGATCCTAGCATGTGAGAATCAGGAGGCAATTTAGTGATCCCTTTGGACAATTATCCTCAAACTTCGGTGTCCACCAGGATCACTGGGAGGGCATGTCAAACACAGGTGAACGCTCAGTAAGTCTGGGGTGGGGCCCAAGAGCTCCCAGGTGAGGTTGGTACAATTGTCGCCATACCACACCTTGAGAACCACCAGTTTAGACAACTCGTGCCCTTTACAATAAAGGAGACTGGAATGGGGAGATTGGGGAAGTGTCCAATGTAATAGAGGAAACGAAGGAGCTAAACCCAGATCCATTTCTTTTTTTAGTTCAGGTTGATGGTTCTTCTTTCCATTCCACTGTTAATGCCACAAATTAATTGTATCCTCAATAATATGTGTTAGAGCTCGGTGTTTTCCCACGAGGTGGCTACTGACTTTGGGAAGTCATGCAACCTCGTTATTGTCTCAGATTTTGCAAAATGAGATAATAAGAGTCCTAGAACTGGGGATCCCTGGGTGGTGCAGTGGTTTAGTGCCCGCCTTAGGCCCAGGGCGTGATCGAGTCCCACGTCGGGCTCCCTGCATGGAGCCTGCTTCTCCCTCTGCCTGTGTCTTTGCCTCCTCTCTCTGTGTCTCTCATGAATAAATAAATAAAATTAAAAAAAAAAAGAAAAAAAAGAGTCCTAGAACTGTAGGATCTGCCTATAGAGTGGCTGGTGGGGATTAGGATATACTCCTTTATGAAATTCTTAGAATCCTGCCGTGGGAGCTGCTATGATTGCTATTATTGAATATCAGTTATTTCCAATTAATTTGAAAATTTTATATCACCGAAGCTTCTTCTTATCTGGTCAAACCAGGTGGAAAAGAACAGTGGACTACAAGGAAAACTTCAGGATGCGGCTAATCCTAAAGCTGGCAGGTAAAATAATTAGATTTTAGGTTTTAGGTCTTCTACAGCATCTACTCTCTCTCTCTCTCTTTTCCTACGTGGGGAACAGAGAAGTTATAGAAAAATGAAGTGGCTTATCTAAGCTTTTAGATCCAATTATCGACACTGCCAGTTGTAGAGCTTGGTTGGATTCATCACTGTCCTCATCTGGGCAGTAGTTTTGAATGTAGCATTAGTGTCCACTTGCAGATTTGTCTCTCTTTCCTTTTTACAAGAAAGCCCCTGAAATCCTAGAGCGGACAACAGACCATTGCTTCAATCTCATTATTTCTTTGCTCCGAAAGCCTTTTCCCCAAACCCTTTTGGTCGTCGCTCCTGGGTGCAGCAAAGTGGGAAGACTCCGTTTCCATTAAGTTCTAAAAATCCTCAGAAGAGTATTTGAACCTATTCCGGTTATTTCTACACTTACTTGCGTTGAGATGCGTCAAAGCCATGGAAATGAAGTATTCCTCGGTTTAAAAATAGGGACTCATTTAAAGTATCTAAGTTGCCATTTGGGCAGCAAAAGGTTAATAGTGCATAGAAAAAAAAATTCCAGCAGTCCACAAATCTAAGCATAATTATGTATGAACATGAGGCTTTTATTGCTGTCAAAATTAATCACTTTTCAACTTCCAGCTGTTAAAACCCTCCTGGCAGCTCTCCAAGCAATTCCCCTACAGTTACTTTTCCTTCAATTAAATTCTGGTGCAGTTCACAGGCTCCTGTTACATAAGCAGCAATTTAAAAATGGACTTTGTGGGGTTTTTCTTGCCTTTTTTTTTTTTTTTTTTTTTGATCTTTGCTTGAAACTAGAAAGTGACAGAAAGTGAAGTTTGCTTCTTTTACTCTTTCCGTTCCACTTTCATGGACGCTTCAAGCCTCCAAACCAAGCAATAGGGGATTAAAGTATTAGAGTTTATTATAGCGCGCTTTATGCACGTGTAGTGGTCGGTAATAGTTTTTATTAGCCATTCCCCTCAGCTGTCCTCAGTTGCGCTGGCTCTCTGCGATCCCACCCACTTCTCTTTCGCCACCTGAGACGCTTCGCAGGAAGCGCAGTTCTCGAATCTTCGGGGGTGGGACTGGCACCTCCGTCGTGCTGCTTACTTCTAGAGTAGTGGGAACCCCTGCCCCCAGGTGTGCGGGTCTGCAGTGTGGGAATGACCGGGAAGAGCCAACCTCTCCAGTGCCCGGGGCTGTCCGGCTTCCTGGAGGCGTCGGGGCGGGGGGGGGGGCGGCGCACCCCCAGATTCCAGCAGCCACTGCCCAGGAATGGGCCCTGTACTGGGGCGTCCTCAGGAGGTACAGCGGTGGCCCCAGGACACTCTGCTCTGCTCCACAGGTTTGTAGTCACGAGGCACGGGGACGTGGTAGTGGGATTGTTGTCTTCCCGCTTTTCAGCCTGGAATTCCCAAGGGATGCCCCACCCCGACCCCCAGGAGGCAGGCAGGCCGCGGACGAAGGAGGCCCAGCTGTGTTCCCTGGGGCCGGCCGCTTGGGTGGCACTTACGGAGCCTGCGGTACCCAGGTCCACGTGCCAGGTTCCTTCTGGCCTGTGTTACCCGGGTCCCCACCGCTTACCCTGGGGCACAGGGTCTGAGGTTCCCCCCTCCCCGGTTGCGCCCGAGGGTCCTGGCGCCGCCGTGTGTTAGACGTCCCCACTCTGCAGCCTTGGGTTTCTATCTCATCCTCTACCCTCACATGCAGTTAACATATTTCCAGATTCTTCCAGGTGCAGATTTCTTCCCGACAGGAGCAGCTGGCACGAGAGCTGCAACGGGGCAGGGGACACGGAGACGTCTTTGCGGCAGCGATACAAGAGCATTGAGGCCTGTCCATCCAAGACCAGTAAGAATGCAGCACGCACCTGCGGGGTTTGCCCGCTGTGTCACAGACGTGCGGTTGGAGGCTAGTCCAGACCCCGCAGCTGGGAAGGGAGGCCGCACGCGTAGGCCAAATCGTCGTGCTGTCCTCGTCATCCATGCTCTAAAGTGGCTGGTCGTCGACAACTGGGGCTTTGGCACCCTGAGCCAGCCGTGGCTTAGGACAACGAGCAGGATTCCCTGTCTGGATAGAAGCCTTGCTGGTTGGCCGGGTGGTGGCCTGGGGGGTCATCTGGCCACTTGACGGTAGCCACGATTCCCCTGAGGCTGCCCGGGGTGACAAGGGCGGGTCGGAGCCCATCCACGCTCAAGGAAGTGGCTGCAGGCCCTGACGCCTTGGCAGGAATCTGGAGCCGGGACACAGTCACTGGAAGTCACCGGGAAACAAACCCCTCCTTCGTTCCCGCGTAGACTAATCAGCCGGTTAGCTTGCTGCACTGTGACCCAGTGGACTTGCTACAGGCAGGGTTGCATTGACAGGCCTTCCCGGCCTGGCTGGGGCACCTAGAACGGACTCCATTGGGATTGGGATCGGGGATGCTCTGGACGCCCAGAGGCCGAGACTCTTCTCCTGGGAGGCTGCCCAGAAGACAGGAGACACGACAAGGAGAAGAAGTCCAAGAGACACGACAGGAGGCGCGTCGAGGAGACGGAAGCCAGATGGCACTGCCGGCGAAGCCTTGCCCTTTGGTGTGGACGTACCCGCTGTTTGCAGGCCGTTTCCTAGATGCTGCCATGTGCATAGTCCTCACTAATTACCTTACAGAAATGGGCACGTGTATTATTTCCAATGTGAGTACTTTGCGTGTGTTTTTATCCACTTGTTTCCCCAGTTTCAGTAATCCGGGGGTGGTTTGGCCAGGCTCGGTGTCCCCTAGACCTTTAGATTCCAAGGTTCTAACTCTGAACATCTCGCCGGTTTCTACCCGGTGGTAACTAAAAACAAATATACGAGCAGTCCACGAGTCAGGGGAGAGGAAGTTCTGTTTGGAGTTAGAATCATCTTGCATTTGGCCAAAACACAGCTACACTAATTTGTATCGCGCTTATTCCATCTGCTTTCTGGTTTAAAATGCCCTGCATGGCTTCAGACTCCGGGTGTGCAACATTTTCCATTTACAAAATTTTCCTGCCTAATTCATTTTATTTTCCCCCAAGAGCTTCTTGAAGACACTACGGGTCAGCCTCCAATCCGCAGAGTCCAGTTTCACGTGATGGGGTGGCCTGACCTTGTAAACGGGTGATAAAGCCCAAAGATACGACCACGGGAGGCCTTCAGAGCCAGGAGGTCGGTGCCGGGGACTCTGTGCAAGTTGTGCCGCTCAACCGTCGGCTCTGTAGAGGCAAAAGTCCCGTGCCCAAGTCCCCCTAATGCCCACAGCTTGGCACCTCCGCTCCCCAGTTGTGCGGCTACGCACGTGGCCTGGAGGCCTCCGTGGGGCGGCTTGCTTGTTCTTTTCACACCCGTTGAGGCCTGGATGCTTAGAGATTTTTTTTTCTTACTACTCAGTTATGGAAGAGGAGTGGACGCGCATAAAAACGGTGACGCCCACAGGAAGACGGGTGTCAGACTCTGGGCTCACAGGAAGATGGGTGCCGGGGGAGGCGGGGAGCTCCTTTCCAGAGTCTGGCACCTCCTGTCTCTTCGCTTGAGCTTCAGCTGGTAAATAGGGTTGTTTTGAAGACAAACTGGCAGGCAAAGTTTAAAAGAAATGATCTCGGGCAGCCCGGGGGGCTCAGCAGTCTAGCACCGCCTTTGGCCCAGGGGGTGACCCCGGGGTCCCGGGATCGAGTCCCGCGTCAGGCTCCCTGCACGGAGCCTGCTCCTCCCTCCGCCTGTGTCTCTGGGTCTCATGATAAATAAAATATTTTTTTAAAAAAGAAAACTCAAGAAATAAATAAACTTGTAATCCCCTCCCCCCCAACAGTATCCCTGTCAATATTTTTGGCGTATAGAGTTTCATCGCCTTTTCTGAGTGGAAAACACATCATTTGACAAAACGAGGGTCAAACAGAGACTGTTTTCTCCCTGCTTTTCTAGGTGTGTGAGAATGACTCTCCTACATCATTACATAGGCCTGAAATACCGGCCTTAAATGGTTGCAAAGTCCTCCGCGTCTTGCACTCGAACCCTAAAGAAGTTTCTTCTGTTGTCAGACATTTAGGTGGCCTCTAAGTTCCCCAGGAGCGGTACGGGGCGCACCCGTACATCGCCATCCGCCTAACTGATGCCCTTACCGCAGACCCCTAGGAAGGGAGACTCTGCGCGAGGGACCGGCCGCCGCGGGGTCTGGACCACAGGGGTCTTAACGACCGAACTGTGTTTTGGCGGGTTCTGGAGGAGGGAAACCGCGGCTCGGCGTGCTGGTTCGGTTCAGCTGGGCGCGCTCCTCGTGGCCTGTGCACAGTGGGGCTGATGTTGCCTCACGCGACGGGACTCTACTTCTTCCTCTTGGGTGAGGGCCCCAGCCTTACACCCTCATTAAGGTCACCCCCTACCCGCCCCACCTCTGAAGACAGACCTGTGGGGTGTGCATGTGTCAGGGCCCCCGCGAGTGAACCCGGTGCGGGACGGCCAGGGGGCCCGGCCAGGAATGCTCCTGGTCCGCCGCTGCCGCTGTGCTCCAGGACCAGGGGCCCCCCAGTTCAGGGCGCCGCCAGCAAGGTGGGGGAGCTCCCGGCGTGTCTGTGTCAACACAGCGTGGTCAGCAAGGAGGCGCAGCCACTGTGGGATGAGGGAAGATCCCGCCTTAATTCGGGTCTGATTCCCAGAAAGGTGAATGTCTGTTGCTTGTGTGCTATTTGTGGTTCCTCTTTCACGGATTCTTTTTCTTTTCATTTTTAATATTTTATTTATTTATGAGAGAGAGAGAGAGAGAGAGAGACAGGCAGAGGGAGAAGCAGGCTCCATACAGGGAGCCTGATGCGGGACTCGATCCTGGGTCTCCAGGATCACGCCCTGGGCCAAGGTGCCGGGCTGCCCTCATGGATTCTCTCCTAAGCAAGGTGAAGTAAATAAATGACCCAAGGCCTCATCCACCTGTAGGAGTGATCCCGCAGGGATGCGAGCAGGTGCCGGCCCAGCGGGCGGGATCGCCTCTACGGTTCCCCGAAACCCCCGCACTACGGAGACGACAACTCCGATGTGGGATGTGCACTTGCGGCCTTCAGGTCCCACGCCGTCCCCCGCTCTGCGCAGCAGTGCCAGGCCCGTGCTGGGCCCGCGGTCACGGGTGGATCGAGCCTCCCCTCTTGGTCGTCTGCGCCTCCTATCTTAGTCTTGACATCTGCAACTTGCCCCCCGTTGCCTCCCCGCCTCGGCCCCCCATCTTCGGGGCGAGCCTCCCAGGGTCCCCCTGCACACGACTGGCTTGACTTCCCAGGGTCCCAGCCGCAACCGCAGCTTTCCCTGCCTGCTCCCCACCACCCCACCCCCCGGGCCTGCAGCGTCTGTGCGCCTCCCAGCCGCCCCGTCATCCCCAGGCTCCTGCCCTTCGGCTCCGGTTTCTGTGAGGCCGGGGCTGCTCAGACCCTCGCGGACACAGGAAGCATCTCACAGGATCCTTGGTCCGCGGTGGACTCGCTCCCCAGGTGGGTTCGTCTTCGGGGTCTCCGGAGCGCCGCTCTCTCCTCATTGAGCATCGGCCCCCTTCTCCCCTGGCCTCCGACTCAGGGGACCCACGTCCCCTCCAGCACGCAGCGGGAAAGGACCGGGCCGTCACCCTCTTTGCCATGCAGGGGCGTCTCTGCTGGAGGCCAGCAAGCACAGGCCCCCCCTCCCCGTTTCCCCACGCCCACCCGCAGCCCTGCTAGGGTCCACAGATGCTTTTTCATTGTTTGTGCTCTCAAGCTTCACGCTTCCAAGTGCGGAGTCCGGTGTGTTGAGCGGGACGCTGGGAGAGGTCGAGGCGGGGACGGCTACTGGGGGTCATTTCAGACTGGAAATCCTTTGGCCTGCAGCGTCCAGCTCAGTATTGCCGCGCAGGTGCCGCACTGGGCAGCAGCATCGGGCCGGACACCCATCCCCGCCTGCTGGTTGTGCGTCTCCCACCGGCGAGGCCAGCTTCCTTCCCTCACCGTTTCTGTCCCGGGGGCGGGTGTTGCTGGGTGGCCCGTGGCTGCTGGGCCCCAGCCACCGTCTCGCTCCTCTTCCCACCTTCCAATTACTGCTAAGGACACGTCACCTGAGGCCACACTGGGCACTTCTTGGCCCCCCAGCGTGGCCAAGTGGCTCCTCCTTGTGAAAGTCATCAATTCCAGACGTAGCTCGACGGTCTAGGTCCTCCACAACCTGTGCTCACTCTGGCCGGGGTCTTACTCTTGTGCCTCCTGTGCCTATTAAAAGGGATCGTGCAAAAATAAAATAAAATAAAATAAAAATAAAAATAATAATAAAAAAATAAATAGGATCTTGCACCATTTCCAAATGTGCTCCACGTTTTTCCGCTTTGACCTCCTATATACCATTGCTTCCTCTCAGATCTCCCTCTTTTTTTTTTTTTTAAAGCTGCAGTTTTATCCATGTTCTAGATATCTTCTAGAGCCGCGTTAAAGTGCGGACTTCTCTAGGAGGCCGAAGGCATCTTTTCTCCGTCTGAGCCCTGACATCCGGATCAAGCATAATCCTGCTTGGCGTTAGAGTTCGTATGTGCATGTGTGTGTCCTACGTGCTCTGTGTTTTATAAAAGATTTTATTTGACAGAGAGAGCGCGCAAGTAGGGGGAGAGGGAGGGGGAGAGGGAGAGGGAGAGGCTGGCTCCCCGCTGAGCAAGGAGCCCAGGGCAGGACTCGATCCCAGGATCCCGGGACCATGACCTGAGCTGAAGGCGGATGGACGCCCAACCACCTGAGCCCCCCAGGCTCCCCTGCTGTTTTTCACTTTATAGGTCACTATGCAAGGCTCAGTTTCCTGATCCGTAAATTGAGAATTTTAACGCTTGACTCGTGTTTGAGGCACACGAAACAGGACACCGCACCGGGGTTTCACGTACAGGGCTCGACACGCAGTGGGCGCTCGCTGATCTGGACCAAATGAACATAACAAGGTTCTTCTGGTTTCCTACCTCTCGGCTCCATGTTATTTCCAACCTAAGACGGGCTCATCTCCTAAACTTGGCTAAATTTGCAAGGCTCTTGGTTCCAGTCGCGTCGTACATTTTTCCCGGGCGCTGCCGGAAAGTCCAGGGGGACGCGGGGACCCATCAAGTGGAAGGACCATTAGTGGAAACCACAGGCACCAAACAGCTGGGTAACGCGAACCGACAGGTTCAACCCAATCTCCAGAAATGCGACTCAATCACAGGACGGCGGCAGGTTTTTGGGAGAGTTCGGAGGTATTTGAGGAGAAGCCAGGGTGCTGAGTAAAACGGTCCGTAGAGCTGGTTTTCACGGCCAAATTCTCCATCGTGCCCAACGCCCTTTGGAAAGACGGCGAAGTTATGGGTAAACGCGACTCTTCGTTTTCTTGAGAGCCTTAGGAAACAAGAGAGTTTTGTGTTTTGGGGTTTTTGTGGGGTTTTTTGAGCAGCGTCATAACAGAAACTGCAAGAAATGTGTGGGAAATATCAGAAAGGGAGACAGAACGTAAAGACTGCTAACTCTGGGAAACGAACTAGGGGTGGTAGAAGGGGAGGAGGGCGGGGGGTGGGAGTGAATGGGTGACGGGCACTGGGGGTTATTCTGTATGTTAGTAAATTGAACACCAATAAAAAATAAATAAAAAAAAATAAATTTGTGCGAATAAAAAAAAAAATAACAGAAACTGCCCCAGGAGTGGGGTCTGCTGTTGTACTCCCGTGCAACGCCGCTCTCCCCAGGGCTGTGCCACCGGCTTCCGGAGTGACCATTGCAGAAGCCGCCAAAGACGGTCCTTCTTGGGTAGCGTTTTCTAGTATAAAGTATTGGGCTGATTTGGCCCAACTACACGGAAGCGTAACGTGGTCGGCGCGGTCCTGCTCTGACACACGACGCTGTCCTCTGAGGGCCGTCCTGGTCTCTGGGGCGTCAACAGTCCACAAGGAGTCAGGATGACCAATCCTGAGCGACGGCCTTGGGAAAGCCGCCCAGGTCCGTGCAGGATCTCTGGCCTGTGGCTTTTCTCAGGAGAGGACGCACGGGGACGGCAAAGCTGAGGTGAACGTGGACACCCCTGCCTGGGGAGCCAAGGCTCAGTCCTCGTGCCACAGGCGGGGCTCCGACCTCTTAGGAACCTGGCTTTTTCTGACAACCTCACTATCTGTCATTTTCCCTTCATATGCGTTGCCTCTGCAAGGTATCTCCTCTTTATTCGTAATAGGAAGCAGGGGCGGGGGTGCCAGTGGGGGGTGGTGGTAGGATTTAGGGGGGAAGAGTGGTATTCATAGAGGACAGGTACTTGCTTCAGGACTGCTTCCTGCTTTTCTCCAAAAAGAAACGTCCCCCAAGGTTCCCAAGTGATTTCCCAAGTGATTTCCCACTGCCCTGGCAGTGGGCGTGCTCCGGGGCCAGCCAGCAGGCCGGGTGGGGGGGGGCACTGCCCTGTGTGTGGGGGGGACCGCAGGGAATCCCAGCTCAGGGCTCAGCACAGAGCCCGGCCCGAGGCAGCACCTGGTAGGGGCCGGCTTGCGCTCCCCAAGGCCCGGGGTTCTCTTCCTGCACCTGCTTCAGCCTCGCCAAGGGGTTTTCGACCCTGTTATCCACGTGGCTCCCGACTCCTTGGTATTGGGTACTCAACAGTTGCTGGACTTCTTTCCCGTGCAGGGGCCCTGGGCCCGGCTCACAGGAGGACCCATCTGGGGGGGGCAATGGCGCAGACAGGGTCCCGGACGGTGACAGGCCCTACCCGGGGCCCCTTCTGGCTGCGCTCCAGGGACCCAGAGGACAGCCCCGACCCCAAGGCAGCAGCAAGAGGCCACAGCGGGATCCTGCCACCTAAGAAGCCCCCACACGGGGTCCTTAGGACGGGCGGGGAGGTCAGCGAGATGCACCCCTTGGACTCCGGATTTCAGAGTCATCCGGGCCGGGGCCACAGGGACGGCGCAGGGAAGCTGCCGCAGGGGACGGAGGCCAGAGGTCAGCGGCTGAGGTCACCGCAGAGCCTGCAGAGGGGATGGAGCGCGGCTGGGCCTCGGCCCTGGGAAGAGCCCCAGAGCTGCCCCACCTGCCTGCCGACTGCGCCCAGTCCCCCCCACTCTGCCCCCCCTCCCAGTCTCCAGCCCGGTAACTGCGGTGCTGGGCTCCGAAGGGAATGGGAGGGAGTGTGCAATTCCACCCAACGGAGCACAAGGGAGGCGGCCCCCCTGTGGCCTCCACAGCCCTGCCCGAGACCCTACAGCCACTCCCGGGGAACGGCTCCGCGGCGCTGGAGATGCTGTGTGTGCGGGCACGGCGGCTCCTCGGCCCGGGCCCCCCCTTAACTGACCCGCGGGCATGGCGGCTCTTCGGCCTGGGCCCCGGGGCCCCCCTGTTTACTAACCCGACTTTTCTTCCAAAGCGAATTCAAGAGACCAGCGCTGCCCCAACTCGGGCTCCATTTACGTAACCCACCGGGCTGGCGCTTGTGGAACTCGGTCGTCTGCTGACTTCGGGTCGCGGGCGCCGGGAGAGGCCAGCAGACAGACGACAGGTCGCTGGCGGCACCTCCGGCCTGTTCTGTTCAGTCTTGTTGGCTTCAAGGATTTTGCAAAGCTTTGCGTCGCTGCCAACTGTCTCCCCGGGGTGTTTTCCATGAGCAGCATCCCACTCGCTCTCCTGTGCCCGTGTGGGCCCCCCAACTTGTCAGCAGGTGGCCGGGGTGGGGGCACCAGGTCCCCAGACACCCCTTGAGACTGAGGTTGGGGAGCAGGCCGCAGGCTCTGGGCCTCCTCGTCCCATCCCATCCCCGTCCTGTCCCTCTCCCCCTCCCCCTCCCATCCTCCATCCCTGTCCCCATCCCTTGCCCCCTCTCCCTCCCCGTCCCACCCCATCCCCTGCCCCACCCTGTCCCTGTCCAGTCCCAGAGTAGATGGCAGTGCGGTGTGACCCGGGGGTGTCCTCAGGGCCCGCAGCTCCCACACAAGTGACACAGCCTCCGGATCCGCTTCCCCGAGGTCTCGGCCCCGCAGATTCCCGAGTGTGGCGTTCTCAGGCCCCAGCCCGACTTTGTTTCCAGGCATGTGTCCTCCTCACGCGCTCAGGGGATGCCTCGGCCTCTCCTCCGCCCCGCCCCATCTGGTGCCCCGTGGACTCCACCCGCCCTGGAAGGGCTCCAGGCTCTGAGGGCTGCTGGGTGTCCCGGAGGGGAGGGTGTCACCATGCGGGGCGGGAGCTGCCGTCTGCGCTCATACCTCCAGGCCGCACCGGACCGCACCACCCGCAAGGCCACGGCCCCGCTGCTCCCTGGGAGAAACCCACCGCCTCACCCCCGAGGCTCTGCGGTGACTGAGTGCACGGTCCCTGGGCGGCCTTGACCCCCGGGCCCTACCCTGCACTGGGCCCCATCCCCTGCACTGAGTCCCCCTCCCCTGCACCAGAGCCTCACCCCTGCACCAGCCTCCTCCCCTGCACTGGGTCCCCCTCCCCTGCACCAGCCTCCTCCCCCATACCAGGGCCTCTCCCCTACACCAGGCCCCGTCCCCTGCACTAGGCCCCTCCTCTGCACTGGGTCTCCCTCCCCTGCACCCGGCCCCCTCCCCTGCACCAGGGTCTCACCCCTGCACCAGCCCCCTACCCTGCACTGGGTTCCCCTCCCCTTCACCGGCCTCCTCCCCCACACCAGGGCCTCTCCCCTACACTAGGCCCCTCTTCTGCCTGGGTCTCCCTCCCCTGCACTGGCCCCCTTCCCTGCACCAGGGCCTCCCCTGCACCCGGCCCCTCCTCCACGTCTCCGGCCTGGGTGCTCCAGCAGGTTCCCTGCCCAGTGAGGCACCCAGGGTGCAGGCGGGTCGGGAGGGTCGCCCGAGGGCATCGGGGCAGTTTCCGGCATGGCTGTAGGGTGTGCAGTGTGCCCCCGGCCGTTGGGGAACCCCCACAGCCCCTGGGGCCGTGTTTTGGGCAGAAGCAGGTTTTAGTTTCCACTTGCATAAAAAAGCCCTTTATAGGCCTCAGCTGCTCCTAACGTGGGCTCTCTCCCTCCTACCTGCTTCTTTTTCTCCTCTGCCTCCCCCCACCCTTCCTCTGAGGGAGGCTCTTCTCTGCTCCTGCACCTTGGTCATGGCCGGTCCTTCCCTTCCCACCTGCCGGCCCAGCCCAGCAGTAGCTCCGGCTCCCCTGTAAATCCCCCCCAAGGTGCTTTAGGAGAAGCAAGCGCCAGGGGGAGGTGGCCCAGCTGCACCCCATGAGCACCCACTGGCCTCCCCGTTGGGGAGGCCGCCCCTCGGCCACGGGCAGCCCCGGGGCCTGGGCGGAGGAACTGCCATGGACACGGACAGAAACACCCCAAGGCTGCTCCGTCCCCCTCTGGACGCTGCTCTGAGGAGCAAGACCCGTGTCCCTAGGAGGCCTAAGACCTGAGTGATGGCAGGGGTGCAGCAGGCCCCTTCCTGCCTTCCGGTCTGCTCCTGACGGCCATGGCCCGCGGGGTCCCTGCAGCGGGAGCAGCCCCGCTCCTTGGCCGGCGCTGTTAGCTCTTCCAGCTTCACTGACATTCCTTATAGCCCCGATTTCCAGTGAGGCCTAGAACGTTCCCTGGCATCTAAGAACCTTACGACTAATGAGAAGCTGGGTCAGAACTTGGACCCAAGGCCTCCAAGTCCTGCTAGGGTCTGCTCCCCGTGCCCCCCACCCCGTGTGCTGCGGTGCTGGGCTGGTCCTTTACTCCCTCCTGACCGGGCACGGAGCAGGGCCGGCCGGGGTCCCGGCTGGGGCAGAAGAGGCTGGGGAGGCCGTGGACTGGACGGACTGGGGTGAGGACGTTCTAGGGCGGGACCCGGTGCTGCTCACCCTGCCCTGGGGTGCGGCGGGGGGGGCCTGGGGCATCACTGTGAGAGCAAGCTTGGCTCCCCAAGTCCTCGGGGGGCCTCCGTCAGCAGTGACCGGTGTCTCCTTCCCCGCCGCAGATACGTTGCCGTCATCTATCTGGGTCAGAGTAGAGCCTGCCTGTGAAGCAGCCCACACGTGGACCTGCTTCCCTTCTCTCCCCGCCTCACATGGTGTTGCCGTGTGGGCGTGTGGCACACTCGGGCTTCGCTGCAGATCCGGGTCACAGAGGTGCTACGTGTGGCGATTCCCTAACCTGTGGCACAGCCGGCCCGGGACTTGGCTGCAGCCCCAAAGCTGTGCTCTCCACCATCCTGTGCAAGTGGCCCAGGTGGCCACACCGGACCTCTGCCTTTTGCCTGCACCCCCCCATGTGGCCCACATGCACAGATTCATAAAGGGGGTCCCTGAGTAGTGGGCCGAGGGCCTTGGGGGGCAGGGCTGTGGCATTTTCCCTCTCCTTCCCATGGCATGCCCTACAGTCTGGCGAGGGAAGGCTGCTGGTCAGGACCGCTGACCCTGGGGTGTCTGCCCTGCCCCCTCAGGCAGTCCTTCAGCAGGCTCCTCGGGGAGCAGGCACCCCGAGACATTGGGACATGTCCTCCTAGAGCCCCTCCCCACCCATTCCGGGCACCTAGTTCTCCCAGAATGCCTTCGAGGGCCTGCTGGGCTCCATCTACCCGAGGAGGAATATGCTTGGCCCTGGGCCTGAGCCTGGCGGGGATGTGGGAGATCCCGAATGTGCAGCCTCCATGGCCACATGCGTGTGCTGGAGACCCTCCTGGTGGAGGATGGAGCTGAGGTAGGAAGAGAAGCAGAGCAACCGTTGGCCAGGGATGGCACTGGGATGGCAGGAGCATGTCTCACAGATTAAATTCCAGGAGACTGACAATTCTCAATTCAGACTGATCTTCCAGGCTGCAGGAAGGTATATTTGCCCAGGTAGGAGGCCATCATGAGGGCGTACTTGCCCAGGTGGGAGGCCATCATGAGGACGTACTTGCCCAGGTAGGAGGCCATCATGAGGGCGTACCTGTCCAGGTAGGAGCCATCATGAGGGTTTACTTGTCCAGGTAGGAGGCCATCATGAGGGCGTACCTGTCCAGGTAGGAGCCATCATGAGGGTTTACTTGTCCAGGTAGGAGGCCATCATGAGGGCGTACTTGTCCAGGTAGGAAGCCATCATGAGGGTTTACTTGTCCAGGTAGGAGGCCATCATGGGGGCTTACTTGCCCAGGTAGGAGGCCATCATGAGGGTGTACTTGTCCAGGTGGGAAGCCATCATGAGGGCGTACTTGCCCAGGTGGGAGGCCATCATGAGGGCATACTTGTCCAGGTAGGAAGCCGTCATGAGGGTTTACTTGTCCAGGTAGGAGGCCATCATGAGGGTGTACTTGTCCAGGTAGGAGCCATCATGAGGGCGTACTTGTCCAGGTAGGAAGCCATCATGAGGGTTTACTTGTCCAGGCAGGGTCCAGGTGAGGTCCAGACAGGATACAGGCAGGGTCCAGGCAAGGTCCAGTGCCTCCAGCCTCCAGATCCGCGGCCCGACTGACACCACCTGGAGCCTGGGACAGCTGTTTTGGAGACCGCTGTGACCTGGAATTCACTACTTCCCTCCGTATTCCTATTGGCAGCTTCTCCGTGGCCGTCTCCCTGACCCCCAAGTGTGTCCTAACAAGTGACCCCAGGCTCTGGGGTCAGACTGTATTCACTGCGAGGCTCCGGCATTTACCGGCCGTGGGTCCCCAGCGGGTCCCCAGCCCCTCCTCCGCCGGGGTTTCCTCATCTATGAAATAGAAGTAATAATAATACGGACTTCGTAGGATGTATGAAGAATCAGTGTCACGCCCACCGTGAGCTTGCAAGTGTGCGATTGCTGTGTGTGGTCCGGATCTGAAGCCTCAAGTACCCTGAGTGCTCAGTGCTGGTACTGAAGGAACAGATTCTGAGTTGTTGGGTTTTTTTTAAAGATTTTATTTATTTATTCATGAGAGACAGAGAGAGAGGCAGAGACATAGGCAGGGGGAGAAGCAGGCTCCATGCAGGGAGCCCGACGTGGGACTCGATTCCGGGACCCCGGGGTCACGCCCTGGGCTGAAGGCAGATGCTCAACCGCTGAGCCACTGGGATCCCTCTTGATGCTTAAGTGGAAGGTTGAGAAGCTCTTCTGACCCGGGGAAAGTGCCAGACTGGGGTCATCGCCAATCACTCCCGGGCCGCGTCTGCCGGGACATCCGAGGCCCGGGGATGCTCTGGGTGGCTGGGGCGAGGGGCAGGGATGGCCAAGCCTCCGGGAGCCGGGCCTCGCGAGCCTCCTCCCCATGCCCCAGGGGGCTGGGCCGGTGCAGCCTGCGCGTTCACGCTTTGGAAGAGACACAGCAGCAGCCGCCGCAGTCTGGGCCGACACATTCCTTGCTCGTTGGCCACTGTTGGCCTCTGCCAGGACCATCCTTGGTCCCTCTGTCTCACCTGGTGATTCGGAACCCGGGCTGGGGTCCGCGATGACCATTTTGGTTGGAACTAATGTCCTCTTGGAGGTGAGAAGGGAGAAGAGGAAAGCAGAGTGACACGGGCGGGGGACAGGTGATTCCATAAGTTTTGGCCGAAGGGGATCGAGTCCTTTAAAGCAGGTAACTAGAAAGAGAATATTGTTCTACTTTGTTCTTTTTTTTTTTCCCTCCATCCCCTGGGCTCACATTTCTAAGAGCTTGAACTTTCGAGGCTCGAACAAGAAAGCATATGATCTTAAACACCTCCCGTTAATCACCAAGCGCAGCCCAGCGGCGAGGGGAGGACTCACCTGCACTGCTGACTTCTTGCTCCTGCTCGCAGGGCTTGCCCTCCCGCCTCCCCCCGTCCAGCTGGCGGGGAAGGCGTCCCCTCAGCACCTGGCTTGCAGCAATTTTTCAAGGGAAAAAGCCACGACGTGAAAATATTCCTCGTAGGGCAACCAGGCGACAAGGATGGTGATTCTAAACGCACGTGACTTTTGGCAATGCTCCTTGTACTCCGGGTGACAGGGCCGTTTGCCCCCATTTACAGGCAGAAGGTGGGACGCGCCGTGAGCTGCCCAGGCCGCTCAGCTCCTTGTCCACCGCACCGTCCCCGTGTAGCTCCCGTGTCACCCCAGCACGCTGCCCAAGAACTGCGTGCCTTTCCCAACTGCGGAGGCCGCGGGATCCCTGCAGGTGCACAGCCCCCTCCCCGCCCTGCTGGGCTGCAGCCCTACGGGTTGTTCCCTAGGAGCGCGGGGCCCTAGGGCGGAGGGCACGGTCCATCGCCGCCGCCACCGTGCTCCTGAGGGGCCTTTGAGGGACGGCCCTCCTGCCCCCCACCAATTCCATCTCAGAAACAAGGGACTGGCTGTTTGTGCCCTGGGCGGGCCCTGGGTGCTGGGCCGGCGGGGCAGCGGGAGGGCGGCGGGGGGCGGGTGCTGCCTGGGCAGGTGGAGGCACCTCGGGGACGGGAGAGGCAGGTCCATCACTATTGGAGGAGGAGAGCCGGCCTCTACGGAGGCTGGCAGGATGCGAGCCCAGCGCTTTCCATGGGGCGGGCGGCCGCAGACGGGCCCGAGGGGTTGGCACCACCTGACGGGGTGGCTCCTAAACCAGGCTCTGGTCCCCTGGCGCAGCCGCACAGGGAGGCTGAGCGGGGGTGTGTTGGGGGACCTGGGTGAGGTCAGGACGCTTTTCTTTGCTCATCTATCACTTCAGGGCCTGGGCCTGTCAGGGGCCTCTCCTCCCTTCCGCTCAGACAATGCTTTCTCTCAGCAGCCAGCAGCACGGGGACGGGGCCGAGCTGGACGGCACAGCAGGAAGCCTCCCGAGGACCTGGAGCCTGGACGTGCCTGGTGCAGGGGCCGGCGGGCTGAGAAGGCGGAGGCCAGGGCTCTTCTCCCCACAGGTCTGCCGCCCCCTTCCCCCCGCAGTGCTGGGCCCCCCTCATCCTTCAGGACTTGCTTTAGATGCTTCCAAGGGCAGCTCAGCTCTTCTGGAAGGCAGCAGCCCTCTCCGCTGCAGCCCGCTCTCCCCACCACGTAGCACAAGGGCCAGTGAGGCACCTGCTGCCACTGCCTCCGGGGGTATGCGCCCAGCACTCCGTCCCAGCCGCCGCGGCTCCGAGGCAAGCGCGGCCACAGCCTGAGGTGCTCAGTCAACACCCTGGAGAGTGGAGGAGAGTCTCATTTCGCGGATTTTTTGTTGGCCGACTGAATCAGAGTTCTTATTTTACGCACTAGGAAGAGAATCCATCGAGTCCATAGACTTGGCCTGGAGCTGGACGTCTTTCAGGAGGAAAGGTTCTTGTTAAAACCTACAACCACAACAAAGCAAGCAAAATGGAGCAATTGATGTAAGCATGCCAGTCGAGTCTGCGTGTTAAGAAGTAGAATAAAAAGGAATAAAAATTTATGAACAGTTGCAGTCGGGCCCTGCACCAACACGACCTGCTATTATGCATAATTCAGTGCGTGGCATTTGAGTGTTGGACCCTGTCCAATGCGGTTTATTACTGGATGAAGCAGGGGAATCTTGTTAAAACACAGCTTTACCTAAAACACGGTCCCAGACGTGGATACAGAGAACAATGTCGCCGGGAGGCTCCAATACAGTTGTCAGACGGGGATACAGTCCTCATTTTTTATTCTCTGTCCAACTTCTCGCTTGGAACTAATGAGTAGCCTGGATTATTCTCCTTTTTAAAAACATTTGTTTTGTTTGGTGAAGATGACAAGAGCCGTGTCAGCTCTAATACAGGAGAAAAAAAGGTTTAGGGTAAATATCCTTGGATGTACAGCGGCTGCTTTTTAACTTAAACTGAGAAATACGTACTTTTAATTGTAGAATTTAGAGGCTACAAATCAGAACTGCTTTAAACGTACTTAAATGATTAAAAATAATCTTTCTTCACTTTAGTTAAAATTGTATTTGAAAGAAGATAGGAGTGGGGAAAGGGAAAAGGGAGAGTGAGGGAGGTATGATCAGAAAATACGGAGGATGGGGGGATCCCTGGGTGGCGCAGCGGTTTAGCGCCTGCCTTCGGCCCAGGGCAAGATCCTGGAGTCCCGGGATCGAGTCCTGCCGCGTCAGGCTTCCTGCATGGAGCTTGCTTCTCCCTCTGCCTGTCTCTCTCTCTGTCTCTTATGAATAAATAAATAAAATCTTAAAAAAAAAAAAAAAGAAAATACAGAGCATGAATTTCAAATGTTGGCTGATGCAATTAGGATCCTGCCATTTCTTATGCAACTTCACCAGCAGAACCAGAAAGTTAGCGTGTCTTTAGAGATTGCCTCTCCCCGTGCCCCTACCCCCACCTTCCCCTGGCCCATGAAAGTCAAATTGTCTGGAAAAATACATCCTAATAATGAAAATAATATTTTGGTTGGGCTGTGGCTTATCCTTGAAGCTGCCACGCAGGAGTCTTTTGCAGGAGCTTTACAATTCTACAGATTAGGCACTTTGTGGTTTATAGAATGTGAAAAATAAAGCCGGTGGTTTGAGTTAAAGTACATTTTTATCAGGCCCGCCTGTGATCTTACCATTAACTAAGAATACGATCGTGGTTGGGTTGAGGTGATGGTTGAAATCCAGGCTCCGTGAGAAGCCAATTCCTGGCCTGGCCTCATTCTCTCCACTCCCACCTCCACTTCCCACCCCAGGCCCGAGTCGGGTTCCTTGGGCAGAGGAGAGCCGCCACTATAGGACTGCTACGAAGGACCTATTTTTAAAAAATCTACCTTTTCTATTTCAGTGTTGTGTGCAGGACATGGATCCGTCCTCCCATTCTGTCTGCAATGTTTGTAACTGTGCTACAGGGGGTCTTCTTTTCTCCAGGCAGATTCTATATCATAAATATATATAGACTGCTAACCCTGGAAAATACTATAAACTATGGATCATTATGTAATTCAGATAGTCATTTATAAAAAAGCAATGCAATTTAAAATCTTGTTCTCTAAGTTCTGGAAACAGTATTTTTTTCCAATCTTCTTCTTGTCATTTCAAAAATTGGGATATCTGGTCAACCTATAGTGATAAGAATGATGATTATGAAAGATGTGTCACCGTTGAGATTTATTCGGAAAATGTCAGAGAATGTATCAGCAGTAGGGTATCTCTGAGGATGCAGAGATCAAGATTCATTCCTTTTTTACTCACTACCCTTAGTATTTATTTTTCCTTCCACTGTACTCCAAATATCTACGATCCTTTAGCCATGCAAGTCGAATCTCCAACGTGAAAACCAATGAGGCTACATGCCTTCTAGACTACCTTCCTAAAGAATTGCAAAGCATTTTCCAAATTTTTAGGCTTCTGTTCAGCATCAGAACAATAAGAGTTACAAGAGTAGATGGAATGTATTAGGCTCAAACATGCATTATTTTTAAGCCAGAGGATTAAACCGAAGAAAATTGAGAATAGAGAAATAGGTCAGTGAAATAGTATAGAAAACTGAGAAACAGATCGACGTCTATACGGACGTTGGTCATTTTTGCTAGACGTGGGGCTAAAAAACCAGTGGGGAAAATTAACTTACTAAATTGGTGGTGTTGGAATGATTTCCAAGTAGAAAAAAATTCCACTAGATTCCTTCCTCATACCATGCAAAAAATAAATAAATAAATAAATAAATAAATAAATAAATAAATAAATAAATTCAAGAAACACAATTATAAAACATTTAGAAGAAAAAATTTCTTCACTACCTCAAAAGTGAGGCTTTCTTTATTCTTTATTATTCATTCATTCATTCATTCATTCATTCATTCAAGGTTTTATTGATTTATTTGAGAGACAGAAAGAGAGAGCACAAGCTGGGTGAGGGACAGAGGGAGAAGACTCCTCGCTGAGCAGGGAGCCTGCGGGGTTTGACCCCGGAACCCCAGGATCATGACCTGAGCCAAAGGCAGACATTTAACCAACTGAGCCACCCATGCACCCTGAAAAGGCTTTCTTTTAAAATAGTAAAAATGGGGGATCCCTGGGTGGCTCAGCGGTTTGACGCACCTGCCTTTGGCCCAGGGCGCGATCCTGGAGTCCCCGGATAGAGTCCCGTGTCGGGCTCCCGGCATGGAGACTGCTTCTCCTTCTGCCTGTGTCTCTGCCTCTCTCTCTGTGTCTCTCATGAATAAATAAATAAAATCTTAAAAAAAATAAAGTAGTAAAAATGTATCTTATAAAGAAAAAGATTTATAGATTTGACTGTATTGAAATAAAGACTCCCACATGACAGAAGACAGAGATGGGGCTGGAGGTAAGAAGTGATCCAAAGGATTTGTACCAGATACAATAAGCGGAAGATTAATGTTCAAGCTATATTTTAAAAAAGAAAATACTTAAAAGAAAATAGAAGTTACTTTAAAAATGAGCAGAGAGAAGAGAAAGGGAATTCAAATCAGACTAAACCTAAATGGCTGACAAACATATTAAAAAAAAACCCTTCTCTACCTTATAAGTAATCAGCAAAATGAAAATAAAGGCAAGGAAATATGATTTCACACCCAACAGTCTGGCAAAATTAAGAAGATTGGTGGTGTAATATTCATGAAGAACACACGGATTACATTAGCATATTAGTATAGTTTATTAGTTCATTAGTATAACCAACAATCAAGAGCAATCAATAATTTTTAGTAAAACCTTTTTTGCATTATAATCTATGACCCAGCATGTCAATTTCTAGCTTCTCTTCTCTCTCTCTCTCTCTCTCTTTTTTTTTAAGATTTTATTTATTTATTCCTGAGACACACAGAGAGAGAGGCAGAGACACAGGCAGGGGGAGAAGCAGGCAGGGAGCCCAACACGGGACTATCCCAGGACCCCAGGATCATGCCCTGAGAGGAAGGCAGACACTCAACCACTAGCCATCCAGGTGCCCCAGGTTCTCGTGTTTATAGAGGTGAAGAATTAAAGTCAACTTAAGTTTCTGGTCAATTTAGAATGGGCATGATTTTCCAAATACTTTGCCATAAAGCAGGTACAGGCACCAATCAGTCAGGCCTACCAGATGATGGTGGGCTCTGGGGACAGTATTTGCACAGCAGGGATGGCTGTACTGGCCAAGAAGCCTGAACAGTGGACCCAAGTGATGTAGAGTAGAAGTCAAGGGTAAAGGCTCTGGGTTCAACTCCTGTGGGGTTGAATTCTGGATCTGCTGCTTATTAGCTGTGAAATCTGGGCAAATTCCTTGTCTGTTCCTTTAATTTTCTCCTCATGTACAACAGGGCTCATGACAAACCTTCCTTGTGAATTGCCATGAAGATGTACAGAAATACTTGTACAGAAAAACTCCTGGAACACTCCCCATATCCTTATCGAGTGAGCACTCAATATGTATGGCAGGAAAATGGAAATGAATAAACAAAATGCACTGTATATTTATACAACAGAATATCACATAACAATGAAAATGATCTAAATTTATGCACTCACCTAGATAGAGTTCAAAAAACATGATGAGTGAAAAAAGAACCCTGAAAAACAACTTATTTATGGATTCATATCAGAAGTTAAAATGGGAAAGTATGGACCAAGAGGACACCCATCAGACTGATACTATCTCTGGGGAGCCCTTGGGTTACAAAATGGATTTCAACTAATTTTTTTCTTTTTTCTTTTTTTTTTTAAAGACTTTATTCATAGAGACACACAGAAACACAGGCAGAGGGAGAAGCAGGCTCCATGCAGGTAGCCCGACGTGGGACTAGATCCCGGGCCTCCAGGATCACGCCCAGGGCTGCAGGCTGTGCTAAACCACTGGGCCACTGGGGCTGCCCTCAACTAATTTTTTTTTTTTAATTCTAAAAGAAAAACATTCTCAAGCAAAATGACAAAAATTCAACACTTCTTAATTCTGAGTTGTGGCTAGACATTTGTAATATTCTCTGAACTTTCCTGTATTTTTAAATTTCTTTTTTTAAAAAGCCCTGAAAGCAATGTGAGGCCAGGTGTCAGGAGATCTGGGCGCCAGTACCAATTCTCCTCTAATTAGCTACGTGATTTTGAGCCAATCACTTAGATCTTTCAAGAGCTTAGTTTCCTCCTCTGAAAAACCAAGTTAAGAATACTTTTTACTTCAAGTGGTGGGGAGAGGGTGGGGATGGCTGGTTTTGAGGATTAATGGTATTTGAGGGAAGTTCTATGAATTGAATGCTCAAGCTCTATTCCCATGTTCGGTAAAATAAAATCAGGTTGTTGGCTTGATGACTCCTAGGACTTCCCTGACTCTAGTGGCAGAGGTGGGCGAGGTGTTCTGAGGAGGAAGCGGGAAATGCTGAGGGGTTGTGCCGGGAGCCGGCTCCTGGCTTGCGGCAGGGACTGTGGATGCCTGCAGAGCACCCAGCCCTTCCGCAGCAGGAGAGCCCGGGGTGGACTCAGGCGGTGAGATGCATCATAGCCAGAGACCCCTAGTCTCTGTGAGCAGGAGCCGTTGACCGGGCTTCTAGAAGTGCTGCCTCAGCTGGGAGAGGTTCCTCTTGGCCTTTTTTCTACCTCCCGTTTCTGTCTCAGAAAGTACAGGTAATGGCTGGCATTCTGACGGCCACCGTGGGTCACGAGGTACCCTGGAGGGCAGACTGCATGAGCTAAATCTGAGGGAGAAGAGAGGTGAGAAGTGAGTCCTTGACGACGGCGGAGTGACTGTCGCGGCGTCGGGCTGCCCACGTCAGGACCTTGTTACCCGTGGACCATAATCGTGGGTGTTAGTAGGTCACTTGTCTGGGCTTCTGCTCTATGGGCTGAGCTACTCCCAACTGCTGGGCAGTTGTCCCTCCCAGGATGCTTGCTCCCCCGATGCACCTGAATAGGGCAGCTGGCAAGGAGGAGAAGGATGCAGCAGCACCCACTCCTCTGGTCCCCGAAGGAGGGGGGCCCTCACCTGCTCCCCTGCCTCTTACAAAGCCCCCAACAGTGTGCTCCGGGGGCCCCAAAGCTCGGGGAAGGCCCCGCCGTGGGCCGGCCCGCGTGGACCTCCGCCCCCACCACGGCTTCCTGGTGGAGGAGCCCTTGTCCCTGGAGCCCCAGGTGGCCGGTGCCTCACATGTCACTCCTGGTTGCGATCGGCGGTAAGACAGCAGGAGACAGGACGCTCTCCCTGGATGGGGGAAGGGAAGAGAGACCACGGGCACAGGTACGTTTCTGCGATGCAAAGCTTCCTGTGACCTGGTTGTGACAACTGCAATCTGCACGCTCTAGGGAGACTGTTATGCCGGCTAGAAAGGAACGCTGGTCAACACTCACCAGCAGCAAGGCGTCAGCCGTGCTCAGGGCACACGGAGGGCTAGATGATCATGTTTTAATGGAGTGGGAAGAAGAAAGAAAGATGCAAGGTGTTCCCCTACGCGGGAGTGATGAAGGGGACGTAAAAACGATCCATCAGCTCGCTGGAGCTGGATCCATCAGCCCACAGCGCACACGGTCTCCAGTGAGAAGTGCTCGGGGACTTGGTATGTAGCTCCAGCAGCTCATCCAAGATACGGAACTCGGCAAAGAAGGACCTTTAAAAAGTAAGAAAAAAGAAGGAAAGAGAGAGAGAGAGGAAGAGTAAGGAAGAAAGGAGGGAAGAAAAGCCACGAAGAAAGGAGGGAAGAAAAGCCACGAGAAGAGATGAGAAGAAAAAGGAAAAAATAAAAGAAAATTAAAGAAGGTCCAGGGTGACGGGCACTGGGAGTATGTTAGTAAATTGAACACCAATAAAAAATAAATTAAAAAAAATAAATTAAAAAAAAATAAGGTCCAGAAAGATCAACTTTCTCTACCTCCTTGAATCAGATGGAGCGAGTGGTCGGCACGGGGGTGGGGGTTGGGGTTCAATGATGACTGAAGGGCGAGCTACTTGAACTTGGGAAAGAGCCCAGCAGAGGGGAGTTCGTTCTAATGAGAGCAGTGCCCCCGTCTTCTCACAGGGTCAGGGAAGGCGAGTCACGTCCTGAGGAGCCGCGGAGCCCGGGTGCCCCCTCCAGGAGGGGTCTGGGCCTCACCTGGCCTCATGCCACTGGGCTTCACACTGTCCGGTTTCCCTCACTTCCAAATCCCGGGATCAGAGCCTCGTGTGGGGCGCTGTTGGGTGGGAGGAGAAGCCGGGCCCTCGCACAGGCCAGCCCGGTCACGAGATCCCACTGTCCCCTCCCTCCTCCTCCTCCTCGCTCTGCACCTGTCACTGCGCTGCCCCAGCGGCCCCACCAAGACACTCCCCGAGGCTGGGGCCAAGGCAGCGGCATGAAAGGCCCACCTGGCCACGCACCAGGCCTCGCGTGGGAGGAACCCAAGCCAGCCGTGGGGTTGACCCGTCTCCACCGGCGCTCCCCATCCCCGCGACGGCACTCTAGCCTCTCTCCCCCGCAAACAATCCTTAAAGGATCTGCATCCGAAGCAACGGCTGTGGCTGCTGCGGGTTTTACGGCCCCGTGGAAGCGTCAGGCCAGCGCGGTTTTACTATGTGGCCTTCAATGCACATTATATGTCATATGGAAGGGAATTCAGAGGAGCCCCAGTTTTGGGGGATGCGCTGCGTGCTTCCCTCCGCGGACCATGCACACGGCCCCGGGATCGCGAGAGTGACCACACGGCCCTTCCTGATGCCGTCGTCCGTGCGTTCTGCATGTGCACGCCAGGCCCGACGGGGCCAACCACTGCAAAGCACAGAGGGAATTTGAGTGACACCATCTCCGCCCTTCTCTGTGAGCCCTTGGGGTGTCGTCTCTGGTTGAGACTAGGACACCAGTAAGCCTGGGGCAGCGTGTTTCTGTTAAGGTGGATTTTAAGCTCATACATGAGATATCTTAACGTGAACAATATCTTTGAAATTAAAATGTGCTCTTCTTTTTAAATGATGATGATTTCTTTTTTACATGAAAGGCTGATTCCAGTAAATAAAATATCATCACAACGATATCATTTCATAGTTATCTGACTGTACTCTTTGCAGACATTTTGGTTTTATTAAAATTCGCTTAGAAGTTACTGGACGATTCTTTACATAAAATACTGTTATAGCCTATTGTAAAGAAAGGATCAAAGTTCAAGCTGTAAGCTGGATATAAAATTCTTGAATAAAAAGTGCTTTTTCCTTTTATGTACATAGACATTATTATTATTTTTTTATTTTTATTTCTTTTTACTGGCAAATTATACACAGAAAGTGCAATAAGGGAACATTTTCACTGCCTCTGAAACTTTCCCTGGCTTTTCCAGCCATTCGATTTTTAATTGTATTTCAAGATTTTGATGAAAATAGTTTTGCTGAATAGAGGGGGGATGTTAGCCATGATCTGCTGGGGGGATTCAACGGGCAACACAGGCCAGTGATCACGGTCTCCGTGTCCTGAGCAGGGAACCCCCGAGATGCCGAGTGGGGCCAGAAGCACAGGGCCTCCCGGCTGCGTGAAGAGGAAACTTTTCTTGGTTCAGGGCGCTGGATTTTCAGTCGTGTCGGCTGCACCCTGAAGGAAACAAGCCGCAGCGGTGGTCACCACAAATAGCTTCTCCAGGCATCGGGCAGCTATTTCCATCAGTTTATTTCCCAAACGGCCCAGACTCAGACTTCCTTTGGTCTACTTCAGACACTCGACCAGACTCACCTCAAGACCCACTGCCTGGACATCTGCACAGGACGGAGTGGCCACCGCGGGACCCTTTCTCCGTGCGTTCATTGATCACGCCCTCTGGTCCTGTGCCGGGCTGTCTAATGTCCCCCACCCCCCACTGCCGACACTGAATTAAACTTCAATTCTATCCGGGGAGGGAGTTCCGGGGTGGGTTGTGCAGCCGCGCCGTATGTCGATGGGACTGCCTGGGAGCCAGCCATGCTGCTCGGACCCCGTGGATTCCCCATGCCCTCAGCCCTGTCCTCTAAAGCTGTTTAGTTATTTGCAGTTGAAGCTGCTCATCACCTGGAAGGAGTCCCCTAGGGCTCGACTGCACATCAGACAATGACCGGGGCTCTCTCTGCTGCTGCTGGGCATGCTCTCCTCTTCGGGGGATACTTCTCTGGGTGGCCAAAGCCTGGACTTGCATGTGCTCAGGCTGGGGCCTCTGTCCTGCTGGGCTGAGCTGGGCCAGACGGCAGCGAGGCTCCTCCCTGCGAGCCACTCACACAGGTGAGCACAAATCCACATCACACCTGGTTCCTCTTTTCCAGGCCATGTTTGCAGCCCATTAGTGGTTTGGGCAGGTGAGAACGAGGCTTTGGGTGGCAAGTACACATCCATCACAGTGCCAGCCTGGAGAGGCACAGAGACTTGGTTCCAGTCTGGCAGCCCACCCTGAAGAAATGAACAAAGGCGAGGAAAGTTCCTGCCCACTGCCTCCCACTGCTCTGTTTTGGTCTCTCTCTGCTCCTTGCACCTCTCTCCATCTGTGTTCCTCTGCGTCCTGGGCCTCTTTGATTCTTACTCTCTCTCTTTGTTTTCCCAGCAGATTATTTTCTCTTTTAACAAAAATCCTCCTTCCTCCCTATAACATTACAACATCTAGTAACTGAAGTAAAACCTTCCAGAAATTAAAACACAACACAACACAGCTTCACCGCATGGCCCCGCTCTCAGCACCCTGCCCCTTATTTTAGGCATCCTGCCAACTCTAACCAGAGTAATGCACTTGCTGTGGTTAGATGTTTCATCAAGATCTCAGAGAAGGCCTGGTACTGACTTACGTCTCCCCTGCGACCTCCTTTGGTTCAGGTTCCTGGGTTCATGGGCAAAATTTCAAGCCACTGAGCTGATTACATCAGCCTCACCCCACCCGACCGGAGCTTCCCTGTAAAACACTCATCCCTGGTGCTGGCAAAGGAGGCGACTGCAAGCACATCTCCAGCTCCGAGCATCTAACTTCTACCTGGACCCTGGAACGTGTCGTAGCCCCTCGACTTGATGTGCTGGGGCCCAGGGATATCAGGCTCTTCTCACCCAGCCTCAGGAAGCAGCTGCCTGTGGAGGCCCTGGCAGCTGCTGAACACACGGAGCAGCAGTGCACACCCGTCCAGGATGGGAGACGAAGAAGGGGGCCATGTCCAGCTGCAGCCACGGGGAGGACTGCAGAGGGCAGGGTGTAATTACCTTGAATGCACCTCCCTGTCTCCCAACATCAAGGACGTTTGTGAATTCCCCCTGGTTTAAGAACATAAATAAAAAATTGCTTCTGGTTGTAATGCCAGGCAAAGCGGGATGACAGAAACAGCTTCACAACCTGCCTCTGTAGAAGGGATGACCCCAGGAGGGAGAATGCAAACACTGAACTTCATTTCTGAAGGCCCTGCTCCAGCCAGACAAGACAAGGCAAGAATTTAGTATTTTTCAAAAAAAAAAAAAATACTAGAGCAACTGATTTTCCATAAATGCATATTTTGTGTGACAGTGGTCATGGTATACCAGACGGATGGTCTTTTTTTTTCACCCTTCTATGAAAGCAGTAGGTTTTACACTGAGGCAGGAGCTTCCCTACTAATAAATGATGCACAAGGGGTCCTTCTGTTCATGGCCTCTCTCATCCGGAAGAGGATGTCAGCTTTCTTTATGGCATTTCTTACCCATGAATTCCTGTACTCGTTTTTTTCCCCCTTTAAAAAATTATTAAAGATAGCATACTTATAGAAAACTCCTTGTTGAGGAATCTGAGACTGGTATCAGCCAGAAAGCCTTGACTGCTGGTGTGGAGCTCATGGGTCATGGAGATGTTGATGTCTATGCAGATGCCTCTCCCTGAAGTAGTCCGGGCACTCGGGAGGAGCCTCCCACAATCCAGCGCAGGCCGTCCACGTGTCGTTCACTTTGTGTCGCATGCAGTGCTGCTCTGCTCACCCGAGTCGCCTCCCTAAACCGCATCGGCCATCTGTGTGCCTGGGAAGAACAGCTACCGGGGCACAGTTTAACCCCCGTTGGCTTTCAGATGACAGGACGAGGACACACTGAATGTCAAGGTCTTATTTTGGGAATGGTAAAACAGTAAGCTTTGAGCTTTGTGTGCTATCGTCAGAGCGGCCGCATTTCTTACAAAGGAGAGTGGACAACAATTTATGTTTTGAGTCTCTCTCTCTCTCTCAAGCCAAGATGATCTCAACGTCCTGTCCTGCAAGCCGAGATGGTACAGTACTTACAGCAGGCTAGTTTGACTCGCGACCCTAACAGTGTTGGTTGTGCGGTATTAAAAATGAGCCCTCTGAATTGGAGCAGGGCTCTGCCTCAGGTAACCCGGTTAGGGAACGTGTGTGCATCCAGTTCAGTGACTAGGAGGAAACAGGTCTACATGCTACGTTCACATTATCAGTGGGCTCTGGGCGCATCCATGGAAGTCACAGATGAGTCTCCTCGTTAAACGGCCACCTCTTGAGTTTTGTGGCAGCAGCAACGGCCGCCGGGCCGGCGGGCAGACCACAGGCACATGAGACGGTGCACAGGAAGCCCAACGGACCTTTGAATTAATAAGCAGAGACAGAAAACACGATGTTTCCAAAGCCACCTGATCACATCTGAGAGGAGCTCCATTTGCCGGTGGGAGAAAAAATAACCACAAGACATTTTCACACTGACACGGAGGCCAAAACTCCCAGTAGAAACCATTCTTTGTTGTGTGAACTTGGATGGGTTCTTTGCCATCCTGAATTTCAGGTTGCTCCTCTTTAAGATGAGAAAAATATTTCACAGCGGGGTTAAGCGGATCTAATCAAATTAGATTATGTAAATAAAAGTCATCTTTAAATTACAGAGCAGCATGCAGTATTAGGTATTATTATTATTATTATCTCATAAGGTTATTGCAGGGTTCAAAAGAGATCATGTATTTGAAATCACATGAAAAAAATCTGTCTGGAAGGGCACAGGGTAAGGGGGGAGTTGCAGTAATAGTATCACAGCTTTTAGTTGTGGGTGGCTAGAGATGCTGTGAAAAGAGGATAGAAGAGCATCGTGGAAATAAAGAGTTCAGGGTGTGTTTTAAAATGGGAGATAATAGAGGGATGGGGTAGCTGGGTGACAGGCACTCGATGGGATGATCACTGGGTGTTATACTATGTGTTGGCAAGTTGAATTTAAATTTAAGGAAATTAAAAAAATAATAAAACAAAAATGGGAGACAAGCCCTGGAATTTTCCAGAATAGAAACATCAATTTCAGTGGAGCTGTGAACAGGTCAGAAGTCATCCTTCTGCTGAGTCCGTGTGGCGTTTTATATTTAATCGGCATTTTTTGATGATAGGAAAGGGAGACTGACTCAGGTTACAATGAGGAAATGGAGGCTCACTGATGGATGCACGGGGGCAGAGCTCTGTACCGGGCCTCATGGGAAATCGCGAAGAGCCAAGTCTCATGGAGAATGGAATGCACAGCAGGAACTGGGAGGTTCTACAGCATGAAAAGCAACTGTAGGAACTGCATTATCTCGTTGCCCTCAAGCGACAGGAGTTTTCTAATTTTCTGCTGTTCGTGTCACTACACAACCAAGGAGCTCATCTTCTCCTGGTGTGTCACTTGGTTTCTGCTTTCTAGGTTCCCAGACCTCCCTCACCTAGCTCCTGCCTCCCTGTGTTTCTCTTGTTCTCTTGCCTGTGCCTTTTGCTGTCCCAGGCTTCCGCTGATCGCCTCTCAGCTTCTTGCCTACCTTCCAACTCATGAATCTCTCTCTCTCCCTCTAATTCACATTTAGACCCTTCATGAGAGAGGTCTGAGAGGGTCCATGTATCCCCTTTGTCTGCTGGATGTGACTCTTGTGTCAGGCCAACTCGGGCTGCCCTCGGGTAAGGCTTCTGTACCTGGACTAGCTACCTACCGTCTGGGAGGTAGGATCACAGTGTATGGATGTCAATAGCAATCTGTGCTTCTTGGAACCCCTGAGCTTGGGGCTGCCAGTTGGGACTCCCCTGGCGAGGTGTGAGGCAGGGGTCTGCTGGTAGGCACGTATTCCAGAGCTTTAGGACATACGTGAGTGTGCTTGGAGCTCTGCGGTTATTTCCCATTACTCCTACTGGAGCAGCGTAAGGAACTCTCTGCAAAGACAAACAAATCCAATATCCCCATCCCCCGCACAAACTATGATGACGATGGTAGAGAAGATGAAGAAGGAGGAAGAATGGGAAAAGATAAAGAAGAACAATGGGAGGATTTTGAGATATCTTGTGTGAAAGCCTTTCTCTGAAGGCCTCTCTGAAAAGAGACAGGAAATGCCTGCTCCCGAGGGTCAGGGACAGCACACTTGGCTCAAACTGATCATCGTTTCGGATTCTAGATTTTTATTTAACATAGAGTCAAAGTAGCTTCTTCAGCATGATTAGCAACCCCAGAATCTTGGAAGAGAGAGAAAGTTCGAGGTAACCCCGTCCCCTCTTCGTTCTGCACGGTCTAACCCCTTCATATTAGAGAAGCGGGATGAGGGTATCAAGACGCGTGGCTTGAGCAATGGGGGGGGGGGAGCCCCTGCTCTGGGGCTGCAGAACAGAGCAGTGATTTCAGCTGAGCAGTTCTCTGCACTAGATGCTGGCTCCGGTCAGCTGGGTCCCGCTGGGGCACTTGGGGAGATGAACACATGATTGGTCTGAAAATCACCCCTGCCACGTGGGGCAGCTGGCCTGCAATTCCTGTCAATATGGCTTATATAAAATAGAAGTATGCTTTTTCTGTAAGAGGCTGGTGTATTTTCTAAGATTTGTCTTCAGTCCTTGAGCGTCTCCAAGCCATTTCCGTGTGTCCCATTCTCACCTCCAATTTGCTCAGCCTCGGAGTTGTTACCAGACGTCTAGAAGAGGAAGTCTTCTTGGTTTCCGGGGGCCGGTGATGGCCGGAGCCACCAACGGCAAACAACAACAACAACAACACAACAGCAACAAACAGCAGCAAAATGCCCCTGCATCTTAGCCAAATTCCTCAAATTTAACCACACAAACAATGGCTACCCTGGGTGAGCCTTTTTAGAAGTTTTCTGTTCTGCCAACAAAAAACCAAAAAAGTATTGCCACGGGATTTTTTTTTTTTTTTAAATCTCATGTGTTATGGCAGTAGCCAAGATTCTCATTATTCTAAAGTAATAAACAAAATAACTTGGGACGCCTGGTGGCTCAGCAGTTGAGCGTCTGCCTTCAGCCCAGGGCGTGATCCTGGAGACCCAGGATCGAGCCCCAGTCGGGTTCCCTGCATGGAGCCTGCTTCTCCCTCTGCCTGTGTCTCTGCCTCTCTCTCTGTGCCTCTCATGAATAAATAAATAAAATCTTAAAAAAAAAAAAAAACCAAAATACGTGTTAGGCATCTGCTGTGTTAACCACGTGGCCTTGGGCAAGTTGGCCTTTGTACTTGACTCCGTTTCTCATCGGGACCCTGGAGGATTTAGTTTCTCAGCGCCAGGCCTGGCTTACAGCGAGGGCTTAATAAACATCGCCTACTAATGTCCTGTCCCCTTTGATTTACCATCTTAAGAACTTTATGAAGAATGAAGCTCATATGAAGTGAAGTCATTGCTTAGTTTCTAGAAGGTACTAAGTGAGGGAGTTAGAGTAGGGAGCTAAATTTTGACTCCAGTTAGGCGATGTTTTCGCTCCAGAGGAGCTACTTCCCACAAGCGCTATAGTTGGGAGGATGTTCTGGAGAAGGTCCTGGTGCTGGAAAATGTCTTCTCCTCTCTTCTTCTCAAAGAGGGCTGAGCAGGGGGCTCCCAGTGTGCACACTGGGTCGAAATATCCATGTCCAGGATTCAGGAAACCCACCGAGCCCCTGCCTCAAGGCCCCTTTCCGGCAAGGCATGTTGAGGGCGTCCTGAGTGCTCCCCCCCGCCCCGTCCTGATGGATGGAAGCTCCCAGACTGGGCAGGTGTTGGAGGAGAACCGCGCTCCTCTCCACCTCTGCCTATGGTTGGAACTGTTTGCCATCCCTTAAGGAGTCTCAAGTGATTCTAGGCTCCTCGCTTCAGAAAATCAACATAATGCCCCCCAAGCCTTACTGTTTTCCTAGGGTAGCTGATGTGCATGGAGCCACTCAATGGATGATGGGCAGCCCCACGTAAACCTCGACAGGCTTTTCTCAGGTGATGAAAAAGGTGGCCCTTCCTGGGGAAAGCCTACCCGTTGGCCACCCCTCCTGAGACAGTCTTGTGGCCCAGAGTTCTGAGAAATGCAAGGAGTGGCGTGGGCGGATTTCGTTGGCACCCGTGGACAGGCAAGTGGGCAGCTCCTCGCTTCCTGCTTCCCTCCCAGGGGCTGATTTGACCGCGTTTGGTAACGTGGGAGACATTAGTAAAAACTTCAGTGAAAGGAACACGAGGATTCAGAGAAACCAGGGAAGAGGACCTTAGGTCACCTGTAAAGCATGTGCCCGCGGGAGTGACCCATAATAACAGCCTAAGAAGAGACGGGGGCGGGGTGCGGTGGACAGATGGCTGTGCGCCCAGGAATCCACCCGAACGCACACAGGGCCGCACACACACACACCTGACCCAAGTGCGGCTCCTCAGCCTTAGCCCCGGCTGACTGTGTCCCCACGGAGTCTGCGGGCCTGCTCGTGTCGATCAGGGAACCACGTAGACACCTGCGCTCCTCCCGCAGACTATTGCTAGATGACCAGATGGGCCCGTGCCGGCAGCCCCGAGGGCTCCGGGTGGTACAGACTTCACAGCAAGGGATCGGTCATCACTCTGTTGTCCCCCATGAAGCAACGACGGCCTCCGCCCCGACCCGGCGTTCCCTTGTGGCTGTCTTCTCTTCCATGCCGCTGAGGCTTGATTCGATTCATCTTGGGCGTGCCGGAGGGCATTGGCTGGATTTTAGCTTAGATTGAACACAGTGCAGGAGAGGAGGTGTGTGTGTGTGAGGGAGAGAGAGCGAGAGAAGCTCCCGCTTGCCTGGTCACTGGAAGGCCTCCTGAGACCTCTGAGCCCAACCTGAGGGATGGAGCCGATGGGTTACCTGCGTCAGGTGCATTTGTCCAAGCGTGCTCATGCAGCTGTGCAGGACGGTGGGTGAGCCGGCCGCCCCTCAGCGGTCACTCACCGGCCACGCGACCGTCTTTACTGCCCGGCGTCAGTGCGTCTCGAGGACCCAGGGCCAGGCCCGGGCTCAGCCGGTGCCTCGCTGCTGAGGCATCCAGGCCGGGGACGGGTGTGCGCTGCAGGGGGCATGGGGCAGGGCTCATCGGGAGCGTCCTTGCTTTGAAGTCCTGGAGCAGGCGACTTGGCTGACAGTTTCTGGAAGCCGGCCAAGGCCTGGTATGCTGTGGAAATAGCCGGCTTCGGTTTCCTCGGCACATGAGCACATTCGCGCTGGGCTCCCGGGCCTCCGGGGCTTCCTGATGTATCTCAGGCGGGCGTGCTCGGGAACGGGGGCCCCGGGCCGCATGGCAACCTGCCATCTGTGCCCCTCCAGACGCGCCCGTGCAAACCCACTTCCCACGGCCCGACTGTGCACCCCCGTGGGCTCCCAGTGCCCTGCTGCCCGGCCCTGCCCCCAGGACGCGGGCTCCAGGCTCCCAGTGCAGGCTGCTTCCTCCACAACCTGCCTTTGCATTTCCAGCTTGAAACTAATGCCATATGCATGTGGAGAAAAATCCCGGTGAGGCCATTACAGCCCTACCCGCCAATTCAGGGAAGGAAAAAAGAAATCCATCATGCTCTAGTGAAAGATCCCCCTTCTGTCCGCCTGCGTCTTTTCCCTCCCACCTTTACTCCTCATCATCCTGTTATTAATTCCGAGAACAAAGGACATAAAAAGCTAATTGCGTGCGATTCCCAGACACCCTGCGAGGGTTAACGTACCAGCCACACTTCTCAGCACCCAGCGACATGTGCTAAATTGCTCCCTCGTACATGCACATTTCCCAGTAGACTCCCCATTTCAAGTTTCCCTCCAGCCCGGGAGCCAGACCCTGCACTTTCTGATTTAAATCTCACCAGCCTGGACTGGGGAACCCACAGGTAACCTTGCGGAGCACCTGTTTCCTCCCAACTCCTGCGAGGGCAGACCCGTTGATAAGGGCAACTTGACGTGACGGGGTTGGAGTCTGAAAGCTATCAGGTGTGCACCGCTGACCCACTGGTGGAAAACATAATTGAACGTAGCTGCAAGCTGGTTCTGCTGTGAGTTGGGTTGGGTCGCCAACCTCCAAATTCATTTGTTCGAGTCCTAACCCCACCCGCTTGCGATGTGGGACCTTATTGGGAGATTGGATCTTGGCAGAAAGAATCAAGTTAAAATGAGACCTCTGGGGGAGGCCGACGTCCAGTGCAACTGGTGTGTCATAGACAGGGAAGTCTGGGGAAACACACACAGGATCAGTGCCATGCGGATATGAAACAGTCACGCGCAAGTTGAGGAGAGACACTGGAAAGGATCTCTTCCTACGGCCCTCAGCAGGAACCGACCCTGCAGACACCTTGACCTCGGACTCCAGCTTCCAGAACCATGAGACAATACGTTTCTGTCTCCTGAGCCTTCCAGCCTGTGATACTTAGCCTCAGCAGCCCTCACAAGCTCATGCGGTCCCTGGACAGCAGACCCTGAGGAAGGGGGTGGCATGAGGGGAGGACTTTGGGGGCAAATTCCTATAGAAGAGAAAGAAACCGACCAGGAAGAGGGAGGCATCAGGCCGAGCTGTGATATGATCCCCTGAAGGCCCCAGCTGACTCAACGGGAAGTTCTGGATCAAGGCCCCCTTCCTAGTTGGAACACGGGTCTGGGCCTTTGTACCCTCCTGGCAATCTACCCCCGGGTGTGGGCTGCCTCTGGAAGGAGGTATGACCTTGGGACCTTGGGGAAGGTGGTTTTCTTCAGCCAAGGCAATTCCTGAGGACGGCGGCTGACAGTAGGAACAGTGTTTTGGGAGCCTCCCCAGCCATTGAGGGCACGAGTCCTTCCCTCGTCGGGAAGCGTCTGGGTGGCACGTCACAGCATCCACACAGATGCACGTTGTTGGCTGAAGGATGGCTTGTCGTATTCTGAGATTCTCAAAATGGAGTTTAGCTTTGTAAGTTGTGGCTGTCTGTCCCGTTCACCGCTCATCGTCTACTTTAGTGATGGAGCGGGCAGTGGCTCTCTGCCTTGAGCCTCCTCTGGGAAGAGGTGGGCTGTTGTCGGAGGTGTATCGCTCAGCGTCTGGACAGAAGGATGGAAACTGCTCTGGAGGCTTTACATGGAGGGGGACAGATAGAGTGAAGGGCTTACAAAGGACCTGGAAGGGCTGGTGGGGACCGAGGAGGGAGGTGCTCCCCAGAGAGCAGGGTGCTAGCGTTGACAGGGCTTGGGGTCCCCAGGCCCACACTCTGTGCCTAGTCGCCACTGCTGCTGCACCCCTGCTGTTGGCTGGGTGGTTCCCTCTTACCCAGACTCAGGATGCCACGTACTGATGCTGCTGAGACCGCGGCTGACGCTGCCAGAGCTCAGACTTACCCGGAAGCTTCCGGACCCCATCACTGCTGGCCCATTACTGCAGTTAGAGGCTCCGCCAGCTGCAGACCAAGAGGCCTCTCATTCCCTGTATCTTCTAGCTTCCCTTGTCGCAGGGGCACTGGCTCCAGGCCCTGGCCATGGAGGGGAGAGCATGGCCAGGGACCGTCCAGACGGCAGTCCTCTGTGGGGCTAAGAGATTACACAACAGCACGGCCCGACATGAGACCTCACCAGCTGATGGTCCTGAGGGGAACCAATGACCAGGAACGGAGTGTCACAGACAAACCGCCCAGGTCTGAGAAGGGGAGCCACCCAAGGGCAGGGTACAGCTCCAGAATCTGATCCATCTTCCACCCCCATCCACGTGCTGCACCATGTGCCCTACTCCCCCCGAGGGCAACAGAGCCTTCCCCACCCAGCCCGTGCCAAGGCCAGCAACGTGGGGCCCGCTTCTGGCGGGGTGCTGGTGGCCACCTTGTGGGAGCCCAGCCTATGCCGACGCTCTGAGCACGTCGTTCCACTGCTGCAGCCTGGCCCTCCTCTTCCTTCTCTCTGGTTCCACTGAGCGCAACGGCAGCCTGGCCACGAAAGGGCCGAGAGGTCCAACTAAACTACCAGACCCTGCGGATGAAGCCCTAGGAAGGTGGAACCTCAGCCGGATTTCCGGTGATTTGGTTGCGTTCACCAAATAAATGTTCTTTGCATGTTTTTATTTCTCTGGGACGTTGATGACATACTAGCATCTGTCTTAAGAATAAAACCTTTTGTGCTTATTGTCTACGAACCCTTTCAAGGTGACTTTGCATCATTTTCATCATTCTTTCGGCAGCCTTACGATACAGCCCTGGTTGTCTTTCTTCTTTCGTCCGTTGGTCCCTTCGGGAAATATTTACTGGGTGCCAACCAAGGGGGTTTAGCGACGTATGGTGGGAGGATATAAAGGAGATGGAGGAGGAGGAGGAAGAAGGAGAGGAATAGCCCCGCTAAAGCGTTTATCTTCACAAAGAAGGGGTCTCCTTTCGCAAGTAAAGCAACTAAATTTCACAAAAGAAAACCAGTCAGTGATACCAAGACTTGAGGTTGGCAAACCCGAGCCGTTCCAACAAACAGCGCCCTTCCCCTTGAAGACTAAGATGACACAGTCAGTGGACTCAGCTCCCACGATTCTGGTGACTTTCTCCTATTATCTCAAATGTCGCCTGGTTATAGATTGATAAGAGTTCGGTGTACGGTCACCGTGACGCATTTTCATCTGTCCTCAAGGAAGGTGATGGAAACGGGCGTGGTGTTTTCCCCGCTGCTTAGCTTTATAGAGACAAAATAAGCCATATATTGTATTCCTTCTCCCTAAGCATGTGGCTGGTATAATTTTTCCACAGACAGCTGAACTCAACAGCCTGTGCGTGGTGGTTCAACACGAGAATGGTAGGCGATGCAAGTTGGGAGAAAAGATCCCTGGGACTTCAGCGGGCTCGGCTGCCAGAGCCGGTCGCGCCATGTGGCAAGCTCTGTGGGGCGGCCAACTCTGACGGGTTACACTCTTCTCACCTGGGGTTTTACCTGCCCACCAGACCCCGTAGCGCTCCCGAATTTAAGACAGGAGCTGAGAATTTTAGCAAGCCGGCACCGCCGTTAGTATTATTTTACCCCCTGGCAATTTCTTCCAGCCACGGACTATCTCAGAGTAGCTCTTCAGATCATAATTCGGATTTCAAGTAATAAGCTGAACCCATTCTTTCCTCTTTGGTGCTGTTCCTACCCCCAGCAGAAGCACCAACATTGCCGGGGTTTCCTCCACGATGCGGGGGCCACAGAGGGGAGACGGTGTGGCTGGGGAAGGCCGGGAATGAGTCGAAGAAGGGCCCTTGATGCTCCCTGTCTATAGGGTCCCCCCGGCGAAGGTCACCCTGGCCATAAAGCCTTTGTTCCACTCACTTAAAAACCGTGAACTATGCTCTGTGCACCAGGCTTTTTTTTTTTTTTTTTTTTTCATTTTAACTCCTAGAAGAGACCATTTTTCCTGGTTGCACCTGGGTGTTTCCTTAAGATAACAGAGAAGAGAAGGCAGTTGTGTGTTGCTGCCGTTGGGTATGGGCTTAATCTGCAACCATCAGTTTCATTAGTCTTAATATTCTAATTATATCTCTACATTCCACCCTGTGAGCCTTTACTGCTCAAACAAGCTGGCTCAGAAATTAATTGCTATGTTCTTGCACAGAGAATATACAAAACAAAGGATTGTTGTGCCACAGGGCTGGAAGGAGTGGGGTTTATTATTATTATTATTATTATTATTATTAATTCTCATTCCCTTTAGTGTCTTCAAGAGGAGCCAGCCCCAAATGCTCAGGAAGGGCTCTGAGCGACCGGTGGCCATCAGGGAAGCCCCGCCGGGGTGTGGGCTTACCTGGATGGGTGTCCGACCAGCCATCCGCTTCTGTCAGGACTTAGAGACATTTCTTGAGGTTTTCTCAGGCTGTTGGAAAATCTGTTGTCTATTTCCAAGATGTTCTTGCCCCGATAGAGGACCCTAAATGCTGCCCCAAGGTCCACGGAGCGTGAAGACCACCGGGAGATTTGACTTGTGTAACAATCCCCTTTCATCTTAGGAGTCCGAGTCACTCGGTAATAATGGATGTTCTGTGTTTGCAAAGCCATGGAGTCTTGTAGGGTGGCTCATCTTGATAGAGCCCTCAGCTGATAGGGACCCTCCATTCACACCACTTTAAAATGAGGAAACTATGATACGGAAGAAGGAACTAAATCTCTTGGCATTTCCCCGTTCACGATTCAGTTCTGATAGAGAATTCCAGAACAATTGATTATCCCAGCCTATGTGGGCGGTTTCTCGAGGTTGAGAAGAGAAATCCTAAGGACGTATATGGCAGCAGAGTAGGAACGAGGAGGTTCGTTGGAACGGGGCCACGGCACAGCGGGGGCACCACACTGGGGCATCATCTTTCCACGGCTGGTGGGCACGCTTTTGAGACCCCAGGGCTCTGCTTTGAGATCGATAATCCGCGGTATTTATGGAACATCTGTGATGTATCCAATTTGGAGATGGGGTGAAAACAAGAGACAGAGAACACGGTTCCTCATCTTTAAGAATATCTACAGTCTGGCTGGAGAGGTGAGGTTCAGACAAACGAATTGCCGGGGAACATCAGCTGGCCTACAGGCCGGCGCTTCGAGTTTACGGGTCAGAGCAGAGGACAGGCCGAGAGCACCCGCCTCTGGTACAAGCAGGGGAGGCTTCCAGAAGGGGGCAGGCCCAGTGTGCAGCCTCGATGAAGACAAGTCTGCAGGCGAAGGAAGAGGGTAAGGAGCAAACCATGGCCTCGGTGGTACCTTGTGGCCTCCCGGCACTCGTACTCCTGAGTGGTTGTCCCCCCGCGTGCACCTGCTGGGGGCCAGCTCATGTGCAACTCATAGTCCCCTAGGAGTGTTCTTAAAAAAGGTGGGGGACGCCCGGGTGGCTCCGCGGTGGAGCATCTGCCTTCAGCCCAGGGCGTGACCCCGGGGTCCCGAGATCGAGTCCCGCATCGGGCTCCCAGCACGGAGCCAGCTTCTCCCTCGGCCTGCATCTCTGCCTCTCTCTGTGTCTCTCAGGAATAAACCAATACATCTTTTAAGATGCCTCTAGCACACTACGTGGTAAAACACACATAACGTAGACTTTCCCGTCTTAGCCTGAGCGTGCGGTTCCGTGCGGCCATCGCCCTGCTGGTCTCCCGTACCTCTCCATCCGCGGGATGGAAGCTCTTGCACGGCCGGCCCTGGACACTGGCTTTCCACCCCGTGTCTCTGTGACCTCCATCGTTTGCAGACTGTGCTTGTGTCTGTGCCGGGATTACTCCACGGGGCGGCTGCCCCCAGGTCCAGCCGGGGCGCAGCGGGTGTCAGGATGCCATCCTCCGCAGGCTGACTGTCACTCCCTTGTGTGCAGGTGCCGCACCTTGCGCCCACTGCCCGCTGACAGGCACCTCTGTCACCTCACCTCCAGGCTCTCATGAATCGGGCGGCCATGACCCGGGGTGCACGCCTCTTTGGGGCGCTGCCTTCAATTCCTTCAGCTCCTACCCAGAAGTGGAGCCGCTGGGTTGGGTGGTGATCCTACTGTCCATTTTCCAGCGGCGTCCCTACTGTTTCCTGGGGTGGAGGCGGCGTCCGGCTCAGGCCACCAGCGCATAGCTTGCAGTCGTGGCCTCCGGGTCACTTCTCCACAGCACATGAAGACACTCACGTCTGCGGTTCACGGATTACTTTGGTCCTTCCCTATGTCTAGAGCCCCAGCAGGAAGGTCTGCGCTGGTAACGCTGGGGGGCTCACATACTACTCGGATGTTTCTCATTTTAGTAAAGCTCTAGAGACTTCTCTGGGCCGCCCACATTGGCCGGTTGTACGCAGAGGCTCAGCCCTGGGGTCTCGGCCCCTACCGTCCTCGGGCTCGCAGCGGCTGAGAGGAGGGCAGGGACCTGGCGAGCTGGGTGGCCGCGGACTTGCCCGTCCTTGCCCGGGCAGCGAGGGCCTCCGGGATGTGCCGCATGCCTGGCCCAGGGCAGCTCCCTCCTGGTCCTTGTTGCTGCTGAGCCAAGGCCGGGAAGCGGCTCCCCGACAGAGGAAGCACCCGTGTCAAGCTTCTGGCTTTCCAACCCTTTGCTTTGAGCCAGGGGCTTCACGTCTTGGGGTCCCCACGCTGAGGGACGGGGACCGACTGAGGAGGTCCTGTGACTTCACGGCCGGAGCACTGAGCCTGGCACGCGGCAGGTGAGCACGAGGCTCCACAGGCACGACAGGTGCAGAGTCCCGCAGCTCAGACACCAGCCCAGTGGCAGGGGCTCCTGCACAGTCGAGGCTGGGCGATATCACCTGCCCCAACAGCCCGGACCGGCCAGCCCTCCCGCGGGGGACTTGATCCTGGGTCTACAGGATCACGCCCTGGGCCAAAGGCAGGCACTAAACCGCCGAGCCCCCCAGGCTGCCCAAGTTTTAAGACTTTTTAAGATAAAAAATTGGGATGAGAAAGGATCACTGTAGAGCCTGAGGCCTTCGAGATCACCTGGTGTGGAGACAGCGGCCCCCGACCCCAGGGTGGGTGCACAGACGGCGTCCAGCCGCTCCCATCCGTCCGTGGGCTAGCTGCCTCGTGACGTAGGAGCTCCTGTGTCTTGTGCATCATTATCGGCCAGCTGTTGCTTGCAGGTGGGGAAACCCACAGTGCCTGCACCGAGGCAGCAGACCGGCCCCAACCACAGGGTCGCCTTCTGAGTCTGCAGAGGGGCCACCCGTCCCGCCTCCTTCCTCCCCCTAGGGGTCGGCAAGCAAGCAGGTTTTCCCTCGGACACCCTCGCAGTGTCAGCCTGGCTTCTATTAAGGTATTGGGTTAGATTTCAGAGGAATGGTTTCATCCTTTGAACAATTAGTACCTTTTTTTTTTTTTTTAAAGATTTTATCCTTTTTAAAATTCAGACCCCGTCCTGAGGATCCCCCCGAAATGCTTTTGTCAGGACGGGTTGTGTGTCCTGGATTGTGTTTTGCCAGCTGTCCAGGCCAGCAGCACAGAGAAAACACTGAGGCATATGGTTCTGATGCTTGCATTTTTATCTGGGTAAAATCTATATGAAAAGACCTCAGAATTCAAAAAGTCAGTCAGTGCACATGATGTCAGCATGTTTACTGTTTTTCTCTCTCGGGGACGTTTCCTTGGCACCCCCGTCCGAGCTAGGTGTGTCTAATTGTTCCAAAGGCACAGCTGTGTGCGTTTGATTTGCTGCAGAAAGAAAAAAAAAAAAAAGCCCTATCTTCCAGCATCAAGGAGTGATCTTTAACTCCCCTCTCTGTTCTCGCCTTTGAATTTCTTTTTTTAAAAATTTTTTTAATATATTTTTTTATAAATTTATTTTTTATTGGAGTTCAATTTGCCAACATATAGCATGACACCCAGTGCTCATCCCATCCAGAGCCCCCCTCAGTGCCCATCACCCCGTCACCCCCACCCCCCGCCCACCTCCCCTTCCACCACCCCTAGTTCGTTTCCTAGAGTTAGGAGTCTTCCATGTTCTGTCTCCCTCCCTGGTATTCATTTTTTCTCCTTTCCCCTTTATTCCCTTTCACTATTTTTTATATTCCCCGAATGAATTTCTATGAGGCCTCACACTCAAAACTCTTTCGTCGGCTCAGGATGAAGCTTAGGACCAAGCTCAGGATGAAGCATCCTTTCCCAGTCAGCCCCAGAGACTGACTTTCAGAATCTTTGAACTTGCCCTGAAGAACAAGGATGGTTCAGAATTGGCCTCATCACTTGGGCTTTTAAGCACGTTCCTAGCTCAGAGCTAAAAGGGAGGAAACAAAAAAAAAAAAAAAAAAAAAAAAAAAAAAGAGGGAAGAAAGGAAATGTTTGCTCATTTCTCCCTCTGTGGGTGCTCATGCGGCCCTCTCCTGAAGGCTTCCGTGGGGATGTTGGCACAAGGTAGTTTTGCCTCAGACGGCAATTCGGTTGAAACACAACGGACTCATTTTCCTGGAGCTGAAATGAGCGTCTCAGTGTTGACGGGTAAGGCTCCCCCCGAGCCTGATCTCGGGGAAGCAGGAAGCTACTATTTTTAGTTGGGAAAAATATCAACAGAAGACGAAGCGGATTGGGTCATGGCCAAGACTCTACTGTTTCTTCAGGTTACTCGAGGTTAAAAAGATACTTGCCAAGCAACGGGCAGGGCCCTTGGGGCAATTTTTGGAGAGAATCGGGGACTCAAGTAATGCTGACAAAGCTGGCAAGCTCCAGCCTGGGTAGATACTGCCAGCAAGAACCTCCCTCTTGAAAACTACCCTCTTGAAGACGTAGGCCCCAGCCCCTGCCTGCTATCGCCTCGTCCTCCATGCAGTGTCCAGTGTGTGTGAGCCTGGGAGGCCCTGCTCCAAGCCCGGATCGCCGATGGCTGCCCCCTTCTACCGCTGCCTGGCCCAGCCCTCTGGCTTCTAGGGGAGGCCTTGCTTGCTCTAGGGACTGCGCCCAGCACGGCTCCAATGGCGACGCAGCCCCCAGCCTGCCCTTCCTGGCCTGTTTGAACTGCCGGAAAAGCGCTGATCAAGCAAGTAGCCTCTTCTCGATTATCGACGCTCACGAAACAAAGCAGTGCCACGATAAAGACCTGCCCCAGCAGTCAATTTCCAAGACTTTTGCTTTTGAATTGCAATGCTTTCTATTGGCAGGGTATGATCTTTCCTAACACCAGCACAAGTCCCACCCGCGCAGCCTTTTCTCATAGTTTTCACTAGATATTATTACCATTTTTGGCAGGTGTCAAAAGTCGAAGAAATCCCCTTAAAAAGTTGATCTCAGCGGCACTGTGTCAGTTGAGGTAACAAAAACCTCAAAGAGGATTAAGCAGGAAAGGGAATTTATGGGCGAGATGTCGTCAGGCTTCAGTCGAGGTAATCATGGCTGCTGTTGTCATCAAATTGGGACTTAGTTATTCTTTTTGTTAACTTGAAACTCTCAATTTCATATGGCAGCATGGACTTGGGTTCAAAGCCAGCAAGAAGAATGACAACCCCTCTGACAAACACCTCAGCAAAAACCTCAAGATATCTCATTGGCCCATAGGATCCTACGCCAATTACTGAGAGTTGCAGTGGTCCATCTGGACGGCCTACATCACACATCAAGATGAGCCTGCGTAGAATCATCTCCCCCAGGGCCCCATGGACTCAAAGTAGATGAGTAGTTTTCCAAATGGAAAGGGGACTTGGAGAAGGACAAACATTATATGGTCTCATTCATTTGGGGAATATTAAAAAAAAGTGAAAGGGAATAAAGAGGAAAGGAGAAAAAATAAGTGGGAAATATCAGAAAGGGAGACAGAACATGAAAGACTCCTAACTCTGGGAAATGAACTAGGGGTGGTGGAAGGGGTGGAGGGCGGGGGGTGGGGGTGACTGGGTGATGGGCACTGAAGGGGGCACTGGATGGGATGAGCACTGGGGGTTATTTTATATGTTGGCAAATTGAACACCAATAAAAAATAAATTTATAAAGAAAAAAAAAGAAGGGGAAACAGAAACCGAGTGTGATGAAGAGCACAAAGGTCCACTGTAGGCACAGGTACATCCAAGCAGCTATGCCCAAAGGGTGCCAGCTTCATGGCAGACAGTGGACTAAGTCTGGGTGAAAGGGAAGGATGAGGCAGACAGGTGCCAAGATGAAGAAAGCCGAATCTTTGCCACTGAAGAACACGGCATCTTAAGTTTTGTTCAGGCCAGATTAGCAGATTTATGACTCGGGCACTAACATATGCCTCCTGTACCCATGGCAGACGTCACTAATGAGCCCTTCCCGTTGAGCCTGGATGTTGGTCAGAATTCTTCGCTAATTGTGCTCTGGGCAGCCATGACCAATTAACAGACATTGACACCCGAGAAGATGCTTATTTTGCAACCTTAGATTCATATTTAATGACTTAGACCAAATGGATATTCCCTTTCAGTGTGGTTAAGTGGGCTGGGCGTGAGCTGGGTGTGGCTGTGACTCAGCCGGTCAGCAACTGATTACGGGTCGCTAGCTGTCTAGAAAATCCTAGAGCTGTGTGAGGGTGATGCCCACTTGACTGCATTTCAAGGTTAGCAGATACCCAGCTTGCTTCAAATAGGTTAATGAGCATATCACGCTCATTGCTTTTCAAAGCATTTTAAATAATAGTAGATGAAAATAACAATGGACAACTAAGCTATTTTTTTTTTTTTTTTTTTTAGAAAATAATTCTGTCGAGTGCAGGGTGGGGGGAAGAAAATTCTTATTTCACATAACTGTAGCAGAATCAATCTAGCCCTCTACTCTCAATATTTAGAAATCACATTCAGTTAGTTCAATGGGTGAGTAAAAGGCTACATCTGTGATGGAGTGACACATGAAGCCCGGAAGAACCCACTGGATACACCGTAGGGACCCCTGACTTGGGAGGCGCCGGCTTTTTCAAGGCTCTGAGGACAACCATGAAAGCATGTTAACTTGAAAGACTACGGAGGGATGACCTTAAACAGGCCTTAAATGTTAGAGGCAAGCACTTTTTGGCTCATCTAGACAACAAATCAAATCAACAAACATTTCTTGAGCTGTCACCACGAGCAAGTTCTTGAATGCTTTGTGAGATACGAAGAGGATAAGCTTGTCACCTTCCAAAGAAGGGGGAGGCAGAACTGGAGACGTAAGATTTACAGATATGAACCCTTAAATAACAATAAAACATGGAAAAATGAACGATAATTGAAGAGATGTCAGTAGGCAGTAAGTGATTAAATACCAAAGGAATTATATGAATAATTATGGGAAATTTTTAGGATGGAGTGACTAGTTCAAACTAGAGAATGAGGAGACTCGTTAAGGAAGGGGGTACTGACCTTAGTCTCGGGAGTTGGAATTGCGTTAGGAAGATAGTCCTGGTGAGGAAAGCACCCCATGAAAAAGCAAGATGATTAAAAGGAACAAACTATATTTGGGAGAGAAGGAGCAAACAAATGTGTCTAGGGTTGGTGTTCTGTGTAGAGGAGAAGAACGGATGGGGGGAGGTTGTAAAAATATATTGGGACCAATTGCGGAGGCCAGGCGTAGGTTTTAGGTGTAACCCAGTAACCAATGCAGAGTCATGAAGGTTTCTGGGTGACCGAGTGGCACTGGTCCGACCAAACTGTTTGGGGGAAGAGTAATTTGACCTGAGGGGCGGTGGTTAGAATGGAGGTTAACAGAAACTGGAGCTGAGGAGACCATTCAGGAAGTTTCTCAATAATGCTAGGAAAGGTAAAAAGGTCCAATTAAGGTTGGAGGTAGACCTATTATCAGGATGGAGAAATAAAAGCAAGATGTGGTCACCGAGTAGGTACTTTCTATAAAAGGAGGAGGAGACATACAATTGGGATTTCAGCCTCAAGGGATTGGAATCACGGAGAAATCCGAAGAGAAGGCCATTCTGGACTCAGAGCAGAAACTTGGGCCTGGAGGTCCAGGCTTTGTGAGGATGTGAAGGCACCAGTGACGGAGAACGATGTCTGACACCTTGCGGCATTGATGGCCATTGATGACGTTTTGGCTGGAGGTTCAGGAGAGATGAGTGAGGTCGTACCTGCGCCCAGTCCCCATAATTATCATCTGGTCAGTGTTTCATCTGCCCCGACACTTCTATCCCCTGCACCACCTGTTTCCTTGGATGGGGGAGTATGTCGGCTGCCTCTTCCTGCATCTTACTGAGGGCCAACCCTCCTCTTTCTCGCAGAGAGAATGTTGTTTCACATAAATCTGGGGTGAAAATGATGAAGGTGAGATCTGAAGAATAAAAAAAACATTGTCTCTCCTTGGAGTGTTTAGACTACTTGTTTATAGCTACAACAAACTAGATTGGTTGGCATGTCTATTCTCCCACCTTCCCCAGCTTCAATTCCGGGCGTCCCTGAGCTCCCGACGGGATACTCCTGTGGTGGGGGCTGCCTCTCGGGACCCCTCCGCTGCATGCCGACAGCCATCCAGCCTCCTCCCATTGGCTCTGGCGTGGATGTGAGACAGGCACCTTCACGCTGACAGCCGCTCACATCAGGGCCAAACTGTGGGAAACGGGCAGGAGCGGATAGCGCTGGTCTCTGTGGGAAGCAGGAGTCAGAGCTAGCCGACCTCTGCTCGTCCTCCTCTTCTCTTTCTCCGTTGGACGTATCCAAGGCCACGAGGAGAGAGATCTGCCCACAGGAGGTCACCGTCAGGAACCCACCGCAGTGGCCACGTGAGGTTTCTAGCAGAGGGCCAGACATCCGGCCTGGGTCACACGTCAGTTTTAATTTGTCCTTCTTGCCAGGTTTTGTGCTCCGGAAAGATTAAAAGAGGATACATTTATTGATTGGTCCTCTCTGTTTTCAAAGTCTCTTTCCTTTTACTTTTTATAGAAGCACCACAAGCATAAGAAACGTGTGGATGAATTTCCACACTGAACACACCCGTGTCACCGGTGCCCAGCTCGTGCGTGGGAGGGAACATCCCCGGGCTCCCGCCCAGCCACTTCCCCCGGGGCAGCTACCCGCCTCCCTCCTGGCAGCACATCACCAGCGAGGCTCTGTACACAAAATGGTGGTGGGGAGGACCTTGCTGTCAGGCTCCTGCTCCTCCCCTCATGTGAGAAATAAGCCAGCGATCCCAGCAGGGCAGGAAGTGAGGAGGTAGCAATGGTGGACGGCGGTTAAGGGCATCACTCTGATGTCTCCTGGATCCATCGCGGATCCATCATGGATCTCCTCAATCCATCCATCCTTCTCCCGATCCATCATAGATCCATCACAGATCTCCCCGATCCATCCACCTTTCTCTCTGATCCATTGCGGATCCATCACAGATCTCTTTGATCCATCCATCCTTCTCCCCCATCCATTGTGGATCCGTCACAGATCTCCTCGATCCATCCATCCTTCTCCCCCATCCATGGTGGATCTGTCACGGATCTCCCCAATCCATCCATCCTTCTCCTGATCCATTGTGGATCCATCACAGATCTCCCTGACCTGTCCATCCTTCTCCCCAATCTGTCACAGATCTCCCTGATCCATCCATCCTTCTCCTGATCCATCATGGATCCATCACAGATCTCCCTGACCTGTCCATCCTTCTCCCCAGTCTGTCACAGATCTCCTCGATCTGTCCATCCTTCTCCCCCATCATGGTGGATCCATCATTGATCTCCCCGATCCATCCATCAGTCTCCTGATCCATTGTGGATCCACCCTGGTGGCTGCCTTTCTATTCCCAACTGTGTCCCCAGCCACTCCTTGGAGAAACCCGCATCACCTGATGGTGAAGAATGCATTGCTTATGTGCAGCGGCTTTCCACGGAACATGCTGGACTTACTGAGGCCCCCCTGCGGGGCGCAGAGGAGGAGATGGTTTGGCGGAGCCCATGTGTGACCTTGCCAGACTACAGCCGGGTGCTTGTGAGCCTCCCAAGGTCCTCCTCCAGCCGGGGCACAGCCAGCTTCTGCGGGGCCCAGGGTTCCAACTGCAAGGAGACAGGGTGCGGACACCGGGCCACCAGTCCCCGTGTCTCACTGCTTTGGGTCCAAGGACAAGGGCGGGAGGAGCAGGGCTGAAGGGCGAGCACCGCGGCTGGCTGCAGGCTCCTCCGTCCCTGGCCTGTGACCCCGGAGCCGAGGCCTGTGACCTGCTGCGAAGGGCTGCGAAGGGGGTGGGAGCTGTCGCCGAGGGAACCCTTTGCCAATGGAAGAATGGGGTGCATTAGGTGGTCAGGGGGAAGCACCTCACGGGCTTCTGGAAACTTGAAACAAGCGGCCAGGATTTCGACTGTTTCAAACCATACAAACGCTCGGTCATGTTTCCAAAATTAAGTGGCCATTTCTTGGCCCTGGCATGGCAGCGCTCCAGTCCCTGCAGGGGGCCCTGGGCAATGGGGCCCTTGTCCTGCCGCATGGATCTGCACCGAGGATGGGACGGCCCGGCGAGGAGAAGGCACTCTGGCCCAGGTTACGAATAAGCCACCCTGTTCAGATTTGTAGTAAGGGAGGGGAGACCAGACCAATTTTCCCTTTAGACCATTTTTTTTTCTCCTTAAAGTTTTACTTGTTTGTTTGAAAGAGAGAGAGAGCGCGAGCAAGTGAGCACGGGCAGGGGGAGCAGCAGGCAGCAGAGAAGCAGGCTCCCCGCGGGGACCCTGAGGCAAACCGATCTCAGGGCCCCCGGGGTCACGGCCTGGGCCGGAGGCAGGCACTCCCCCCGCCAAGCCCCCGGGGGTCCCCCCTTAGACTAATTTTAAGTTAAGGTGCAGCCTCACCCCCGCAGACCAGCCAAGGCCACACGTCTTCTGGGAGTGGATCTGGACGTCCCTGGTTTCCTTGGCGCCGTGGCTGTCCTGGCGTTGCCCGCGTGGCCTCCTGCCCCTGGCTGGGGCCACCTGGAGGCCACCTCTACGCCGAGAGCCCCGTGTGCACCGCCAACTCGCTGCTCGAGGTGGGGCGGACTGGGGTACGGGGCCCCTCGGGCTTCTCTTTTCCTTCAGCGACGTGGGGGATAGACAGCCGCGCTCTCGGGCTGTGCTGAGGCTGTGACCTTTGCAGGTCGAGGGCCACTCGGCCCTCAGCATCCTCACCGTCCCCCCCACCGATTCCTGAGCCGCAGTCCTAGGTCGGTGTTCCTCCGTGTCCCTGGGACGGTTGTCTCCCGAAGTGACAACTTTGGGTCGTGCAGTCGCCGGCTCCGCTCCCAGGTGCCCAGCCCCCACCCCGCCGGCTCACCCGTGGCACAATGCTCACGTCGGTTTCGCATCTGAGCACCCACACAAGAAAGGAAAAACTCGACCAGATGCTCGGATGGTCAGTGTATCAGGTACCAACCGCTCGGGTTGCTCTAAACACCTGGAGGATCGACTGAAACTCTCAGTCTGTAATTGGGCATCTGGCATCAGAGGACACTGCCCTATCCTGGACGAGGCTGGAAGAAACGGGCCACCTCGATTTCACCAGGGCGCCACCGCTCGGTGATACAAGAGACGTTTGGATGAATCAAAACAATTTTAAAAATGGTTCCTACCAAGAAATGGGTAAGTGACCAGATATCCCCGCAAGACAAAGGGTGAGATGAAGATGAGGAAGGAGGTGAGATTATCTCTTGCATGTATTGCAGTATTTAGTTCCATGAGTTGTTTTTTTTTTTAATTGGGGTAATATTTATGTCCAATAAAATTCACCAATTTTAAGTGTACAGTTTGATGAGTTTTGAAAGATGTGCCCCATCACCCCATCAAGATACAGGCTGTCCTTCCATGATCCCAGGAAAGTCGCTCCTGGGCCTTTTCTAGTCCATTCCATCTGCCACATGCAGCCCCCTTCAGCCACTGACCTCCTTCTATTACTGGACTTCAACCTTTTCTAGGACTTCAGGTGAATGAAATCATGTGTTATGTAGACGTGACCTCTGGCGTCTTCCTGCTAGCATGTTCCTTCTGCGATTCAGCTGCACAGTGGCACGCACCAGTCGTCCAGTCCTTATCGTGGACGGCCATTCCACAGCACCTCAGGTTGTTTTCCCATTTACCAGTTGATGGACATTTGGGTGGTTTCCACGGTTTGCTATTATGAACCATGACCCTTACGAGCATTCCTGTTCAAGGTTTTGCACAGACGTGTGTCTTTATCTCACATTATACCTAGGGGAACGCTCATTTGTATAGTCGGTACACGTTTAACTTGTGATGAAACTGTCAACCTGTTATGCAAAGTGGCTGAGCCGTTTTACATTCCCATGGTGGGGTTCGAGAGTTTCAGCTCCCCATTCTCAACAGTATGGTCAATCTTCCTGATTTTAGTCGTCCCAGTGGGTAGATGGTGGTGTCTTGAGATTTCAATCTTCATTTCCCAAATGACCATGGTGTTGAGCATCCACGCTCATGGGCCATTTGTGCATCTCCTTTGGTGAAGGGTCTCAAATCTTTTGCCCATTTATTTTTATCAGCGTGTTTCTCTCTTAGTGTATAAAAAAGTTATTCACATATTATTAATGTCCTTTAGCAGACATAGAACCTGCAATTAGTTTTCCTAGTCTGTGGCTTGCCTTTTCATTTTCTTAACAGTATCTTTGAAAAGCAGAAGTTTTTTAATTCTGAGGGAGCTCCGTTTATTGCTTTTCTAAAAATAGACCGTACTTTTTGTATTCCATCTAGGAATCCGCTTACCTGAAGGTCATGTTTTCTTGTAGAATTTTATGTTGTTTTGACTCTTACCCTTAGACCTAAGATTATTTTGAGTTAATTATTTTCTAGGGTAAAGCCAAGGATGAGATTCGTTTATTCACGCATGGGTTTTTTTCATGCAGCACCATTTGCTGAAGACTAACCCTTGAAGTACCTTGACATACTTGATAATTTTAAGAGTTGAAGGTTTTCTTTTTTTTTTTTCCGTTATGCCAAAGTGCTTCCTTCTAAAGGACGTGCCAAATTTTTGTGTACCATTTTTAAAAATTAGTAAATTATCGAAAAGGTACCCAAAGTACAAGGAATAATCGTACAATGTTTATTATAGCAAAACCTGAAAACTAAATATCTACCAATAGAAAGCAAGTTAAATAGACTGTGGCATAGTCATACAGTGTAATATGCAGCCCACGAGAACCCTAATGGTGCTTGACGAGGATAAACAGGGAAAGGTATCCACACTATGCTTCCGTGGAACACATACAGATCACAAACAGAATGTCCTACACTGCACTTTTGCAAAAATGAAAACAATAAGATCATAATCGTTTGAGAAAAGATAATATCCTTTGATAATATTGTGTGTTCATACTTAATGTATATCCTGATTTTAGCAAATTTTCTTTAGGGAAAGGATAGTCAGGGGGAGACGGAGAGGGAGAGTCTTAAGCAGGCTCCACAGTCAGCGTGGAGCCTGACACAGGGCTCGACCCCGTGACCTCATGAGATCATACCCTGAGCCAAAACGAAGAGCTGGACGCTTAACCGACTGAACCACCCAGGAGCCCCTTTATGTTTCTCTTTCAAATAATATAGGGAAAATCAGGGAAAAACATTTCTTTACAAAAAAGAATCAGGTACTTTTGGTGCCAAGCTTTAAGGATTCCCCATATATGTGGCTTAACATACCAATATATGATATTCTCACCTGGAACGCTTTTAGGTGGAAAACCAGACACCAGCTGAAACCTGGTTTGCTCAAGCAAGAGCGACCCACAAAAGGCTTACTGAAGAAAATGAGGCATTTGAAGCTTCATTTCCATTAAAATGCAAATTAGAATTAAGGTTACCCATATGGTGATGCATCTAATTTTCCCCCAATGCTCTTTCTAACCAAATAAAAGATAATTTCTATTTTTAAATTCCTTAATGATGTAATTGCTGACAGTTATAAGTATATGTAATATGCTCTATTTTTCTATCAATAGCCCAGATAGATGCATCTGATCACTCACATGGCCATATGGTGTGATGAGACACGGATCTACTTTTAAAAGTTTAATTTTCCCAGAATAAATTCTGCTTTCAGCTGCATGTACATCATCACTCAGCTTTTTGGAAGGTGTCTCTCAGAACTTTGACTAAAGCCAGAACAGAGCTAGCCCGGGAATGCTCCATGAAGATGAGGATCGGTAGCACCCAGCACTAGGCCCGACTCCCAGCAGCCCGACATCAAATGCCTGTTGAGAAAATGATTTGGAGAAGAATGTGACTCTTGATTTAAGAACCAGGGTCATGTTTATACCTTGAGGATCAATGAGAAAGTATTTTAGCTTCAGAGGTCTGTACTTAAATCTTTCATGATGTGAAAATTAGAATCCTTAGCATTATCTTATTTACCACGTGACAAACCTTATTCCCCCTGGTTTCTTTAATGGGAGGAAACAGACACCTGGGTAGAAAGTATCAGAATCTAGACTCTTGGGCAGCCCCGGTGGTGCAGCCATTTAGCGCGGCCTGCGGCCCAGGGTGTGATCCTGGAGATCCAGGATCGAGTCCCACGTCGGGCTCCTTGCGTGGAGCCTGCTTCTCCCTCTGTCTGTGTCTCTCTCTGTGTCTCTCATGAATAAATAAATAAAATCTTAAAAAAAAAAAAGAATCTAGACTCTTCCTAGGTCTTCTGTTAGAGTCTCGAGCATGCACTGACCTCCTCCTCCCTGCTAGTCCTCAGCCCCAGGTGCTCCCCATGTCCCACTCCAACCTTACTCCAAGAAGGGAGCCAAGAAATCTCTTCATGTGAAACTGTATGTACATACAGCACCGTGGGCCAAAACATTTTATTCACCTTTTATGAAAAATAATGTGTAGAAAGACCAAAGAGCTGAGGAAAGTGAAGCTGGCCCCTGTCTGATCATAGGCAACTCAGAAAGAGCTTCTAGTACTAACCAATGAGCTAATCTAACGATCACTGCCTGCTTACGTACCATGAATCAGGCACACGGCAGATAAACCACATTTGCACTTATACTTAGTGCACAGAAACTTGTTGGTGATGGGAAACTATTTGGCATAAACACGTATTGAGCTATTTGATGATCAGAAACTTGTATGTGTAGGTAAGGAAGCGGAGAGTTATTATGTATGAAAATACATAAAAAATAAGTAATATATTTATATGGTGCTTTATGATTTTCTTTTTCTTTTCTTTTCTTTTCTTTTCTTTTTCTTTCTTTCTTTCTTTCTTTCTTTCTTTCTTTCTTTCTTTCTTTCTTTCTTTTTTTTTTCTTTATGATTTTCAAACAATGTCTTCATCTGGTTAGATTCACACAATATCTAGGATGAGAGAAACAGGTGTTGGCCTATTTTCCAGACAAGGAAATTGAGGCTCAAAGGCCAAAGGCTGACTAGTATATATGTGGTCTTACATGTTCTGAATCTTAGGTGTTCCCACAATTTATTTTAAGGCTCTATTTGGCCAATCCCATTTTCTTGTGTTAAGTGAGACAGAACTACTGATGTTTGCCAAAGCCGACAAGCAGACGAATGCCCAGCTTGGCAGACTGTCCGTCCTGAGGATGGAGCAGCAAGCTGTAATGGCGCTGAGGGCCGTGGCAAAGCGGCTGTGTTGGGGTGACCCCTGCTTGCTGCTGTCGCGGGAGACGCAGACGCTGGCACAGCACATGGGAAACCTTCTTTCTTAATTTGAAAACCATATAAAAAAATACCCAAAGGTGTGTGTCCAATCTGATCCTCACCAAAGCATGCTCTGCTTGTGAGTGGAGAGAACCCAGACGCTTCAGGCCCATTGAGAACAACTTCGGGGAGGCCTCAGAGCACCGCCACCTTCTGAGCCCGTGGTGGCTCTAGGAGCGGCCCGTCAGAGCAGATCCCACGGCGTGCGCCCTCGACTTGACCTCGTGGCACTTGGGATCTAACAGATGTGGCCACACAGGGAAGACAGCACGGGGAGGGGATTGTTTGGGAACTAGAAAGGCCAGATCCGGCCCCGGGTGGATGTGCTGCTAACAGTTGGACAGTGTGGGTGGCTGTGACGGTGGCTCCCTGGGAGTCATTAATGGGGACAAAAATTGTTCCTAGAGAAATGGTCAAGTCAAGATGCGGTGACTAAATCTCAACGACGTCATCACTGGATTCTGTGCCTCCTACCACCATTTTCCTTTTTTAAATTTTTGGTTATTTGCTTCCTCTCGAGTGCTTAGATTCCGGAATAAAGATTCAGTAGGACGGACAACCCAGTTTACCAGAGTGAAATCAGGAGCAGTAGCTGTCCCAGCGCAGAATGGCTTATTCGGGGCGCCAAGGCCCGCTTGTCCTTAGGACCCTGCCACTGGGCTTCTCCACTTGTTCGTCAGCCACACAGTGGAAGAAGCAGGGCCAGGCGCTTGGCCAGGCACCGGGGGGGAGGCGGGTGGGCGAGCACCAGCCACAGGGCCCAGGCTGCAGGCCGAGAGCTGCACCGCGTGGGAGCCAGGGCCTACGGCAAGGGGAAAGTGGGACAGCGTAAGGAGCAGGGAGGGACCAGCTGGGGAAGGTCCCAGAGGATGGCAATGAGGCCTTTCCAGGAGAGCACGGCCCTGGGGGGAGTTAGGGGTCGGAGGGCGGGGATGGCAAGACATGGAACGGGTACGTTGGAGCCACGTCACGATGGTTCCAGGGCCCGGCTGAGGGGTTTTGATCAAGCAGTGGGGAGTCAACGAGGGACTCCTGCAGATGGCAGGTGCCACTGAGGCTGCCTTCAGGTGATGACTCTGACTGGTACCGGGATGGAGGGCAAGGGAGGACCCCGGCGGGCAGGGGCAGCGACCCGAGGGGCTGCGGCCATGGGCGCCTGGCGGAGAAAGAGACGCCCAGCTCGTGGGCTCTTGGGAGGTTAGAGTCCTCGGGCCTGGGGGAGGGGAGGTGACCCCCAGAGGAGGAGGGCGGGAGGGCAGGAGGGCGGGAGCACATGGCCTCAGCTCCCGTGCGGGCTAATTCGCCAGGGCCGCCTAGCAAAATACCACACAGCCCATGGCTTAAACCAAATTTTTTTTTTTTTTTTTTTTTTTTTTTTTTTTGCCGATATTCTTCAGGCTGGAAGTCCGAGGTCAAGGTACCGGCAGGCCTGTCCCTGAGGCCTCCCTGCCTGGCCTGAGCTGGCTGCTTCCCGTCTGCCCGTGGGCTGTCCCCGCACGGGGGCCCCTCGAGTCCCTGCATGGGTCCAGGTACTCTCATCCTCTAAGGACACCAGCGAGGTTGGCTCCGGGCTCGTCCCAATGGCCTCGTCTTCACTCCATCACCTCCACCTCCCTGCACAGTCGCGCTCTGAGGGAGGCTCCGGCGTCAGACCTGAGGGGACAGATGTTCCCGCAGCAAGACAGGCGAGGCTTGGGGAGCCTGTGGATGCTCCAGAGGAGCTGTCCATATGGGTTGGGGCCCGGGTGCAGGCCGGCACTGGGGACGTGACGGTGAGCACAGCAGTCGAGGTCGGGGAGGAGAGAAGAGCCCGTTTGGGACTCACGGTAACGGCGGGGATCCTACAGCAGGGACAGGGCCGGGGGCCGTGTTTCCACATGCTGGTCCCGGGCTCGGCCCTCTGCGTGCTTGCCGCAACAGTTCTGTAAAAGGGTGGTTGTCGTCGTTATCATTTCCCCATATTGTATAGAAGCCAAAGCTGAAGCCTGGAAAGATGAAGTGGTTTTCTAAGACCTGAGAGCTTTTAAGTAGCAAAACAAAAATATAGACTTATTTCCCCTTTATTCCCTAGAAGAAGAAAAAAATGAGTGGGAAACATCAGAAAGGGAGACGGAACATGAGAGACTCCTAATTCTGGGAAACGAGCTAGGAGTGGGGGAAGGGGAGTAGGGCAGGGGGTAGGGGTGACTGGGTGACAGGCACTGAGGGGGGCACTTGATGGGATGAGCACTGGGTGTTATTCTGTATGTTGGCAAATTGAACACCATAAATAAAAAATAAATAAATAAATAAATAAATTTATTAAAAAATAAAAAATAAATAAAAATAAAAAATAAGTAAAAATAAAAAATAAAAAATAAATAAAAAATAAATGTATTAAAAAAATATAGACTTAAAGCAGGTCTGAAGTGAATGACGGGTGCCTGGCTCCCTGCAGGGAGAGCAAGTGGAAGGAAAAGAGGAGAACGTCAGGGGCCGAGGCAGTATTGGGAAGGAGGAGAGCAAGGCAGAGGGACGAGAGAGGTGACAGAGAAGCCAGGCAGGCACGGTGAGTGGAAGCCATGGGGTCGCAGGTGCAACAACAGGCAATGCAGCCAGATGCGGCCACGAGGTGAGAAGTGGAAGTATCCCGGGGCGGGGGGCACAGGGAGGTTGCTGGAAGCCCCCGAGAGAGCCTGGTTTTCAGAGCGTCGGAGGCAGATGACAGATGGCTGTGTGCTGAGGGGAGAATGGGAGGTGAGAGGAGGAGGTGGCAAGCCTCGTCATCGTGGGAAGGAGCAGGAGAGAGGGAGCTCTGGTGGGAGGGGAAGCAGCACCGAGAGAGCTGTTTTTAGGATGGGACGGAGCGACTGGAGAACCTGCGGACGTAGAGGCGGGGAAGCAACCTTCGAAGATGCGAGAAAAGAAACGCTTCAGTGAGCAAGGCTCCAGGAGAAGCTGGGCCGGCAGGGTGCAACCCAAGGCTGGAGACGGCTTCACAAGGACCAGGGGCTCCTCCTCGGAGACAAGACGGGTTGACTAATTCAGGCTCCTGATGACACGCAGGAGCCCCGCGGTTGGCCGGCTTGGAAGAAGACACAAGTCACATATAATAAGTAGAAGTTGTTGAAGAAAGTCTCCAGGAGAAAAGAGGAGCTCCTAAGCCACAGGCTCTGTTCATCGAGCAAAGGTTCCCTCTTCTCAGCCTAGGTCTTGGGCTGATTCTGAACCCAGGGCCACGCTGAACCAGCGAGTGGACCCAGAGTGCTCCTGTTGAAGGAATTACTGGCCCAGGATCAATAAGTATTTGAACGTAGACACTGAGAAGCATTTCCAATCAGCTACTATTGATAGAATGACCTCTCCGGGGGATGCCTGGGTGGCTCGGCAGTTAGCGCCTGGCATTGACTCAGGGCGTGACCCTGGGGTCCCGGAATTGAGTCCCAAGTCGGGCTCCCTGCGTGGAGCCTGCTTCTCCCTCTGCCTGGGTCTCTGCCTCTGTCTCTGTGTCTCTCATGAATAAATAAGTAAACAAACAAACAAACAAATAAATAAATAAAATCTTCAAAAAAAAAAAAAAGAATGACCTCTCTGCACAAAGCATGACAAATTCTTGGGAGAGTGATTTTTACCAAGGTTTCCCACGTTGGCTTCACGTGTAAATTAATCCCTTTTTAGCCTCTGATGTACACGGTACAAAATGTGGGACCTGGCTCGGGAAGGGTCCCACCCTGGTCCTTGGTCTTCTCAACACTGTCTTTATAGATTCTCACGACTCGTGAGAGTTGGCCTGGGTAGGAAGCAAATCATGGAGTAAAGGCACCCGGCTCTAGCAATCTGGTCGGGCGACCGGAGAGCCAATTAATTACAAAGTAATTTAATGACACTGCTTTTATTTTATTTTTTAATATTTTATTTATTTATTCATGATAGACATAGAGAGAGAGGCAGAGACACAGGCAGAAGGAGAAGCAGGCTCCATGCAGGGAGCCCGATGCGGGACTCTATCCCGGGACTCCAGGATTGTGCCCTGGGCCAAAGGCAGGCGCCAAACTGCTGAGCCACCCAGGGATCCCCAATGACACTGCTTTTAAATCATCCACGTGATGTAACAGGATTCTGGGCTTTTCCGAGTGACAGGCATTGTCTGGGGGAAACGCAGGTAAGAGTGTTTAACAGCGTGGGAGCGAGGAGGGCGCAGATCTCAGCTGCCCTATGCACCTCCCCGGGCCCCGTGGCAGCCGCCACCAGGGGCTGGAGCACCGCTCCGGCGTGTTCGGGCGCTTGCTCTGTGGGCAAGAGAAGGGCCCATGTCTCCCCGAGGAGTCTCCTGTCGGAGTGGAAAGAGCTTGGCCTAAGCGTCCCGATCCAGGATGAGGTGGGCGTTCAGGTGCTGGAGAGCAGAGGACTTGGCACACGTGCCGTGGAGTCATGTCCCCATAAAACACCGAACGGGAGCCGGGCCCAGGCTTCTGCCACCTCCCTAGGGGCTGGCAGCAGCTCGCTGGCATCTGCCTCCCTGAGACTATGGTTCCGCTGAGAGGCAGGGTGGGGACCGCAGGTGCCTGGGAAGCTCCAAACTAGGGTCCCTCCAGGTCGGTTATGGGGCACGACACACACAGTTTAAAAATAAAGTTCTCTTCCCTGAGGGAGGACCGCAGACCTAGTGGACGAGAGGAAGAAGAAACCGGAAACGTAGACTATGGAATGTTCTAACATTGAGCGCAAAACGCATCCCTGACTTACCTAGAAGTCCAAGGGGGGGGGGGGGAGAGAGATGGATTCACGAGCTCTTATTCTTAAGCAGCGCGTCGCTTCACAGCGGGCCAGCTCCTGAGTACCTGGGGGAGGTTTGTGTCCGGATTATTATAGAACTGCGCGCTATAAATATGCCTCTTTTTTTACGTTGATTCTTAATAGAAATGCTGGATGTGCTGTTAGGGGCCAGCGATGTGAAGGAAGCCTAACAGGGACGCGTGGGACGGCGCGGGGTGGCTTGCAGGTGCCGACTTGGGGTGGACGGGGGCCGAGCGGCGCAGCCACCCTGGAGGACGTGGGGGTGTGCGGGCGGCGTTGGGCGGTGGCACTTGGAGGTGTCGCGCTGAAATCAGGGAGTGTTGCTTGTCACACCAACACGGGGATGCTGTGGTGACCGGCACGTGACACTACGGGTCGGCTCAGCAGGACGGTGGGCCGCACCCCAACCTGACGGCCCCGCTTGCTCTTGGCTGACGCCGGGAGCCACTGGGAGGCAAAGGCCGGGAACTCTCCCGAGCGCATCTGTATGTTGATCCCGATGTGTCAACGGGCATGAGGTGGACAGCTGAGCACCCTGGCGGGCGGCACATGGTGCAGACTGATGAGGGGGCCAGGCTGCGGCCCAGGAGGGAGGCTGGCCTCGGTAGGAGCCCGGACAACAGCCCTTCCATGCACAAGGCTCCGTGATGGCACCCATGCACTTGGGATAAACCAAGGGTTGCCCGTGGGTAGGCTGGCCGCCACTCCCGGAACCCCAGCTTCCCAGGGGCAGGGACCTCTCCCGCTGTGCTCGTGGCTACGCTTCCATCATCTAGAAAAGAGCCGGGTCAACAGTAGGTGCTCAGAGGTTGTTTCGGAGATGAGTCTGTACCCTGCGTCCTTGTTCATCCTTGGAGCATCGAAGGCAGTGGCCACCCGTTGATTCTTGTCAATGATACTGAAGTCATAGGTAATGTAGTTAGAGGATGGGCTCAAACTCAAAACAATGAGGACAGTGATGCGACTCCGAGGTAACTTCTCCTGGAAGCAAAGGCAGCGCTTGTGCCTCCTCAACGCCAACGGTAGCACACTCTGCACCGGATTCCCCAAAATGCAAGACAAGGGCCTTCATCGGGCCCTAGAACACTGTGACTTGCTCCGGGCCCTCGCAGGTTCCTGGCCACGTTACTAGACCGGAATCCTGCACGGGGGCTCCCACGCCGGTGCTCAGAGGGAGGGGTGTGTGAACCCCGGCGGCTCCCCGTGGGGTCTGCTCATGGGCTGGCTACACGCACGTAGTCTTCCGAGAGGCCACAGTGACAACCCTCTTACGTCTTAGACGCGTACCAGGTCTGCGTTGAGCGGCTTCCCTACACAGGCCGTGGTCTTCGAAGCAGCCCCTCTACTTGGCGCATCATCCTGCGAAAGGAGAAGGGGTGCGGAGAGCCTGTGCTCAGCAGGCCATGCAGGACAGGGTGGGGGTCGGGGTGCTACCTCGGGTCCTGCTCCAAAGCCCATGTTCTCTGTCCTCCCTGCCACTGCGCCCGTGCCAGGGCCTCATCCCCGGCTCATCTCCTGAGACTGTGGCCTGGAGCCGCCTCAATTTTATTAAAATAAAATTATTTTAGTTGGGGAAAACTCCCCGTAATTTTCCGCAGCTTTTCTACCTCCTTCCCTGGTTCATCCTTATCCTTTACACACACTACGGATTATTATTTATGTCACCGTGATCCGCAAGTTGTTCTATCTGAGAATCAGATTTTCTGGCTATTCTCAAGAGCTGCACCCCCTTCTCCCCCACGTGGGTAGTTATTGCCTAATGACTATTTGGTTTCTCGTCAGGGACGTGTGACAAACACCTATCATTTAGATACTAATTACTGTGATTTATATCGAATTCTCGTTGGCTCCCTTACTGGTGGATGTTCCAGAAAAATCCCCGCTGAGTGAAAGACGTAAAATCATGTCTGGCATTGAGATGTTAAAAGGAAAACAGTACACTTTGTTCTTTTGGCACACTCCCATTTAACTGACAAATCCGTTGAGCTGGAGAAGCTTTGTTGAAGTAAGGAATAAGGAATGATTCGGTTCATGTGACAGTCTAAATATGTTATTTCCAAGATGGGCCGGGAGGGAGACACCTGACCTCTTTTCTCCAAAGGGGAGAAGTGCAGCGCGGTGAGAAAAGCATGCACTTTGCAAGGAGGAAGACTCTTTAATTCCAGTGTCACTGCTGCTTATTATTATTATTGCGGCCGTAGGTAACAACAACACAAACAGTATAGTGTACGCCACATGCACGAACAGTATGCTGGGTGCTTGCCCACACGGCCCGATCAGATCGCCACCACATTTCTGTGACGTGTGATCATTAGGGAGCCTCAGTCACCTCCATTGTCTAGGCGAGAGGACAGAGACTTGGATGTGAAACAGAATTGAATTCAGATGGTTCCAGTGAGGAACATTTAGCGAAAAGACTTAATGCAGGGGGGGCGGAGGGATGAGTGGGGAGGGAGGTGGAGGAGGGGGAGTAGGAGGAGAGGAGAGGAGGGAGGAGGGAGGAGAGAGAGGGGGAGGGAGGAAGAAGGAGGAAGAGGAGGGGGGAGGAGGAGGGAGGAGAGGGAGGAAGGAGGATGGGGAGGTGGAGGAAGAGAGAGGGAGGAGGAGGGAGGAGGATGAGGAGAAAGGAGGAGGAGGAGGGGGAAGAGGAGGGGGAGGACGGAGGAGGAGGGCGGAGCACCTACAACTCTCTGTCTTCCCGCCTGATCCCTCATCTGTGCCTTGTGCTGCCCAGAGCCCCTGAGCACCCAGAGGCAAGGGAGGATGAGGCCGGTTTGCAGGTGAGGTTTCCCGGGCCTGAGCCAACTAGAGCGTGAGGAAAATGACCGGAAGGTCAGACACTCCGAAGAAGCAGAACGGCCCCTACACCCAGAATTCGGTTTGGGGGCCGAGGCCGATGATAGGCACCCGTTCACCACGAGGGTACAAAGAGGCTCGCGCGCCCACGGAAGCTTCCGGGGAGAGCACGGCAGCCCAGGCAGCCCCAGAAACGGCCGGAGGGCGCAGGGAAAGGAGACACGCTTGGTGTTTTCATGACGGTTTGGGGTGGCCAGAGTGAGGGTCCCCATGCGGGGTTTCGGTTCCCAGCCAGCCCCAAAAAAGGGAGCACCCGCGCTTTCTAATCAACTTGCCCCAACGGAGGGCGGAAGGCGAAGCGGGGCGGGGGGGGGGGGGGGGGGGGCGGGGGCGGGGGCCGGGGGGGGGGGGGGCGCCGACTCTGTCCTAGGCCTGGAAGGGAGGTGGGCCAACGGAGGCCCCGGGTGGTGCCCTAAACCACTTAACTGCTAAGTGCCGAGGGTGGGTCTTCAACCCAAGTCAGTCTCTGGCCCAACCTCCTGCTGTGTGTGCGTCTTGGTCTTCTCATCCATAAAATGGAAATCATACCTGCGTCTGTCCACGGCAGGTGTCCCTTAGGGACGACGGCTCTCAGCAATCTGGTTTCTGCTGCGCTGGTTCTTGCAGACACTATTCTGTCTCCTGCCCTGCCCTGCTCTGTCAGGGTTGGACACCCTGGGGGTCTTAGTGCCTCTTTAGGAAAAGTCTGGCACATATTTTGCTCCTAGTTCCCCAAGGAGCAGATCCATGGGCACCAAACTCTTATTTTTTTCTCAAGAGAAGGTCGAGAAGAATCACGTTGCCAAGCGAAGCCGTCAGACCACGTTAATGTCCGTCTTCCCGGCCGGCTGCAGAGAGAAAGCTGCAAAGCCTCAGTCGTGCAGACGCCACACAACGTGGCTGAGGGGCTGGGAACTGAGAGGGACCCCGTCCATCCTTGGCGATTAGCTTTGAAACACTGTCTCTCTAAGATGCTAGGTAAGGAAGGTATGGGATGGGCAATGTTCCCCCAGTGATCCTATAATGTTACAGGATTCCCGAATCTTCTATTTCTCTAATACTACTGCAGCTCACACAACCCACGGGCTACAAGGCATTTTGCACATAATCCCTTCTTAATTTATCTTTGTTGAATGAAAGCAAACACTTTTAAAGACTGATTTTGAACCAATGGCCCGTCAACTAAGCCACCAAAGGCTTATGCATTTTGTTTCGACGATGGACAGGGCTAATGATTAATTATAAAAATAAGAGGTGTTTCAGAAAGTATTTTGCCAGCAGCTATCTTTTCACTTGTGGGAACTGAAACTGAAATATTGCAGGTCCCTAGATTGCATGCATATGAACAATTGATTAATCAAGGGATGACATCAACCCACAGCCTACGGCTGCGTAGGAACAGGGCCTGCGAGTGTCCGCGCTTTCATCAGAAGATGTAAGGCAAAGATCCCTCTCAAAAAGCCAAGATAGGAACTTTACTGGGAATTTAAAAATAATCATCATTGGGGAAAAAAAAATCCTGGCCTTCGTCCTTGAGCCAGGAGTCCTGTTGTGGGTGAGAACAGATGCTACCCTGGCTAAGGAAAAAGCACAACATGAGCCTTTTTCTTTCTGCTTTTTAAACCAGAAAACACCCTCCACTGCAGGCCAAAACAAGACAGGTGGCATCCATTCGAATTGGAAATGAGGCATGGAGATAATAGGTTGTGGGTTCCGCTGCGGCCTCAAGGGAGTGGCTCCGGTCAGAGGGCTCATTGTTTTTCTCTTTTAATGAGCAGACTCTATAAAATGTACAGCTCCTGATGCCACTCTGATTCCCTAAATTTTATTAATCGTTCTTTTGTGTGCTCTCATTTGCACAATTTACTTTTGATGAACCAGGAGTGTTCACCATGACGGGCTGGGGCTGGTGGTGCCATGTGGGATGATCCTCAAGGAGTCTGGGAAGTTCTGAAAGTGCCTGTGTCACATCCTTGGCACAGTCCCTTAGTATCAAGGATTTTCGGAGCTGGGGGAGTTGGAATTTACGGAGGAGGAGAGCCAGAGGGTCCTCAGCTGTCTTCTGACTGGGGGAGGCAGTTGCAGCACAGTGAGCAGGCAGTGGGCCCTTCCGGACCCTTACCCCTGCCCCATCTTCCCTCCGCCAAGCTGGGACGACATCCGCAGCTGTCCTTGCTGCTGTCGCCCAGCCCTTGCTTCATGGCCCATGGGGGGAGAGCTGGGGAACCAGGTGCATGTCTCAGGTTCCCACCACTCCACACTGCTCCCACGCGGGTCCCCGGGGCAGGGCCTTTCCCACCTCAAGCACCAGCCTGTGCGTCGTGCTGGCTCCACTCTTCACAGCATCTTCTGTGCTGTCTCCACAGTAGGGTGAAGTGGTTTCCAGTTACCGAGAAAGCCAGTTTTGAAGCTATTGGGGAACAAGGAGTCTCTTTTTGTTTCTCAGGGCCCCTCAAATGGAGCCACGGGGACTCAGCATCAGGCAGTGTGGCCCCATGAAAGAAATATGGGAGCTGACCCGATCCAGAGGCCCAAAGGTTTCATATCTTTTGATCTAGTAGCTGCAACTCCAGGTAGCCTATCATGAGGAGGAAATATTCAGAAATGCAGACAAAGCTTTATCTGTAAATAAGTTTGTTGCAGTAGTAGGTTTTTTGTTTTTTGTTTTTTTTTTTTAAATATTCAAAGGGCTGGCAAATAATCCCTTTAAGAGAGAAAACTGCCTTGGGTTAGAGTCACTACTTCTGGGGTAACAACGCAGCAAAACGTAAATGGTGCCTGCTTCTGCATAGTAATAGCGTAGATTTATCCCTCCTTCTTTATATTTTATTTTATTTTTTTTTGTATTTTCCCTAGTTTGTCCATGAACTGTTAATACGTTTATAATCAGAAGGGAAACCAGAAAAAGCATAAGCTGTTGTGGAATTCAAAGCCCTGTGTCCCAGACGGACACCAACCCTTAGTAGTCGTGTCCCCTGCGGTCACAGGACCTCGTTTGCCATCTCCTTGCTCATATGTGAACGGGACGCTGTCACAGATCCTAAAGGTGATGGAGATAGTAGGGGTGGGGGACCCTGTGAACTGGTAAGTGCTACCCAAATGTCAGTTCCAAGGCTGGGGGCAGCCTGCAGGGGCCCTTCCTCAGAGCTCTCGAGCTCCTCCCCGTAGCCCACCCAGGGGTGTCAGGGGAGAGAGTCTGGCTGCAGCCACAGCAGGGTCTTTCCTCTCACAAATGAGTGGGTACCTGGGCCCTTCTTCCCCTTTGGCTAATTTGACCGAGGTCGAATTCTCCAACATTCCTTAATAAGATGCCCCCCTACCGTCTGCCAGGCAAGAACAGCATTTCTCATTAATGCCGCCATTAGAATGGGGCCATGATGTCTTCTGTTGAGTCCTCCTTGCCTGGCCTGACCCTGGCATGCTTTAAACAAGTTATTTGGGTTTCTACATGAGGAATCACGACGCCAGTTTCAGATAAGAGCAAAGGTAACCAGAAACCAAAAAAAGGATTCGTATCTAAAACCTTGACTTGCTCTCTGAAATGACACTACTTGTAGGTGACAAATAAGTAGAAGGGTATATAAGGCCAATTCAGTACACATGGAGAACCTTCTTCCTACACCGACTGAAATGTTTTCCTAGAGGTATCCACACATAAAGCCACGCTGGACCCGTAAGCCCAACACAGAAGTCAAGGAAGGTTGCCGGGTCTGGAGTATTTTTGACTTGCAGTCTGGGGCGCTGCAATTCAGGACAATCCGTTGGCCGAGCAGAGAGGCCGTGTGTCCCTTGCTTTCTCCTAATATGAGTATAGAGGTGATGGGAAAACCTGAAGGGCGCTGGTTTAGATGGGCGCCTGGAGGTAGGTCCCTCCACTGGCAAGCCAATGTCTGACGATGGCCTGAGACACCTCATGAGACCAGAGTCCCTACTGACTCTTTTAAATTTTGCCAGACAGATCTCAGACAGGATTGGCTCTCCCTCAAAGTTGTAGGGAGTTGTAGTTCTTCCTTTGCAAATGTGGGATGCCACGCCTTTTGTTAAGATGGGACTGTTGCCCAGCTCTCTTATTTTTTAATGGCCACAATCTTGGTCAAATACAAGCGAGGCCATTTGTTGACTTATTTGCCCTTGCTTATTTATACAGTCAATGTGGTGGTCAACAAATATTGACTGGGTCAGCTCCTCCTGGGAGTTGGCCAGACGCAGAGATGCAGCTGGAGAGGAAGGGCCTGCCAGTGGGGGGAAGGAGCCCGGGGCCCTTGTTGGCATGCAGACAGCCCATTAACTCCCCACCCAGGAGGCCAAGACAGCCTTTCTCTGCTTCCCCCATCCTTGCCCTTCAGGCTGCACACTTAGTCCTGTCGCTACTTGTTTTTCTCTTCCAGGATGTTTCTGGAATAAAAAAGGAAGTGGGGTCATGATAGAGAACACACAGTACTTTGTCCTTGGTGGGTCTTGAAAGCTAGACTCCGGGGTTTTGCAATGTGGAGAGAAAGGTCCGGTGCACAGAGAAAGATCATACAGAAAACAATACTAGCTATGTTTTTAGTGACTCTCATTTTTCAGGCATTGAGATGGGTGCTTTGTATGTAAATTGTGGAGAATCCAAAGTAGTAGAATATGCAAATATGACTACATTATTGATTTCTGCTGCTCAGAAGAGGCAAGCTCTTCATTCCTGGGGGATGGGATGTCGCTACTGCTTTTCTAAAGACTGAGCTTTCTTTCCCTTAGGAAAGATAAACCAGCTCTTTGTTGGTGATGGGCCATTGGCTTCATAAATCATGCAGCACTTCTCCCCTAGAGCGACTAAGCCTCCTTGTGAAACCGTAGGGTAGGAAGATGTGCTTTTTTCTTTCTAAAGATTTTGAGAGAAGGGCTCAAGGCAGTGGAGTGAGAAGTTTTCCAGGATTCAGGATCAGGAAAGAGGGGTGGTTGGTACATTCCAAGAGTGGGAAAATATGAGCTCATTTGTACCCAGCACTCTACAAGCTGCTGGAACTCGGAAGGAAATGGCTCAAGGTTGCTGGAATTCAAAAGCAATTAGTCCCCAAGGCCAGCTAGGCATGAAGGGAGTGCAGCTCCCAGGAGGGCCAGCTGTCTGTGACAAGCCTGTGTGACTGTGGCAGAAAGCTCCTTCCAGGGTGACCTCAGTAAGCTGACAACCTGAGGCCTCTCCCATGGATTTCTTGATTATTCCTGGAGTACTAGGCTAAGGGTCTAGGAGCCATAACAACATAATAACATGAAAACACTATATATTATGAACACCCAGGCTGCTCATTGCCCTGGTAAGGCTAGAGGGGGGTATGGATTTGACATGATTCAGGAAAAAGTAAAACAACAATAACAAACTGTGACAGTCCAAATAGGCAAAACTAAACTCTACATTTTGGAATCAATACATAGATGGTAAGACTGAGGAAAAGCAAAGGAGTAAATATGAGAAAAGTCAAATGGGAGGGAGGCTAATGCGGTGGGGAGTAGCCCTCTAGATAGGACTGCAGGACAAAGTGCAGGACACCAGTAAAATGTGAATTTCAAGTAAATATTAATATTTTAGTGAAAGTATTTTGCAAATATTGCATGGGACGAACTCAAACTAAAAAAAAAATCATCCATTGTTTTATTTGAAATTCAGTTCCTGAAATTTTTAAAAGATTTATTTGTTTGAGAGAGAAGGAGAGGGTGTGTGAGTTGGAGGAGAGACAGAGGGAGAGGGAGAAAAAGAATCTCAAGCAGGCTCCATGTTGAGTGCAGAGCCCCACTAGGGGCCCCATCCCACAACGCTGAGACAGTGGCCTGTGTCGACATCAAGAGTCAGATGCTGAACTAACTGAGCCACCCTGGTGCCCTTCAGTTCCAGGATTTTTATTTGGTAAATCTAGCTGCCATACTCCCGAGGTACTGGCGGTCTTCTCCTTTGTGGCCATGGCTATTCTATATTTTGACTATGGGTCTTCACTTTTTATTTATTTATTTATTTATTTATTTATTTATTTATTTATTTATTTATTTATGGGGGGTCTTCACTTTTTAAAAAAAATTGTACATACATGTTTTATATGCTCTTCTATGTATATGTTGTATTTCGTAATAAATTTTTGTTTAAATGTTCTCACTTCTCAAATATTGTTTTTACTAATTTAAAAATAATCATCTACTTACCCTATTCACTCTTCCCCTTCCACTCCCCTCAAAATATTATGAGTAAAAAAATGTAAAAAATAGTGAAAGGGATTATAGGAAAAGGAGGGGAAATGATGGGAAAAATTAGGGAGGATGACAAAACATGAGAGACTCCTAACTCTGGGAAACAAACAAGGGGTAGTGGAAGGGGAAGTGGGTGAGGGTTGGGGTGACTGGGTGACGGGCACTGAGGGGGGCACTTGGCGGGATGAGCACTGGGTGTTATACTATATGCTAGCAAATCAAACTCCAATTAAAAAATATATATATATAATTTAATGATGCAAACCTAAAATAAATAAAAAACTGAAATGAAAAGTTGAAAACGTAATGCGGTTCAACAGCAGAATGGAGGGAACAGAGAAGGAACCCGTGAACTCGAAGAATAGGAATTAATCCCATTTGAGGAACAGGGAAATTATAGGCTAAAATAGATAAAAATGAACAGAACCTTTCAGGGACCTGTGGGACTATAAAAGGATCTGACTGACATTTGTGTCATCAGAATCTCAGAGAAGAGAAAGATGGAAAAAGACAGTAAGATGAGGGAAAAGTGCTGAGAGAAATAATGGCTAAAAACTTCCCAAATTTGACAAAAAAAAATGAGAAACATTCAGCTTCAAGTAGCTGAGAGAATTTCAAATGTGACAGCTCCAAAGAAATCCATACCAAGATACATTATAAGCAAACCTCAGAAAACTAAAGACAAAAAAACAAAAAACCTTGAGCGCAGCAAGAGAGAAATGCCACTTTAACAACATGGGAAAAACAGTCGGACCGACAGTGGATTTCTCATCAGAAACGGGGGGTGGGAGGGGCACCACAAAGAAGCAGCATGATATTTTCCAAGGATTGAAAAAAAAGAACTATCAACTCCAAATTCTTTATCCTGTGAAATCATCCTTCAGCAAGAGAGGAATCAGGGTGAAGGAAAACCAGGAGACTCCGTCACTGGCAAACGTACCCCAAACACGTGAATCAAGGAAGTTCTTGAAACAGAAAGGAATGAATCTTGGGGCATCTGGGAGGAGGAGAGAAAAAAAAGGCAAGAGTGAAAATAGGAATACACACAATAGACTTTCCTTCTCTAAGTTTTCTTTTTTTTTTTTAAATATATTTTTTTTAATTCTTATTTATTTATGATAGTCACAGAGAGAGAAACAGAGGCAGAGAGAGAAGCAGGCTCCATGCACCGGGAGCCCGACGTGGGAATCAATCCTGGGTTTCCAGGATCGCACCCTAGGCCAAAGGCAGGCGCCAAACCGCTGCGCCACCAAGGGATCCCGAAGTTTTCTAAAGTATATTTGTCAGTTGAAGTGAAAAGCATGACATTGAATTGGATTTCAATGCGCGCAGATGGAATATTTGAGACGATTATATCGCGAATCATGGCAGTCGTGTGTGTGTGTGTGGGGGGGGGGGACGCGTTAGCGGGAGGTAGGATTCCTGCACTTCACGCAAGCTGGAAAGGTCCTGGCGCCAGGAGATGGTTGTGGTGCTTGCAGAGACGTGACGAAGCAGGGCAGACCCGCACGCATGCGACGGATCCGTGGAGTTCATGCAACACGTCGCCACAAAGGTCACCAGGTCAAGGGTATGGGAACTGTCACCTCTTCGCAATTCCCTGTAATCTGCAATCTTGTCCAAGTAGAAAGTCGAGAGGCCTGGGGTCCTCACGTTCCTGCGGCTGTAGCTGTGTGACCTCGGGGTGTGTGGGGCAGGCCGCATGCTCTCAGGATGCTTTCTGGCTGCAGAGACACCCCCGACCGGCTCAGGCAGGTGAGCAGCCTCAGACAGGATGGTTTGTGCCAGGAACACAGGCCCTGTGTGGTCAGCTCGAGGTTCTTCTGGAGATGCCCCCTCTGCCCCGGCATCAAGAACAGGGGTCAGGGGGCTGATTGTCCTGTGTGGCTCCTTCTCCCATCTTACCCCCGAGCACCCGAATGCACATGCCTGTCGGCGACACTCCGACAGGGTCCCTTGGTCATGCCACACCCCTGCTCTCACCTGTGTGGGCTCCCCTGGACTTGGAGTGAAGTTTGCACCTGTGCCCCTGGCCCCGCAGGCCCCGGCGTGACCTGGCCCAGCCTCTTCCTCACCTCGGTTGTGCCTCTTGCCTTCAGACACCGGTTGCTCCTCTTCGCCACCCAAGCCACTCACAGCCAGGGTCTTGCCCCTCCTTGGAACAGGCTCCGAGCTACTCCTATGAAGCTGGTCCCTCCTGCCCGTGGCCAGGGTCGGGTGCCCACGTCTGCGTGGCCCCTCTGGCCCCCCCACCTGAGAGCTCCCAGCTGCTGACCGCCCCTTACGTCAGCCCCTTCGCTCTCCACGCTTTCCAGTGATCCGGCTGCTTCTCGGTGTTTGCCTGCCGGTCTTCTGGGATGTGGGCCACGAGGGCCGGGGCCCTGCCTTCCCAGTCAGGGGAGCAGCCCCGGCTCGGCTTGTGCTCACCGAGAAACTGGATGGAGAATGACAGATGATCAGACCTGGCGGCAGCCTCCTGGCCCCGGGTTGGCCATGCCCCACAGAGCTCCCTGCGGAGGTGATGCCTCCTGTCCCCGGGCCGAGGTCAGACCTGGCAGTGGCTTGTCCCCAGGCTGAGGTCCTGGCAGTGGCTTCCTGTCCCTGGGTTGGCAATGCCCCACAGAGCCCCCTCTGGAGGTAACGCAGGAACCTGAGCTGCGTGTGTGGCACCCCCACTTCACAGAGCACGCGCCATTGTGCCTTCCCCCGACAGGTCTGCAGCGTGTCTGGGGGTGGCCTGCACCCGCAGAGCCAGGACGACCTGCACCCACAGAGCCAGGATGACCTCCCCAGAGAGGGAAGGGGCTTCAAGATGCAGCGGAGACGTGGGGGGCAGATAGGGAGGGACGGGAAGCACGGGGGGGCATCTTCAAGCTGCGGGGCCCGGGGGCCTCAGGGTGCGCAGGCCTGTCTCACACCTTCCGCGGGGTTGGGGGTGTTCACAGCAGACCTTCCCGGGGCCCCCGAGGGCCCCCGGGGCTGGAGGGTGCGCCTCTGCCCTGCGGCTGGACGTGGTCTCCCACGCCGTGGGTTCCCCATGTCCTCCGTCGTTTGGAACAAAGACTGGATGATGGTGGAAGCATTTTCAGAGCGACTGCTTGCTGTTGATGATCGTCTCTCCTTTCAGGAGCCACACACGGTACGTGAGCGACCCACAGGCCCGTACACGTGAGCGAGAACGTGCCCGCAGAAGTCCCCCTCGCATATACCTTCAATCATGTGGCCAATTACCTTATTAACCACTGGGGAGTCCGGTCTCATTACTTAATTAAACCATCTCTTTCCTTTTTCCTTATTAAAACCACATGGCTTCAAACTTCTGTGCGGTTTCGGATTCTTTTCCCCTCCTTGGGTGTCCGTGTAATAACGGCTGCATGGGAGGATTTTGGTTATTTTGTGCTGATGACTAAAGGGCGAGCCACATGGACCAAGGGGGCCACGGCAGAGACAGTCTGGGCAGGCTCAGCCCAGCCGGTGACGCCACAGCCACTTGGGTGGTAGGAGAGTCTGGGACGCGGACCCGTCACTTACGGCTTCTCTCGCCAAAACATCTGGAATACAGAATCCTGTCGTTAGACAGCCCACATGTTAGAGAAACAAAAGTGGGGGGGAGAGAAAACTCAGTCCCCCAAAATAGGCTGGATAAAGCCTCGTTATTACTGGTAGGAAATCAGACATTTAAGGCTATACTTCAAAGCAACCATTTTTATTACAAGAGGCTCAACATTTTGATTTATTGGGCCGCAGAACAAGATTGTGACAAATATTTCCACCGCAAAGAACAGACAAATCAGGCCTCGGAGAAGTCGTACATTAAGTAGTCTTAAAAATAAAGTTTGTTGCAACAACAGTCATAATGATGAAAATTGCATGCTTTTGCTCACTGCCCCAAGTAAGTGACTGCCAAGCCTACTTGCCAAGAAGAAGAAATAATTTAATACTGCGGGGATTTTCTTCTAATCAAAGGGAAGTACTAAAATTTTGTAAGGCGAAACAGCTGATGTAGTTAGTGGGTCCGCGCTACCTTTCTTCCAAGGTCAGCACCAGCAGGGCCTGCTGACAACCCCGTAGCTGGGTCTGGGCTACTCCATTCGGGAGAGACGCTGAGAATGTAGGATGAGTTCTGAGGGACCTGCAAAGATGATCAAAGGATAAGACACGGGGTTTGAGGACAAAGTTGAGGAATCTAGGATATTCAGCTTCATTAAACACAAACATACACACACACGTACACTTGACCTACAGGGTTAGGTCATGGCCCGTTTTACGTAGAAGTGGTTTGCTGCATTAAACGGGGACCGGACCGCCTTAACCCATCTTCATGTGGACGTGATCTCTCTTCTTAGGACATGGATCATCCGACCAGGTTAGATGAAGTCCCAGGAAGTCTCCACTGAGAGTGTACACGACTTGACACTGGAAAACGGACCTCTGGGGCTGCCAGTAAAGCTATCTTCTCTGTAGGTCCCGAACAACGAAGCTCCTGGGTGCCCAGGTAGGGAACGGAACTTAGTGGAAAGAGCCGAGGCTCCCACTGCAAGGCTCACAGCCTGGGGTCGGGCCTCGCTCTGCTGCCGCTGAGCCCCGCGATGTCTGGCCTCAACCCTCAGCTTCCCTGGGCCGTGGTTTCTCACCCGTGAAGTGAGATTGGAGGCGGTGATCTCAAGGACGTCATGCATCGTATTTCAGTCTTAGGCGGAAGACAGAACCATCCTAGGAGAGCAGTGAGGTCTATTCTTATGACCACCTGCGTGGGAAGGAAGTCTAAGCATTTGTGCACAAGTGTGTGCCTGTGCGCGGTCACAGTGGAGGAAGGGAATGGAGACCACGCACCGCCAGTGTGTTCACAGATCTGTAGGCCTAATGTGAGTCATCTAAATTGCTTTCCCCTCGAAACGCCCCTTAAAGAAGTTCTGACGACGGGCGCATTGTGAACCGATGGGGGCTGCCCTGTGTGTGTGTTTTGCAGGCGCACATTATCTCTTGGGGACGCCCGCCGCTGAACACCCTGGGGAGATCCACCATCGTGCTCATCATTGAGCGTCTGGGTAACGTGGCGCCGAGCGCTGCCCCCGTCTGTCCTAAGAACCGGGATCAACAAGGGGGCCTCCGGGGCTGCCGAATTTGGACGTATTTATTAGGATTGTCAGGAGATAAATGAATCTTGCCCTTTTCTACCTTCTTTTTAAAGGCACTACATTGCTAGTACTTCCTAAAGGGCACGGGTCCCCGTGAGTGTGGAGAACCAGCCCGGGGCCATCACGCCCCCCCCAAAGGCCTCCCCCAAACTCATCAACTGACAATTACCAGGCTCCCAGCTCCGGACTTGAAGACATTTGCAAAATGTTCATAAACGTGTTCAGAATCCCATGCGGAAGTAAAAACATTTTTATAAGATCATAGAATAAACAACGGGGGTCCATGTTTTGTTGGAACAAGTGTGCTGGTGATTTCTTAAGGTGAGGGACTCTCCAACGAGTCTCAGTGATGGCCCTTAGGGAATTTGGCCTCTTGATTTTTTTTGGAAAACACAATAAAATACATGCAAATCTCTAAACCTTGCAGATGACGGATCCTAAACCCCAGACCTATAGGGAGAGGACGTGGACGAAAGGGGACCCTGCTCAGGGTATAGTTTGAGGAACAGAATCAAGACGGAGACAATGGATTGCTTGCTTTGATCCCTGCTTATGTGGACACATGAGAATTGGGGAGGAGTCCTGCACCCAGACAACTCCCACGGACGCCTGTCGGAGGCAAGTAGGCCCAAGCAGCCATAAACGAGCGGCTTCCAGAAGGATGAAGCCTACAATGCCGCTGTTGCGGCTGATCCATATTAATCGGCACTATTAAAAGTTAAAAGCCAAAAAAAAGGGGGGGGGTGGAAAACAGAATTACTTTTTTGTGACCAAATACAATAAAAATTATACATGCTTTCTCTTCCAGGAAAAAAGGAGATTTATTTGAGCTCAAGGAGTGGTGGCTCAAACAGCAGGGGTCCTGGGCTCCGTCTCCTGGTCTCCCTCTGGGTCTTCTAACGACCAAGCTGGAGGAGGGGCCACAAGATCAAAGTTGCTTTAGGGCAAAAATCGCTGACATTCCTGAAATAGCCCCAGATTCCTCACATCCCAATAAGCAAGAAGCAAGGTCACTTGCTTGTGAAGAGGACCCACTAGAGCCTTCAGTTCTTTTGTTGCCTCGACTTTTAGCTCATTGTCCTGTCCGACCTCCTCTTGGACCAAAGAGTAATGGCTGCTGATGTGACCACCGTTCTCTGCAAACAAAGATGTCAGGGGTCAAGGTGGGCGGCCACAGAGCATCCAACGTCCCGAAAAAACCTGAAAGGAGGCTCTGTTGATGTGGTTAAAGATTGAGACATGTGAAGGCGGCCACATGTCTACGTAATACCAAGGAAAGGTCAAAGGAAACGACAGTCATTGTCCGGTTAAGGTTTGAGAGGTTTCAGAGACGACGACACACACGTGTCACCTAAAAACCCAGAACTTGGGGCACCTGGGGGGGCTCAGCGGTGGAGCGACTGTACTTGGCCCAGGGCGTGACCCCGGGGTCCTGGGATCGAGTCCCACGTCGGGCTCCCTGCATGGAGCCTGCTTCTCCCTCTGCCTGGGTCTCTGCCTCTCTCTCTCTCATGAATAAATACATAAAATCTTTAAAAAAAATAAAAACCCAGAACTTTCTCCGGGCGCTGGTGGGAGCATGTTGCCTACCAATGCTGCGTCTCAGCATGGAGCTGCGGCCTCCTTTCTAGTTCACCTCTAGAATCGTGATGCTTCTTCGTCGTCCGTCATCCTGCTGACGGAAGAGCTCCGTTGTATGCGTCCAGGGTTTCAAAACAGATGTGGAGGGGACGGAAACACAAAACCCCAAACTTGAGAGTCACTCTGAAAGTATTCAAAGTATAATTGTCTAAAGAAAGATTTTGGTTTTTACAAATCAGCGAAGCCAAGCCCGCTGAGACAGCCTGCGACCTGGGCACTGATGGCGCCAGCCTCTGCGCCCGCGCGCGTCTGAAGCCCCGTGTGCAAGTCATGCTCGCTGCCCGCCCTTGGCGACGCTTGGTGGTGGCAGCTCAGGAGTTGCCGCGTCTCCAGTTACTGGTTTTTGCAGCTGCAAGTGAAGTCACAACGGGATCGATGATTCTGAGATATTCGTTTTCCCACCTGCTCGCCAAGGAGTGTGTGTTCTAGGTGTTTCTGGGCCGTCCCGACGGGGAACCGCGTGGGGGCCGCTGGGCCCCTCAGCCTGCATGGCGGACATCGTGTGCCTCTAGGGCTGAGGACGAGTGCCGTGGGACTCGGACCCCGTCCCCGCTAGCACAGGCCCCCACGGACTCCGGGAGACACGACGGTCCATCAGGGGAGGAAGGGCGGCTCCGTGGCTGGAGGCTGCCCTCCGATTGCTCACAACCCCAGAGCGTGCCCTCGGCCTGGAGATAAACGCCCACAGCCGTGCGTTCTCTCTCCTTCCCTAAACCCTGTACTTCCCAGGGCTTCTTACCCATGCTTTGTCTGGGTCCAGAGGGAGTGGCTAAGGCCCTGCTCACATTGTCCTTGTCAGCCTGACAGGGAGTCCGGGCGGGCACGTTGTCCCCTCCTGCCTGGGCCGCGGGAGGGTGATGGGTTGTAGGGGGCTTGGGCCTCCACGGGCAGGTGGAGAAGTCAGGGTGCGGCTCATTAGAATAGAAAGGCCGTGGAGCAAGTCCAAAGACGCTGGCTTCCCTGGGCCCGTGACGGTCCCTGCAGCTTCCCTGGGCCCATGACGGTCGCCGCAGGCCGCCTGTCCTCCCGCAGGTGTGTGCAGTCTCCACCACCGGATGGTTCTCGGCCGCACTGGGGCTCGCTCTCTGTGGCTGAATGTCAGTTGATACCTTTTCATGGTAACATAGCTTGGCTCGGCTCTGAGGTCCAGAAAGTGGAGTGGACCCGGCTGAGCACCCCCTGGCACAGCTGCCCAGAGATGGCCCCCCACCGGCTGGCTCCAGGGCTTCGGCAGCATCCTAGGTTCTTGGAGGGCCAGTGAGGAGGCCAGGCCTGGAGCTCATCCTGGGGCAGCAGCCGGTCTCTGTCGCGATCTGCTAGGAAGGTTGGGGGTCCTGTGACTTTAAAAAAAAAGGGCCAGAGCTTTAGACTAAAGATGTGTGAAAGCAGTTCACCGGCAAGGCAGGCCCGCTCGGGAGATTCTGGGTGCTCGCGACAGGCCGAGGCCAGGGGTCTGGGGAATGGCAGCGGCAGTGCTGGGACCAGGGAACCCCCGCCTCCCCATCCGCTGTGGGGTTTTGTCCCCTTGGGGCCCCCACTCCCACCCCTCCTGCTTGGGGTCCTGCTGGCTTCCCTGCTGTCCTGTCGGCAGATGGAGGGCCCCACGCGCTGTGCTCTGCCTCCTGCTCTGGCCCCTGAGCCTTCTGCTCTCCCCAGGGCCCGGCGTTGGCCCAGGACCACAGTGGCTGGTGCTCACTCGCAGGGACAAGGTGCCCTCGGGCCCCTCTGGTCCCACTGACCACTAGACTCACCAGGGAACTTCGGAGAAGCACCCCTGCTTGAGCTTCACCGCAGACCCCACCCAGTGGCCACGTCTCAGGGCGACACCAGTGACTGTGGCTCGGTCATAGGCAGGAACCTTCTTGGTGAGCTCGTGCCCAGGTGCTTTACACGGAGCAGGACCGAGGTCCCTTGACACAATCGCGTGTCCCGTTGTCGTGTGGCGGCGGTGAGGGTTTCCGTGACCCGGGCACTGTGCCCTTCCCGTTGTCACTAAGGGGAAGACAGCCCTGGAGACCGTCTGCCCAGAGAAGGGCTGGGGAAGGGGGACCGTTCAACTTGGCCGCCACCTGGGGGTGGACAGACAGGCCCGGCTCCAGGGACAGACGGCGGACAGACACACCCTGAAGCCGCGAGCAGGGAACAAAGTGACGGGGCGCACGTCCAGGGTGTGCGGGAGTCTGGGGTCCTGCCTGGCGAGGTGTCCGAATCCCCTTGGCCCGGCCTACGCCCGCCAGGCGTCCCAGCACCCAAGGCAGCAGAGCGAGCGGCACATGCGGATCCTCCCTCCTCACTCATGCCGCATCCCAGCCGGAGCCCGGTCAGGACCTGCTGACCAGTGTCAGCTTCAGCACGTCGTGCAATGGCCGAGGCCCTGCACCGACAGCTGTGCCCGTGTCATCTCGTTTAACCATCACAGGAGCCCTGGAGGGGACACTGATTGCCCTGCGTCCACGTTGGGGGTGAAGCTGTGGCCACCTTCCTGCGGCCTCATCGCTGGAAGGTGAGAGCTGGCCCTGGGCCTCAGGCCGAGGGGTCCTGCTCTCCGCACCAGGGCTGAGCAACTGGCCCCTAAACGACCTCACGAATCACATATTTCTGCGGGTGTTCTTAGCGTCTGACGGCAGCGTGACCCCGGTCCTGCAGGAGAACATCCTTGTCACTGCAAACACGCAGCCGAGGCAAGTCCTCGGGGAGCCCAGCCCACGGACGGGGCGGAGGTGTCGCCTGGGGCCACCAGCAGCACCAAGCACGTCATCCCGGCTGAGCGTCCCCAGGAACACAAGCAGAAGGAAGCCGTGGTTAAGTGGGGTGCTGGGCCCCGGGTATCCACCCTCCGGTGTCCCCCTCTGCCTTGAGACAGCTCTGAGGGAGACTCAGTGGTCACATGGCTGATGTCGTCTTGGTCACAGCTGTGCCCGCCTCGGCTGTTTCCGGAAGCTTCCAGCCACCCAGGCCGCGCTTCCCCCGTCAGCCTCGTGGGCCTTTCAGGTGCGGATTGGGGGGCAGAGGGTTCGACACTCCAGCTTGTGTAGGGGAGGCCCTGGCAGGCGCACAGCCTGCAGGCCTCAGCGGCCTCCCCGGGCAGCACCTCCCGGGCTCAACACCCCCCGTCTGCTCACTGACTGGCTTTCCGGCTCACAGACATGAGCAAGCGTCGAGACGTGAATGTCACAGCAGCCTCAACATAGAGGAAGGGCCGTGGATTTACGTGGAGCCGCGCGTGTGTGCGTGCGTGTGACGGGTGCTGGGCACCACGAGGCCCAGGGCGAGGACTCCCCACGTCCCCCGACTGCGTGCAGCAGCCCATCCCGGGTCAATGGCAAGCAGGCCTCCATCAGATCGTCCTGGGACGTGTTTTCCACTGAAGAGGACGTCCTAGGCCGCAGAGAGAAGAGGCTAGATGACAAAGCTTCCTAGGACGGTATTGTAGGAAAGTGAGCCCCGTGGTCATCTGTGGTTCCCCGGAGACGCGCCTGACGGGAGCACGTGGGGGCCCAGCGGGCATCCGGGCGGGAATGTCCTCAGGGTTGGCTCCTCTCGTGGTCGCACCGCGGCCCCACCACCTCCAGCTGGTGTAGAAGGCACCGCGCGTCCTGTCCCACTGAGGCAGGAGTGCCGGCCTGCCCAGGGCCAGGGCTTGCAGAGGGCCGAACACTAGGAAGTGCTCACCGATCCGACCCCAACCCTCTTGTCCACACCCGTCCCCTCATCTCCTCTCCCAAGGGTCTCTCTCCTTGGGTTTGAGGTCAGGCTCCGGGATCCCCGTGTTCTCTCTCCCTTCTCAGCATTCCTCAGAACCGCGTTGACTTTGCCGTATTGTCCAGGTTATACGTTTGCTCTTGATTATTTTCTAACCAATCCCATGGTCAAGTGACCTTATTTGATCGAATTGCCTGTCAACATTGGGGGGCCATTATGAGACTCCCTTATTATTGTAGGAGACTCTGATAATCTTATTTATTTCCATTCCGAATGTAGCTCTTTCTGAGGGCGCGCCAACGTACTTGTGGGTTTCCCTAGCCTTTAAGTTCGAAGCTTAATTGGGATGTTTACGGCATCACTGCAGCATGCTTGTGTGTGGATCTTTCTTTCTCAAACAATTTGTGTCCTTCTTTTTTTTTTTTTAATTTGCGTCCTTCTGATTAGAAGTCTCGAGTCTTTCTGCAAGGATATTATTACTAGTCTTTCCTGGAAAAAAAAAATGTCTTCCTGTATTTTTCCTCTGTGTGTCTCACGGGTCGGTACGTCGTATGATCTTTCTTATCTTTTCCCCTGTGAAGAGTGGACAAATGGCTCGTCTCCCTGTTCTCATTTACGAGTATTTAGCTTGCTCTGTATTACCCCGCTTGCCTCCATGAGTCTTGGATTTGCACCCCTTTAAAAATCTCAGAGCAAACTTCAATAACCTCAGAGTATGTTTCTCAGATCTCCGCGTGTCCGTGGGCCTTACACTTTTTTTCTAAGTGCTTTCCCTGTTTTTTTTTTTTTTTTTTTTAAGGGTAAGAGTCCTATTTACTCAGAGTCTTAAGAATACTCCTTTGTTTTGAACAACTCTTTTTTTTTAAATTTTTTTGACTCTATCTTTTTACATGTCCAGTGATCCATCTTCCGTCTTCCCTCCCTTCCTCCTCTCCTCTCTTCCTTTCCAACCGCAGACGGAAGTCTATGCGTGTCTAATACGGGATGCCAAGATAGATTTTATCAGGGTTTTTGTAGGTACTTGTCCAAATATTTTTGTCCCAGACTCCCAGGGAATCTTGGAAGCTTAGACTCCAGTCTTCTTTTTTTTTTTTTTTTTAATTTTTATTTATTTATGATAGTCACACAGAGAGAGAGAGAGAGGCAGAGACACAGGCAGAGGGAGAAGCAGGCTCCATACACTGGGAGCCTGACGTGGGATTCGATCCTGGGTCTCCAGGATCGCGCCCTGGGCCAAAGGCAGGCGCCAAACCGCTGCGCCACCCAGGGATCCCTCCAGTCTTCTTTAATTAAGCCAAGACTCTCGTTGTGTCTGAAGCAGGGGGGGGGGGGGGGGGGGGGGGGGGGGGGGGAGCGGGGAACCAGGCCAGAGGCAGGCAGGGGGCGGGCTCTGAGAGGCACCCCCGTACCTGCAGGTGGTGGCACGAGGACCCACAGCTCTTCTCTCCACTTGCGGTGAGGGCCCGTGGAGAGGTGAGTGCCGTCGTGAAGGGGAGGCTCAACAGCGTCCTGTTTTACCCGGTGTTCCACTGCCCAGCAGGTGCCATCCCAGTGCAACCCGCTGCATGGCGGGCGTGCAGAGTCTCCCAGACCCTCGTGCCCGTCAGCTTAGCCCAGCCCCGAGCCCCTGTCTCATTGCTTTGCCAGTGACCACGGGCACCTTCTCCAGCTGTGCTTTCCTGTCCTAAGTTTGACAGATTGCCTCTCCAAAGTGGCCACAGGCCACCCTCGCCCTCCTCCCATCAGTTCCCTTCCCCTTGGACACAGTCTGGCCTCTAGGACTGGCCTGTGGTGGAAGGGACACCGCATGGCCTCACAGGCTAGTACGGGGGGACACGGCCCCTGCTGGGTCTTTGCTCTCCGTCTGGCTGCCCATGCACCTGGGGACAAGTTGGCTGCCCCAAAGCCTCAGTGCTGGAGCAAGTGTGCATTGGCCACCCAAAGATGGGCCAGGCCCCTCAGGCGTCCTTCCCAGCTTCCACCACTAGGCCGGGGCCGGGGTTCCGGGGACTCCACGCACCAGCCCCGGAGCTACCCCAGCTGACACTCTGGGGGTGGAAAGAGCCGGTTCCACGTGGCCTTGCACCAAGTGCAGATCCATGAGCAAAATAAGTGCTGTTAAGTCGCTAAGTTCAGGGAGTTTCATCACAAAGCGGTGGGTAAGGGGCACACATGTTCATCTGCAGGCAGGGGACCTCTTCAATCCCACTCCACTTTTATATATTGCAAACATTCTTCAAAATGTCTGTCTTTTCATGTTATCCTTTCCTGCTTCGTACTGGTAAGGACGTCATTTCTTATTTCATTGACATAAAAAGGCTTTTTTTTACCACTTTTATTCTTGTTGGTCGTTTCATTAAAATGATGGGTGAAGAGAAGATAAAAAGGTGGCCTCAAATTGCTACCTTGAACGGAAACTTGTGGTTTGGTTTCTAGGTAAGATGCTGTGTGATACCCATAAGTGCACATCCTTTACCTGTGGGTCCGTGCGAATGGGTTTATTGGGTGAGCTGCTGTCATCTGGCAAAGGCCCCGCTCTGTTGGACTCTTTAGCCCTGCCTGACATTAATTTATAATTTAGGGAGATTTCTGCACGTTCACCTGCTTGACAGTTGAATAAATTACTTCTAAGTGTTAATCTATCAATTCAACTTGGCACAAAATAACCAGAGTGGACTATTATCTGAGGATAAATAAAAGTAATAATGCCCTCCTAGTTCCATGTGGAATCAACAGTTCCACAATTACCAGAACCCGTTAACACAAATGTCAGAACTAAAAGATTAAAATACCTAAAAAATTACAGTCGTGTTAAATAGGTAATAAATCGCCGATCCTCTTCTATCTGGGCTGGCGGATGATCTTTAACATTTATTCTTGACCCTGATGCATCACAGAGTGATTTTCACACTGGTTCTTGCCCTGGTTGGTGCCCAGAAGTTGAGCCCTTCCTTGGAACATTCTTTTCCTCTTCGTGATCAGTACTCGTTTCTTGTGTTCCTCCTTTTGATGAGGACATCTGCACGAGATGGAGACCATTTCAGGGTTTGGGAGAGCTGAGCTCTCAATAGTCGAGATGAGAGATGGGTGTGGAAGAGAACCGTCTGGCAGGATGGGAAGGGCGCAGACTCTGAGACTGGACTTGGGATCGGATCTTGGGCACGACCACTTATTGGCTTGTGATCTCGGGCTGTCAGTTTCTTCACCTGAAGAGAGGGCATCACCATAGGCATCACCTCTGGGCCGTCAGGACTGAGAACCACAGACTGGGTGGATCCAACGACCGGAGTTTACCTTCTCACAGATCTGGAGGCTAGACGTTCAAGATCACGGTGTTGGCAAAGTTAGTTTCTTCCAAGGCCCCTCTCCTTGGTGTGTAGATGGCTGTCCTCCCCGTGTCTTCAGGGTCATCCCTCTGTGCACATCTGCATCCTACTCTCTCCTTGCAAGGACACTGGTCACGTTGAATTAGGCCTTACCATAATGACCTCGTTGTAACTTGACCGTCTTTGAAGACCCCATCTCCAAATGCAGTCACATCCCGAGGTTAGGGCTTCAACATATGAATTAGGTGGGGTGGGGGGGCACGGCGCAACCCCTAACACATGCCCGCCCTAAAGAGATATTATGAGTACGGTTCCTGGCACACGATGAAGATGCTAAGAATGTTAGCTCTCTGTCTTCGTCTCTAGTTCCAGGATCTCTTGACATTGGTGGAAGAGGACAATGCATCTCCTTTACACTTAATCTAATTTTCCATCTTTTTTCTTTCTGAGAAATTATTTGTGAGAAATGATGGAAAGATGATCTATCTTAACATTTTCTTTTTTCAGAAAAAAAAAGACTTGCTAGTCTCAAACGGAGCTCTAACCAATTTCCTCTTCTTTTGGAATGTGGACAGAGCAGTAGTAGCTGCCCTGACAGTAGGGTGGGCTTGGGCGTGGACCCTCCTCATGAGGAGGAGATGTGGTAACCAGGGTGTCACAGCTGACTGCAGGTAGGAGCACATGCATGTAAACCCATGTTCCAGAAATAGGAGAGGGAGGAGTGGACGGGATGGGAGGAGGCCTAGGGGCACAGCCTAAGAGATGAAGTCAGACCGCTGGACAGGAGGCAGATCACACAGTTCAATCCCCTGTAAGAATCTGAAAACTGTTCTCACTGAAATGGAGAGTCATGATCAAATATGCATTTTCAAAACCCTGGCATTGCTTCAAGAAAACAAGCAGTGTCGGGGTCAGGGCAAGTGTAGAGGAAGAAAGTCCGCTGAGGAGACTCATGATTTACTAAAGGAAGTAGTGACTTGGACGAAGGTGGCGGCAGTGCAGAGGGAAGAAATGTACTCTGGAGGTAGAACCAACGAGATAAAAAAAAGAAAAAAAAAGAACCAACAAGATCTGTCGAGTGTCTGGATGTAGCATCCAAGGGGCAGGAGGGGTCGAGGGTGACGTGCAGTCATCTGGTTCTAATGACCGAGCAGATGGGTGGTGCTAAGTAAAGAGATGCGAGTGGCAGGAGATCTGGGTATTTTGGGGAGAGGGAGATGGGATAAAGCTTTAGTCACACAAATTTCGAGATGCCAGCAGTATGCAAGTGTCAGTATCGACTAAGGAGCTGTCCTCAAGTCTAGATGTCACGGGAGAGGTTCAAGCCAGAAACATAAATTTTGGAGTCGCTGCTATGAAAAGGCATCAGAAACCATGGGATTGGATGGGCACACCTAAGGAGACACGCGTATGGATGGAGACGTTCTGAGACGAACCCTGAGAAGCTCTCCTCTTTAAAAGGTGGCTGGAAAAATAAATAAATAAATAAATTTTAAAAATTAAAAAAAACAAAGGTGGCTGGAAAAGGAAGATTTAGGAAAACGGCCTGGTAAGAGGGAAAAGGGAAAATAAGAATGCGGTGTCCGGGGATCCAAGGAACAGTAGAGAAGGGAATGGCTACACATGGGCAATGCCGTCGAGAGTGGAAGGACAGTGAAGTGCTCGCTGGCTGCGGCGAGAGGCCGTCACCTCTAAGCGTGCCGAGGGACACACGGGAGGGGAGGAGCGAAGGGCGCGTGTGGACGTCATTCTTTTGAGTCTCCCCATAAGGGGAAGCAGCAAAATGGAGCTGTGGCCAGATGCAGACGTGACATCGAAAGGGAATGTAAACGCTGGAGAGATACTGAGCGCATTCATAAGTGGATGGGAGCGGATGGGACGCAGATGGGACGCGGGGAGGCAGCGACAGGGATAAATGAGGCAGAGGGGCCCTGGGGAGAACGAAATCAAGCTGGGCCAGCGGCCAGCTCTCCGTGGATGGAGATGGGAGATGACACAGAGTTTTAGTCTGTTTTGTTGAAGCCTCAGCAGATACCTTTCCTAGGGAAGAATTGCCAAGGTCAAGACCATGGACGTTTTTTAAGGTTCCTGACATATTTGTCAACCTTCAACCAGAGAAGTTATTGCAATCGCCATCTCATTTTTACCTTACTTTCCTCCGAATAAGTAAAAAAAAATTTTTTAGTGCAGCATCTCTTGTCCCTTTTAAACCCGGGACCACTGATGATTATTAAAGTGTGAGTATATCAGTAATTTCATATTTTAGTAATTGTTCCCTCTGCCATAATTTCGATAAATTTATTTCCCAGTTTGCTGTTTGCCTTTTAAATTTTTTGCAGGATGTCTTCTGTGAGTTTTTCCTTTGTGATTCCTTCTGTTGATTTTATCCTTAGAATTTTTTTTCCTTCCAAGGAACAGTACTTTAAAGAGTGATTTTTGAAAAGTACAGCAATGTTGTGGGTTACACCGCCCTGTACCTCCGTTCTAGGAACACATGGCTCAGAAATGAAGCCGTCCACCTAACCCCATTGCATTTCCAGCCCCAGGAAATGAAATATTCCCAGAGAAAATGTATCATATTTCACGTCTGCTAAACGGCAAACAACAAAACTCAAATAATCTACACCAAAACAATTGGCCATAAAAACCTTCCCAAATGAAACTTTCTCGACAATAGAGGCCGAGCCAAGTAACAACCAACCCACATCACAAAGCCCAAAATGCTGAATCAAGTTACCAACTTTTTTCTATGTAAACTTGCTTTTTGGTTGTTTATCTGATGAAATACTACTTTGTTCCACCCAGAGAAACTTCTCGTCTGTGATCACACCTCACTTCCTTCCTTCCTTCACTCTTCGTTGTCACTATGGAAGTCACAACAGGAAGTCATGATGGATCAATGGTCATCAGGCGTCACTACCTCTAAGTGAACTGGAGAAGGAATAAAACAGGAATCAGGCACTGACACACTCACTTTTCTCTGCGGTGCGGGTGCTTCGGCCAATCTGGAGGAAGAGTCACAGCTTGACGCCCAGAACATCAGGCCCCTCGTGCTACGGTGAAAAAAAAGCTACTTTTGAAGGATTTCTTCTGTCTTTATGATCTGCTACTTGCTCCCTCTCTTACTTCCCAGACCCTTCCTCCTCTTTTCTGTCAGGAACCATCCTTAGACCTTAGCAAGATGGTTCCCGTGCTGGACCCAGGCCTCTTGCTTTCCTCCTCCCCTCCCCAGGGGATAGAGAATCCACAGGCCAAGGGGTCAGGTCCTATTTCCTGCTTCTCTTCAAGACCAAGCTCGGAGGACACCAAGGCTCCTTCCACAGTGTGGCTGTTGTGGACATTGCTGCTGTGAACATCGGGATGCAGGTGTCCCAGTGTTTCACTGCATCTGTATCTTTGGGGTAAATCCCCAGCAGTGCAATTGTTGGGTCATAGGGCAGACCTATTTTTAACTCTTTGAGGAATCTCCACACAGTTTTTCAGAGTGGCTGCCCCAGTGCACATTCCCACCAACAGTGTAGAGGGTTCCCCTTTCTCCACATCCTCTCCAACATTTGTGGTTTCCTGTCTTGTTAATTTTCCCCATTCTCACTGGTGTGAGGTGGGATCTCATTGTGGTTTTGATGTGTATTTCCCTGATGGCAAGTGATGCAGAGCATTTCCTCATGTGCTTGTTGGCCATGTCTATGTCTTCCTCTGTGAGATTTCTGTTCATGTCTTTTGCCCATTTCATGATTGGATTGTTTGTTTCTTGGATGTTGAGTTTGATAAGTTCTTTTTAGATCTTGGATACCAGCCCTTTATCTGACAGGTCATTTGCAAATATATTCTTCCATCTGTAGGTTGTCCTGTAGTTTTGTTGACTGTTTCTTTTGCTGTGGAGAAGCTTTTTATCCTGATGAAGTCCTGATAGTTCATTTTTGCTTTTGTTTCTCTTGCCTTCCTGGATGTATCTTGCAAGAAGTTGCTGTGGCCAAGTTCAAAAAGGGTGTTGCCTGTGTTCTCCTCTAGGATTTTGATGGATTCTTGTCTCACATTTAGATCTTTCATCCATTTTGAGTGTATCTTTGTGTCTGGTACAAGAGAGTGGTCTATTTTTATTTTTCTGCATGTGGATGTCCAATCTTCCCAGCACCATTTATTGAAGAGACTGTCTTTTTTCCAGTGGATAGTCTTTCCTCCTTTGTCGAATATTAGTTGACCATAAAGTTGAGGGTCCACTCTTGGATTCTCTATTCTGTTCCATTGATCTATGTGTCTGTTTTTGTGCCAGGACCACACTGTCTTGTGACCACAGCTTTGGATAAAGAAGCTGTGGTCTATGTATACAATGGAATATTCCTTAGCCATTAGAAACTACAAATACCCACCATTTGCTTCGACGTGGATGGACTTGGAGGGTATTATGCTGAGTGAAATAAGTCAATCGGAGAAGGACAAACATTATATGGTCTCATTCATTTGGGGAATATGAAAAATAGTGAAAGGGAATAAAGGGGAAAGGAGAAAAAATGAGTGGGAAATAGAAAGGGAGACAAAACATGAGAGACTCCTAACTCTGGGAAACGAACTAGGGGTGGTAGAAAGGGAGGTGGGCGGGGGTGGAGGTGACTGGGCGACGGGCACTGAGGGGGGCACTTGATGGGATAAGCACTGGGTGTTATGTTATATGTTGGCAAATTGAACTCCAATTAAAAAAAACATGTAAAAAATAATAAAAAAATAAAAAACAAAAATAAATAAATAAAGAGAGAACAGCTAGAAAAAAAAAAAAGATTAAAGCTTGGAGTAATCAGGCAATTTCCTGCCCCGTAGACCGTGGGCCTGTTTGCTGAGCCTTCATGGGTATCTTTGCTGGGTCTGGCCCTGGTGCTAAGATACTCGTCTCAGAGCCGAGTGATGGACAAAGGACAAAGGATGCTGTTGGGCGAGCCGTGTGCATGCAGCGTGGACTCAACGGCAGCGTATGAATGAAACCCCCGGTGATGCAGCAACAGGGCGGGGATGGGCAGCAACAGGGCAGGGCCCTCAGCTCAGGGCAGGTGGCCACTCTCCTGGTGTTACTGCCCAACTCCGAGGAGCTCACCCGCCCTGGACTTCCTGTTTGCTCTGTCAAGGTAGGAGGATTTATATATTTTACTTTACTAAGACTTTCACTTTTTCTATTGCCCCCTGCCATTTCCTCTTGTGTGGATCTCGAGGTCAATCATTCACCCCACTTCCCAGCCTCGCCTTTTCCACGGGGCCGGTGTCGTGGGTGTGCTGAGTCTGTGCCCGGTTGGCCATGCGGTGCGGGCCTGCATGCCCTGGCACACACTCGGTTTCCCGGTGACAAGAGCAGCGGTCAGAGGTACCGTCTGGCGCACAGAAGCCTGCACGGGGACCCGGATAGCCGGCGTAGGGCACGGGGCTGGGGGCCCCCATCTGCAGATGGGGACAATGAGGCCCGGGAGTCACAGGACTTTCCCAAGGTGCTGCAGCCAACCAAACCCGGCCCGGACACAGACGACAGAAACGCAGAGAGGCGCCCACGTCTGTGCTTTCATGTCTTGTCCCTGACAAATGCTCAAGTGGTGGAGTAGCGTGGGTGGAGGAGCATATCCACATGCACGTTAAAGAGAATTCCAGAAGCAGGTTCCCACCTCCCTGATTATCTAGGAACAGGAAACCTGCTTCATCAAGCACTCCCTTCCACGCCCCGCGTGTAACCAGGTTGCCACCGGTGGTCAGGACTGGGCTCACCTGAGGCAGCTCAAGTGCCCAGGAAGCCAGGGGAGCGTGGCGGCCACCACGGGGGCAGGGCAGGGACCCCAACTCCTGGGGGACCTTGTACCCTCACTTTCCCAGCCCCCCAGGCCTCCGACAGGCCCGTGGCCTCCCAGGGCACAGCCCATGCTCCTTTCTGCAATCACTGCCTTCACGCGGGTGTGCATGCACATGCATGTGCTGCTGATGCGACGCTGTGATCTGTAGGTGAGGAGCAGGCCTTCCTTCCTGCCACCGCCAGGAGGGCGTGGGAGTCGTCAGGTCCGACCCCCACTCGCAGGGACACTGTGACCTACACGCCGCCTTCAGGCCACAGGCTGGTCCGACTTGCTCCAGGACCCCCTGCAGAGCCTCATTTCCCCGCAGTTTCTTTGGCCGCCTCCCACGTGGGGCCGAACCCGTCACAGCTTTGGGGGTAATGATGGTAGGCGTTTGCTTCTGTCCTCCCTTCCTTAGTGTTCGCCTGGCCTAAGACTCCAGCCTCCCTGAGATGCTCCGGAGGAGACGTCCACGAAGTGCAACCCGGGTCTCAGCTACTTTCAGCCTAGCCCTGTCGCTCACTCGCTGGGACTTTCGTGGTGCGAGCTCACACAGGAAGCCCTTGCACGCGTGACGACGCTTCAAGGATGCGAGTGTTTGAACTACATGGGTGAGTTCAAACGCAGGGAAAGGCAGCTTCGAGGATGAGGGAGGACGAGGGGACCCATGTTTCCAGTGGGGAGGGAGCGCGGAGGCCACCTACTGACACAGAGAGCAGACCCGTGGCTCAGGGAGGCTTTATTGTCCGCGTGGGGGTGGCAGTGGTCCAGCCTCAGGACTCAGAGGGAGCCAGGCCTGGCTTCTTGCGCCAAAGCTGAGGCCCAGAAAGGTCCTCATGAGTGGGGCCAAGGGAGTCTCTGAACCTCAGCCCAAGGGCGCAGAGACCCAGGCTCCTGGACCAGGAGTGGAAGTGCAGCTGAGGTCAAAGCCCAGCAGCGCCCGATGGGGCTGGGGCTCCTGAACGCCGGGACATGTGCTGTGGATCCCAGTAAGACCTAGAAGCCACTCTGCAGATGTGTCCCGGGCTGGCGAACTGTGGGTTCCAGGCGGAAGAAACCACGAGGACAGGAATCTCCCTCTGAGCTCACGGGCCCCGGGGAGAGCAATTCTCGGCGGCCTCACTCCCTCTGTGGGATGTGCAGCATCTGCCTGGTGTTGTCATGACCCTGAGTCCTTGGTTCACCACCACTCCCCGCCACTGCCCCCCTCATGCCTCCTCCCACCCGCTGCAGGAAGGTGGCCTCAGCTCTCTAGCTTTCGCCCTTTTCCTGAGAGAACCCTGTTTTCTGCTCTTTCCTGGGAGTGCAGGCAACTATATGCGGATCGTCAGGCCTTGGCCCCCGAGTTGGCATGCACAGAGCCAGGCATCATGGGAGGGCACAGTTCAGCCTCCCCCGGGGCGGTCCCTGGAGGCACCGCGCTCCAAACATCAAGGATCTGCAACCCAAACCATGTCTGCTCTACAATCCCACGGGCTTGCTCTAAATTATTTCTTCAGTTCTGCCTCTTATCACTATGTCTTCCTTATTTATTGCCCATATAGAAGTAATACTTCCCTTCCCCCAAAGTCCCGCATCTCTTTATCTGTCTTTCTCTTAGGGCACTTGTCACTCTCTTGTTGTTTGGTTCTCTTTATGCACCTGTCTCATCGCTCTTCCCACTGAGAAGCTCCTTGATTCCAGGTCCAAGGAAAAGGAAAGCCACTGAGCCACAGTCAGTCTTCTCGTTTATATATTCTGTGGAGGTATAAAAACCACACGAACAAAAAACAATGACTTTCTCCTCTTTCCACTTTGAAATCATGCTCTTCCTTCTTTTGTGGGGAACTTAAGTCCCTTTTGGGACATTGTTCATTCATGAATGATTCTGTTTTCTTCTCAGAAAAGGAAGACTTCAAAAAGAAGTAAAAAAAATTTTTTTTTTAATTATTATTAATTACCTACAACGGTTAGTTTAAATACCGTAAAGATTTGTTATCTACTAAAGCAGATAAAATTGTGTGTGTGTGTGTGTGTGTGTATGTGTGTGTGTGGAGGCCAACTCATATCAGTCTTCCTCTTGGAATGAAGGAATGGGGCTGGGCCACAGGAACTCCTTGAGTTATTGCTCCAGATGCCATTGAAACCATCAAGGACCTATCAAAGGCAGATAAGACGACCTGGGTTTCAAAGCCAGGCCAGGGCCCCACCTTCTTCGGAGGGCAGTGAGAACTTTGACCCCTCTAGTGTTGCTCAATGTTTGAAGTCTCTGTGTCTACCTCTCCCCTATTTCCGGTCAACAACCAACACAGCTTCGATCAATTGGACCCTCAGCAAGGCTGAGGGTGACTGGGGCCTCTGGGAGCCTCAGGGAGCCGAGCACAGGAAGATGGCCAGCTCCAAGGAAGCTGCCAGAGTGGCCGGAGAAGGTCTCAGCCAAGGAGCTTTTGGTTTCTGGGAACTGAAGTCGTTTCACGGAAGCTCAGATGAATAAGGGGTTCCTCACAGGACGCAAACAGAACCTACAGAAACGCACTTGCAAAAAGGACAGCAGGGCTTCCCAGGAACTGGAAATCATTCTCTCTCTTCCTTGTGCTCATTTCATCTTCTTTATCCACAACCCTCTTCCTGATTCACTCGTCCACTTGAGGACGCTGTTCCATCTGAGTTAATATGATTGCCCATTTCTCCTCCCCAGAGCTCCCCAATCTCTGGGTGCCAACTCCAAGTCCCTGGAAGAGTCAATCTGGTTGAGCTTCCTTGGGTCAAGCATCTATCCAGGTCTATTTCTGTGGTTAGGGATGGGGAAGCTGGGAAGATGAGAGAGAAGAGGAGATAGTTTTGAGGGATATATACTTTGGATAATATTTCTTTTAAAAAAGATGTATTTATTTATGTTAGAGAGGGGGAGGGGCAGAGGGAGAGGAAGAGAATCTCAAAAAAGACTCCCTGCTAATCATGGAGCCCAACGCAGGGCTGGATCCCAGGACCCTGAGGCCACCACCTGAGCTGAAACCAAGAGTCTGACGCTCAACCAAACCAACAGAACCACCAGGTGCCCCATGTTGCATAACCTCTTTCAAGAGATGTGGGTGGGAGGAAATTTTGACGGTAAGATGCAAGGTCAGCGTGCGCACCAGACCCGTTTGAATACGAATCCAGCCTTTCAAGGATCCTGATTGGCCCCAGATGCGACTTTTCAGTTAAGTTTCTGTATTGAGTGATGGACCACTAGGAACAAACGGAGGAGAACAGAGTCTGGAATAACCCTATAGGGGTCTCCCATCAGACGGTTACCAGGCCAAGGGTCTTTTCCTTTAAAGAAAACTTATTTCTGTGCCCGATTCACAGGTCCTCTTTTGGGAAAAGCCTTGAGTTACAGCTTCTCATTCAAATTAGGTTTAAGAAAACAGTTTGCTTTTCTGAGAACACTCACTTCTTACAGCATATTTCTTGAGGTTCAACAATGTTGAACTAACATTCTCTTAGTTCTTTAGGGACGGGTAGCTGGAGAATGGACTCGCAAAGGTCGGACCACCACCCCAGGGTGAGAAAGGAAGAGGTACAGCGTTTGCGTTTTCCTGAGCAAATGGTTTTCCGGATGACGGGCCCTTTTAGAGCAGCAACATTGTGTGGCCCGTGATGTCCCCCCCCAAGAACCTGGATCACTGCGTGCGCCTGGTGATTGACGGATTTAGCGCCCGAGTGACGGCCGGGAGCTTATAATAACCGTGGCAGAGACAGCACCCACAATAGCGAGCACAACCATTTTAGGAGCTACTGATCACGACTCCCTCATAATCTACACCCATGACATTTAATCCTTCCTGCCAAACTGTGAGCATGGTGTTATCCTCATGCACAGGAGAAAACTCAGATGATTTGATCATCTTTGTTCTTTCATCTTAGCAAGACAGCAGAGTTGGGCTGTGTCTACACACACCGCCCCCCAAGCCAGCCGGATGACGGCAGTCTGGGAGTCTGATGCACGCAAACCAGTCTGATGAACTAGCTCTTATCTGCAGAAGAGTGTCTTTGCTTAAATAACCCAGTGGCTATTTCTCACCATGACTATGTACAAACTAACGCCTTCCCACTTCTGCACAAAGTAAAATGAGACTTCAATTCGAGAGGCTTGATTTGCACCACATACGCTACCAGCCCGTTCAAAACAATACGTAACGTTTAGTTTATTAAACCACAGTCACGCTCGATCAGGGTCCCATGAAAGCCAAAAAGGGAAAAAGGACTTTGTACCTAATTATATATCAAAATCAGTGTGTGAGCGTCAAAACGTTATATAAAAACTTTTCATGCATTTATTTATTAAGGTCATTTATTTCCCAACACGACGTAACAAAGACAAGTCTTTAAGGTGAGCATTCCACAGTGTTCACGTCGGTTTTTTATGGATTTAAATAACAAAGGGAAAGAAGTTTCTCACTACTTGTAAAAATATTATTTATGATTGCCCACTCGCGAAAGCTGCATCATTGATCACGGTGTTCTAGTAAATATTTTACATTTCGTTACTACTTACAACAGCATTAAAAACATTCTACATATGAGACTTCAGTTAGGAACATTTCATTGAGAATCACAGTCTTCTTATTTTTATTTATTTTATTTTTAAAGATCTAATTTACTTATTTAGAGAGAGAGAGCACAAGCAGTGGAAGCAGGGAGAGGGAGAGAATCTCAAGCAGACTCCACTCTGAGGGCACAGCCCCATGCAGGTCTCGATCTCGTGACCCTGAGATCACAACTTGAGCCAAAATCAAGACGATGCTCAGCCAACTGAGCCAACGAGGCTTCCCTACCTTCACCTTATTTCTAAATTTTCAAAGCCTACTGTCCACATTAGACATCTCCAAAGTGTCTAAATCAAGGTAGGTGATCTACTGAACAAAAAAAGTTACTTAGGAACTTGGGAGTATTCTGGGTTTTTATTGGTGGGATTTCTAGCACACCTTTAATTTCTGCCTTTTTGGTGTCCATAACTTTGAAATGTTATAAACTCGTGTTCAGGGGGGGCCTGGGTGGCTCAGTGGTGGAGCGTCTGCCTTTGGCCCAGGGCATGACCCCAGGTCCTGAGATCGGGTCCCGCGTCAGGCTCCCTGTGTGGAGCCTGCTTCTCCCTCTGCCTGTGTCTCTGCCTCTCTCTGTACGTCTCAGGAATAAATAAAATCTTTTTTAAAAAAAGTTCTGCCCTCCTTTTACATTCTGGAGAAACAGCTTTAGGGCATCTATGTCTAAAGGATGGGTCAATGTTCTCTGTTGTAACTGAGAACATTTTTAAGACCATTCAAGTCATGAGGCCAGTTCTGGCTGAGACATGAGAGCGAAAAAACAGTCCTTCTGTGGGAACTAGTTCTGTTGCCCCTCTTGCCTTTTAGAGTCATTAATAGCACACTCAGCGATGTGGAAGGTCCCACCAGTGATTCAGCGAGGTTTCATTGTTTTGTGTACTTGGATTTTCACCTTTAGCCTCTTCACATTTGCATTATTTAAAAGTCTTCTTCCCCACAATTTAGATACTTTGGTTTAATAGGTTCGGTACGAGAAACTTAGAAATTGCTTCTTTAATTTGGGCAAGAGCCATCTGAGCCCTTGTCTTTGTTCTTGTTTATCCGTAAGTGGGTGTGTTTCTGTACGTTGGGACCCATGGACACACGGACAAACACGGTCCACTAGAAATGGAGGTTGATGTCTCCAAAAACAGACGTAGCTTGTTTCTGAGATGACAGGAACCTTGGGAAAAGTCCACAACCTTCCAGGTTTTGATGTCCATCTCTGGTTCCCGAGAGTTGGGACCTATATCGCACTATGTAGACGGAGCAAACGGGCTGGGGGTGTGGGGATGCTGGGGAGTCAAAGTGGAAAAGGGGGAAAAGGACCAGAGGGTTAGAAGTTCCAGGTCCTCAGCCCAGTACTACTGCTACTTCTTGGGGTGAATAGGAACATATCACCTGTGGGGCTCATGTCGCCCTTTGTCAGTTGGTTTGGGGGGGTGTCAGCCAACTACGGTCTGCGGGGCAGATGAACCCCCTGCCTGCTACGGTAAGTCCCATTGCACTGGCACGTGCACGGCCACTTTGTCGGGTAATGCGACGGCTTTCCTGCTGCAAGGCAGAGACCTTATGAGGCAAAGCCCCAAATACTTACTATCTGATCCTTGACTGAAGCAGTCTGCTCAGCCTTGGTGCTCAGGACTTCTGTTCTTCACGTTCTCCACGCTATGACTGCTCTGTTCCCTGAGCTAATCTTGCTCGCGAGGCACAGGAGGCACACGTGTTTCTCATGTCTCACCAGTAGGACGCCTACTTGTTTTCTGCTGCAGGCCAGGCGCATGCCCTGGACAGCGACTGAGACTCGAAGGCAGAGAGTCAGGTCCTCAAGGAGGAGGAAAGCAAAATGGAAGACGATGGGGAAGATGAGGACTTGGAAGAGCTTGGTGAGATGAGAGAGGAGCGCTCAGTGCACACGGGCTGTGTCCCGGGGACGTTCCTACTCCGCAGCGTCTGTGGACAGAGGCTGGCCCCGCTGCTGGGTGGAGGGGGGTTCCCTCTGAGAGGTGGTATGTGATTCATAAACGTGGGTTGACTGCGAAGGGATTCTGATGGGGGCCGGGGGTTTGGGAGGGAGAGAAACAGAAGGAGGAAAGGGATGGGCAAGTCAAGACCGTGAGCATTCACCACGACGAGCGGGTTGTGCCCCGTACCACAGGGACATGGAGGAGAGTGAGCATCACCTCCACATGGAGAAGTAAAGCTTTCAACCAGAGGCTTCTGGAGGCTTCTGGTGGGATGGGACAAAGTGCCACAGGAAGGGCGGAGCATGACAGGTGGAATTACTTTTCAAGAGAAATCCATAAGAAAATGCTCAGACTATCCAAGTCTCACATTTACTAGTAAAATCCTAGCAGGACCTGGGAATGTTCACGATAAACATCCTGCTCTAAGTGGGCCCATGTCTCTCTGTTTCTCAGCCTGGCACACAAGGCCCTCCACTACCCCTTGACCCTGTCTTACCTGCCCAGTGTCGCCACCCACCTGTGTACCATTCCTGGCCCAGGTCTCAGCTGCTTGGACTCTCTTCCGTTTCCTTTCCTTCCATTTCCTTCCACACTGGTTCTGGCCTCAGGCCTCTGTCATGCTGAGCCCTCAGACTAGAATTCCGGCATGCCACAGCCACCTCACTTCTCCTGGCCTTCAGACCTCAACCAGCCCCTGCAGCGCCTCCCCCAGGAAGCCCTCTGTGGCTTCCGAGGCTGGGTCAGCTGCCCTCCTTGCCTTCCCCGCACTGTCGGGTATCTCCCCGACCACACGACACAAGGATTTCCTGTCCATTTGAAAAAGTTGCTGATGTTCCTTCAGAAGCAGACTGGGACGGGGACTCTGAGCACGGACGGTTTGGCTGGGAGCATGTCCCAGATACACCAAAGCAAACCACAAACTGGTGGGGCAATGGGGAAGCCAGACGGCCGGAGGAGGGGGTCTCTGTAAGGTCAGTGATCCCGTAAGGTCTCCCCACTGAGGGGAGGGTATCCTCATGGCCGCACGCCAGCCCGCCTAGGGGGAAAGGGGTCCAGGCCCCCCTTGTCCATAGGAGGGGCAGCAGGGCGTGGGACACATGGGCAGGAAGGCGCTGCAGTTTGTCTGCAGAAAGGACAGCTGGCCACACCTGTGTTTCAGGAACAGAAGAGACATGGTTCTCCTGCGGGCAGACTCTGGGTCCGGGCCGCGCCAGCCTCGCAGGCTCAGGGCCTCGCGGGGCGCTACCACGAACATCCCGCCTTCTGCTGCCTGGGCTGTTGGCAGCCCTCGAGCTGCACCCGGCTCTGACGGCCGCTGCCCTCAGGGCTGCCCCCCGCCCCCCGAGGCACCTTCCACGCAAGAGCACCCTTGGTCGTGGTGCGGCGAACACCTCCACCGGGAGAGAGACCTGCACCAGGAGAGAGACCTCCCCCAGGATAGAGAGACCTCCACTGGGAGAGAGACCTCCACTGGGGAGAGAGACCTCCCCCGGGAGAGAGAGACCTGAACTGGGACAGAGAGACCTCCACTGGGAGAGAGAGACCTCCCCCGGGAGAGAGAGACCTGAACTGGGAGAGAGAGACCTCCACTGAGGAGAGTGACCTCCACCGGGAGAGAGACCTCCCCCAGGAGAGAGACTTGCACTGGGAGAGAGACCTCCACTGGGAGAGATACCTCCATTAGGAGAGAGACCTGCACCGGGAGAGAGACCTCCACTGGGAGAGATACCTCCATTAGGAGAGAGACCTGCACCGGGAGAGAGACCTCCACTAGGAGAGATACCTCCATTAGGAGAGATACCTGCACCGGGAGAGAGACCTCCACTGGGGAGAGATACCTGCACCGGGAGAGAGACCTCCACTGGGGAGAGAGACCTCCCCCAGGAGAGAGATCTCCACCGGGAAAGAGACCTCCACTGGGAGAGAAGAATGGCAGGTTACACTCAGGTACAATTCAACTTGCAGCACGTCAAAGACTCCCTACGTCTAATTGAGAAAAATTAAAACTGAGGAACTTGTGCAACATTACAAAAGACAAATCACTGGCATTCTTCTACATTGTTTCTTAAAAACTGGCCTCCTTAACACAAGAAGAACTTTAGTAACTAAATCAGAAAGCATGAGCGGTAGACAGGGAAAAAGAACGGGACTGTCAATAGCTAATTCACAAAGTAGAAGCACAAGTCGTGAAAAAATAAATGAAAAATGTCTAGTTCATCTAATAATTTCCTTAATAAAAGTGATTGGCCTTTATATTTGCCTATCAGATAAAGGCAAGACATCATTTTATTTTTGCCTGTCAAACTGGTGAAAATTAAAAAGAATCACAAGACCCATGGACTGGCACCGGTTGTCTGAGGGGCCATTTGGCAACAGGCTTGGCAGGTCAGTGAGAAGATATGCCTTCCATCCAGCAACTCCCTATCTGAGGGCTTATTGTACAAAACTGCATGGATAGGAATATTATTTCAAGTATTATTTATATGAGAAAAATTTAGAATTGATAGGCCTTAGCAAGGTCTATCAAAATATAATAAAATATAACACTCTCCCACCTTAAACATGGTTTTGTGTGCCACCTGCCTACCTACCTACCCACCCACCTGCCCACCCACCTACCCACCCACCTACCCACCTATATGCCCACCTACCCACCTACCTACCCATGTACCAACCTACCTACCAACCCATCTGTCCACCCACCCATACACCTACCTACCCACCCACCTGCCCACATACCCACCCACCTGCCCACCTACCTAGCCACCTACCCACCTACCTACCCACCCACGTGCCCACCTACCTACCCACCTACCCATATACCCACCTACCCGCCCCCCTACCCACCTGCGCACCCACCCACCATCTTGGTTCAAAGAGCCCAAATACAAGTCAGGAGCGCCCCCAGTCCCAGAAGGGGCAGGGCCTGGCTTGGCTGAGCAGCCCAAGGAGCACCTGGTCTCAGTTTAGCCCGTGACGAGAGCCCTGCCAGGAGGGCACAGTGTGCTGGGAGCAAGAGGGTGCCCCAGGGACGGTGGGTCCCTGGCTGCCGGGCCGGTGTGGGTCCCGGGGGCAAACCTGGAGGCTCTGCTCCAGGGGGGCCTTGACCCTGCAGTCCTGAGGCTGCGGGTGCAGGGTCAAGCAGATTCTGGTTGAGCTGTTTGGATGAAGCTCCAACAAGGTCGGGGCTTCTTCCCTGAGGGAGCGAGCTTGAGGGGAGCGCTCCGCCCCGGGAGGCCCCTGCCCTCCATGCACAGAGCTGCAGAGAGGAAGCCTGCGGCAGGCTCCCCTGGGCCTTTCACCAGTTTAGGGTCACTGATAAGAATCTGTTGTGTAGCTAATCTCTTCCTGGAAACCCGGGCTCCTTTCCTGCCTTGCAAGGAGGGGGCTGGAATCCCCAAGGAAATACAGGGTCGGTCATCAGGATGGTCACCCCGCTTCCATGGTGCGGACCTGGAGCACAAACCCAGGACACACTGCGTTTCCCCGGACACTTCGTGCTCCCTGAAGATAAAACAGGGACAAAGGAAGAAACGCTCCAGGAATAGTCCTGGGAGGAAAAGAAGAAAGGCGTTTCTAGACGTTTCTGTGAGATCACACATGGCCAAGAGGCACCGGGCCATCGGAGGGATGGAGAATCCTGGGGTTTCCAAGGGCTGGTGAGCGACCGGGGAGCCGGTGGGAAGAGCTGCCGGGCACGGAGTCTCATTCTGCTCGCAGTACATCCCTGTGCCTTGGGTGGGGGGCTCCTGGTTTGTGGCCGGGGGTGGCCCGCTGTGCCCAAGGGCTGCTCTCGGGACCGACTAATGCTCCATGGCACCCACGGGAGACATGTGTGGGCCCTGAGTGGCCCCGAGGAGCATGTGTGGCCAGGCCCACCGCTGGCTGTGTCTATATGGACTGAGCAGCACTTGTGCATGTGGGCCCAGCTGGCCGGCTGTACCCGCGGTGGGGGGACCGTCCGGCTGAAGACAGGCAGCGGGGCCCTGGGGCAGGATGTGCAGCCTGGGGACAGCTCTGGGGCCAGGAGGTGCCCTCGTGGAGCCCCCCCCCCCCCGTCGGGCACCTGTTATCACCGGCAGAAGCGGGTGGCGAGCCCGACACCCGGCCCGGGGGGCAGTGGGGACACTGAGTCAATGCACCGGGTCCTCAGGCCAGGGCCGGGCAGGGAGCGAGCCTCTGACCACGTCCAGGCTCAGGGCCTGACCGCAGGCCCTGCGTGCCCGGCACCACTGTCCTCGCGGCCACAAGGCCCTCCGTTCTGGAAACCCTCCCTCAGGGGCCGCGGCTTTGTCCTGCCGTCGCCCAGGCCAGGTCCCCCGCAGGGCACACAGCCCGCCCACTTCTGAGGAGATGGAAGCGCCACAGGTGCACACGCGGTGTCCGGGTGCCCCAGGTGCGCACACCTGGGTGGGGTCCTGGCAGGTGCATGGCCTCCGCACCCTGCTTCCAGCCTCCCGAGCTCAGGGCTCCACCCTGCAGGAGGCCGGGGCGGCACGGGTCCCCGGGATGTTAAAATAGCCAAGTGCTTAAATATTCATGCTTTGCTTATTTCAGTATATTTAATTTATTATGTATCACTTTTCTGGGGTTTTATATAAACTTTTCTGAGGACTTCTTTTTTTTTTCCAGTTTAAATTCTGGCATAATTTTCCCTTTTCCTTGGCAGAGTGTTGATTAGTCAAAGAAAATACAAAAGTCTGCCTAGCTAAGAAGATATCTTTCTCTTTTTTTGTACAGATGGCTTTTGCACTTTAATAAAAGTGATATTATAGTTATTATCACCATCATGAATTAACCTTTAGGGATCACTGACGTGGGGATTGACACGAGGTGCTATCGACACATGCGCCTCACTTCGTCCCCACGGCGGGCGATCATGGCCGGCCGCTCTTCTGCTCAGCATTACCGATTCCTTAGGATGGTGAAAACCAAGCGGAGATGCAGTTCTCTTTTTCTACCCCTTTCTCCCACGGGCAAAATGGAATCCTACATGCCTCTTCCCTCTATCTTCTTGCAGAGTGAGTCTTTGCCAGACTCTATCCCGTAACCATGTGGGTCTAGGAGAAGTGACAGGAGGGCCACTGCTCAGGCCCGAATAGCAGGCGAGCCCTTCTCCTGCCGCCTTCCCATGCCTGGGTCTGGGAAGCCCAGGTGCTCTGCAGATGTAAAACACTATTGAGGCTGCATGGGGCCTCGGACGCGTCCCTGATGTACAGAAGCATTTTCTCCCTGAATCTAAAACAAAGGGTTCAAAAACAGCTGATTCAAACCTTCAGGAGGGTCTTTATAGCAGAGCTCCTATATGGCTCTTGGAGACATTTTTCTCTTTAAAAAGTCACCAGGCCCTCTTGTACCCAATTTCAAAATATGTGAATAATGATCCCTTAATTATCAAGAGCTAATTAAAAATTACCAGCATTGTTGTCCCTCCCATCCCACACACACACACCATAACTTGCGCTGCCTCTTGCCACCACCCACACGGCATCTGCTAGAACCTAAAAATGAGTTTCAGTATTAGCCTCAGAAAATAACAAAACAAAGTTAGAGATTTAAATGATCTGCCAAAGAGAGAAAAAAAAAAATCACTTCACTCCTCTGCTGAAAAACATTATATAAGCAGCAACAGAAGAAAGAAAGGAGGAGGGAAGCAGGGAGGGGAGGAGGAGGAAGAGGCAGAGAGAGAGGGGGAGGAGGACAGGCAGGCAGGACAAATTAGGGACAAACCCGAGAAATGAACAAGAATTATGTGAACATAATTTTGAGAGTTACTGTAGGACATAAGAGTTTTAGTAGTAAGAGAAGGGGAATGGTGACCAGTACTATCTTAAAAAAATGATTTCTCTCCAAATGAATCTGCAAATTTTTTTAAAAGATTTTATTTATTTATTCATGAGAGACACACACACAGAGAGGCAGAGACTCAGGCAGAGGGAGAAGCAGGCTCCCTACGAGGAGCCCAACATGGGACTCAATCCCGGGACCCTGGGGTCACGCCCTGAGCCAAAGGCAGATGCTCAACCACTGAGTCACTGAGATGCCCCAAAAGTTTATATCATTAATGTATAAGTAACTTTTATTAATCAGAAAAAAGAAAAGTCTCCTAGTAGAAAAATGGTCCCAAAACAGGGATTTCACAAAAGAAACACCAAGAGGCCAATGAACATAAAAAAAAATTTACCTCTTAAAATCTTTAAAATAAAAAATGGGGACACCTGAGGGACTCAGTGGTTAGTGTCTGCCTTGGGCTCAGCTTGTGACCCCCGGGTCCCGGGAAAAGAAAAAATTTCCCCTAAAAAAAAAATAATGTAGTAATGAAAAGCAAGTTAAATACTGATGATATATTAGTTTTGGCCAGGAAATTAGTCAAAATTATAAAAACTGCAAGGCCCCAAAATGGCAAGAAAATGAGGAAATTTCCTCATTTAATTCTTTGTGCTAAGTTAATAGCACAGCCTTTCTCAGAGGTATTTTGCAAAATCTGAAAAGACTTAAAATGTGTATTTGCCTTGAATCAGAAATTGTGATTTTCAGTTAAGGCAATAAATTGAGCAACTGCACAAACAACTGTGCACGTGTGCTCTTTATAGCTTCATTAAAACATGGCGAAATTACGAATAGTCTAATATCCTATAATAGAAGATGGAAAATGTTCACAGGATGTGGTTACATGAAAAGAACAAGACCATCTATACATCTGGCCCCATGTGTGCGTCGTCCAAAAGTGTGTATCTGAAATGATGAGTGAAAATGTTAACCATTGTCTTTTTAAAAAAATTTTTATTTCATTCCTCCTGCGGGGACCCCGAGGTGGGACTCGATCCCAGGACCCCAGGATCACACCCTGAGCCAAAGGCAGACACTCTACCACTGAGCCCCCCAGGCGCCCCTTAACAGGTGTCTTCTTTGGAGGCAAGATTATGGGTGATTCTTCCTGCCATTAAAATTTTTTAAAATTTTGTAATGTGTATGTATTTCTTTTATAATTCGGAAAAAAAAATACATGCATATATTTAAGAGTTATCTACGGCATAAAGCCGGATGTTTTCAATGTGGCAAATGTGCTCTAATTCCGACTTCCTTGCCATTTTTCACCTCCCTTGACTACCTGCCCAAAGTTGCTGCAGCAACAAGCAATCTCTTGGCCTTCTCTGAACTGGATCCTGTGTTCTCATAAGGCTACATCCTCACACACGTCATTGTTACCTCTGCCCCGAATCCCAAGAGAACTCCTGCCACTCACGGAAAAACCAGTGCTCTAAGGAGGGCAGAGAATCTTCATGACCCTCCAGGAAGAATAAGTCCCCTCCTCTTCTTGCCACAGCTCAGTTCACTTCTGGACTCTGTGATTGTCTCTCTCTTGTGTTTCTATGCCATGGCTCCATGTCCCTCCCTGGACTGTGGGCTCAGTGCAGGTGACTCAGAACCACGTGGAAATCCCTGCTCCCAGGATCAGGGAACCCAGAGCCGGATGTGAGGTGCGGGTTAGACTGGCCCACATAGAACCAAGAGAGAAAAAGAGCTCCTCACCGCCACCCCCTACTGTGCTAGTAAGCAAAGGAAGTGATGAAATGCCCACCCATGAGGGTCAAATATGGTCTTTTTGGCTTGGTCAAATGTGAATATTTATTTATTTATTTATTTATTTATTTATTTATTTATTTTTAAGATTTTATTTATCTATTCATGAGAGATACAGAGAGAGAGAGAGAGAGGCAGCGACACAGGCAGAGGAAGAAGCAGGCTCCATGCAGGGAGCCCGAAGTGGGACTTGATCCCAGGTCTCCGGGATCAGGCCCTGGGCTGAAGACGGCACTAAACTGCTGAGCCACCCGGGCTGCCCCAAATGTGAATTTTTAAATTGGACATCATTTCAACCCAGTAATCAACGTTGGTTGAAATGAAATCAATGTGTTTCAGATTTGGTTTGAGCTGCTGACTGATTTTGGATTTTTCTGCGTGAAGAATGCTGTTGTGCTGTTGCTGCGCTTGAAGTTATAATTGGCCTGCTAAGTGGTGCAGCTTTGTTTAGCAGATGCTGGTGGTGTTTCAAAACAGTCCTACCTTTTTACAAAATCAGATTCCTGCGTTGTGCTGACTCATTTGCCCTCGGTCTTTGAAGCTAATTAGCAGCAGGCGGGGAGCAGGACGGCCTCAGCACATACCTTTCCATAACAGGCAAAGAACAGGTGAGGAACAGGAGTCCGCTCGGGGATTCATGGGCCTTGGTTGGTCAGGTCACCTCCCAGTCATAACCCTCCCCTTTCACCTAACAAGGGAAGTAGCTTCCGTGAAATCTGCTGGATACCAGCTGCTGGTCCTGGGCGCACGTGGGAGCCTGGGGGGCGGCGGGGCGAAGCTAGTGGCAAAGCTGAGCACCAACCAGGAGGCCGAGGGAAGATGCCATTTACTTCCAGGATGTCTCTAGACAGGACTAAGCAGGCTGTGTGAAAATGATCATGGTTGAGTTTAGAACGAAACAAGTAAATACGACCGAAACGTATGGTTGTAGGAGTAAAGATGGGTGCTGGAGAGCTGAGCGCTTTTTCTTTCCAATCAGCTGGTATTCTCGGTGGTGAGGTAACATCTGTGTAAGTGGGATGTAAGTGGGATCGTCGTAAACATGCTAACCCCTAGATTTTAGTTGTTTTTGTATTTCTGAGGAAAGTCTTAATTGTCTGCTCCAAGACAGGGAACAGAGCACCGAGACGGACCGGAAACACATGCGTGTCCAGAAGCAGGAACGCGTATGGAGAGACAGATGGACGGGGAGGCTGGCCTGGGGGCGGCGCTGCCGGGAGGACTAAGAGGCTGGAACTCAGGCAAGTCACAGACCCCAGGGCGCCGTCTGCCCCTCAGTAAGGGACACAGACTAAACCATTGTTTTACAAACTTTATTTTAGAGCAGTCTTCTTTTTCCCAAAGAAAACCTTACACGGAATCCTGTTTTATCTCCGAAGTGGACGTTCGCCTTGGCTCCTGCTCCTTCAGCTCCAGCTTCATTGAGTTTTAAAAGGATGTGAAATTCTAATAAATATTGCTTTGTGGCTTACTGAGCTCACGGTCGCATTTGAAGACATCAATCCATAGGCAAATTCATTAAAAAAGCAATTTATATGTTGACTGAGGTTCTCAAAAAATGATATCAACCGACATGTTCATGCCTCCCCCGCAAATTACCAAAAGATGTTCAGGTCAGCCCCGGAGTCACAGCTTCTCTTGGTCCTCCCACCCGTACCCTGTGCTTCCACAGCCCTTGGTCCCTGCAGTAGCTGCAGACTCATGGGCGTGGGGTGGGGAGCAGGGGTGCAGTGCTCTCCCCGTCCCGGCCTCTTCCCAACCCCGTATGGGCTCCATCCTCCTCTTGCTCGGTCCCTCTGCCCCTCTCTGTCCTGTCTACTGGGCATCCGCCAGCTTCCCATCCATCTCAGTTGTGTTTCCTCTTGCCCTTTACAACCCCGTTAACTCTGCCACCATCCCAGGCAGCTAAGCACACCGTGGTCCAGCATCCCTGCACTTCTTTCTAAAAGAGTGGACAGGAAGGAGGGCTTGGAAGGAGATCCCAACACGTACAGCTGAATTTCATCCTGACAACTTCTGTCCTCACCTGTGACCCTGAGGTCTTGTTCCTAAAACTCCCTACTCACCTCCTCTTTGAGTCCCATCACCAGAAGCGGACAGTGTACAACTGGTCCCGAGGTCAGAAGAACTGAGCAAGATTTGAATCCAAGGGGTGCATTTAATTCTCCTTTCCTGTTCGTGGTGACTCTCTTGTTCTTTTCCTTTTTCCTAGTCCCTAGCCATTCCTGGGGCCACATCCCCGTTGTCCCAATATCCCCGTGCCACAGCATGTGGTCCTTCTGAGGCTCACGGTGCTCTGTGAGGAGGCCCTGGGACCTAAGCTAGCTGCCCAGCAGGATTCGTCAGGCTTTACGTGGTGGACACAGGGGGACCCCCGGAGGCGACAGGTGCCCCAGGGGAGCCAGACGCCCATGGAAGCCCTTCAGGTATCCCCTGGGTGGAGCCGGGGCTCTGGGGCACAGGTAGCACACCTCCTCCCCTTGTGGTCACACTGACCCTGTCACCTGGGCCCGGGGCTTTCTCAGGCACACAGAACAAGCTCAAGTTCCTTTTGGCTCCACATGAAAGAGAAACATGGTCCCTGCCTTCACTTCAGAACGAGTCTGTTTTCCTAATCACTGTGCCTGTATTTCTCGCCTTTGATATGTGTAGATCCATCTCCTGTAACTTACTCCTCTGCGGCTACATGGTTCTGCTGGGAGCTCCATGTGTGCACACGCTCACTCACACTCACACTCACACTCAAAGTCCTTGGGAGAAAACACCATGTTGCCTGGCTTTTCACAGTGGCCAGGATCCCACAGAAGCCACCCTCTGTTCACTGCTTGCCAACAAGCATGTCCCCCTGGCAGCCACAAACCAACCACAGATCTTTGGTGGTTTCGTTTCTCCTCTGTCTCTCTCCTGGCAGGGCCATTTGGAAAGTTGGGTAATGGGGTACGTTCCAACAGACAGTAGGTGAGTGTGAATGTGTGAGTGTGTGTGTCTGAGACACAGAGGATGCAAGTCCCCCCAGAACCGCTCACCTGGATCTGTATTTGTACGATTCATGGGCTGGGGAACCAGTTCTCCCTCACCTGAGGACACGCACCTACTGCATTCACCCAACATACTTCCTTCTCTTTGTATGCTCCTCCCTGCATCGGCCAGAAGGGACAGGGAGGGAGCACAGGATTTAGAGTCAGACCATCTTGTCCGAATCTGGTGCCGTCAGGGCAGGCAGAGAAAGGATCACAACGGAGTGGATAATGGTATAAGGACGGTGAGCCCGGGTGATCTGAATACGAATCCTGAACCTGCCTCCTACCAGCTGTGTGACCTTGAACAAGTTACTTTATGTCACTGTGCCTCAGTCGCTCCTTTTTAAAAAAGGGATGGTGGTACCAGTACCCACTTTAGGGAGCTGTCCTGAGGGCTGGATGAGTTAACATCGTTTCCTTTGAAGTAGGCAGGACAAAAGGACTTGCTCTTTGTCATTCATCCTGTGCAGGTGCACAAAGCAAGGGCCCTGTTATTGCTGGTCCTGTGGGTTTGGGGTGAATCAGCCTCTCTGAACTTCATTTTCTCCATCTGTAAAATGGGGTGAAATCAGATCCCCCATGAGGCTGTGCGTTATTATTGAGCACAACTTGTTTTCTGAAATGGAAATCTGTGGTTGATCATGCATTTGCTGCGGATCCTGCCCTGCTCCACAGGCCCTGCTCCGTGAACTTTGAAGTTGTGAATTAAAACATCTCAAGAATTTAAGATCCAAGAAGGACCATAAAAATAAAGGAGAGCTATTACTCATTCCTCAGTGCCATATGCCTCATATCCCCAAGAGTTGAGGGGGAGCCTGCCTCCTCCGAATCCATGAGCAGTTGATTTTTCCAAAAAGACCTCCTTTGAGTCCATCGGGAGAGCAAAGGGCTTGTTGGATTTTCAGGAGTAGAGGAATGTTGTACAAATGGGAAACGGGGGTGCGTGATGGAGCACAACATACTGATTTTGTCGTTTCTCGTTTTGCCATTTCCCTGTTGGGTAACCTTTGGCATGGGAACCTCTCTGGCTCTGAGGTTTTTGGGTGTTGTTGGTTTTTTGTTGTTGTTGTTTTGTTTTCCTCAAAAGGAAGATTAAGTAAGATATAAAAGAATGTGGCACGGAGTAGACAATCTGTACATGTTTATTCCTTTCTCTTGGAATAAAAAAATCAGACTCTGGGTTTATCAGGCCAAAATTTAGATCCGGGCTGGTGCTTGGGACATGGTTTATGAGACACAGTATGTGAAATGCTGTGTGATTTAAAGATTCCAAAGGTACTTATTATAAAATAATACCATGTATTTTTAAAAACCCCGTTGAATTGATAGTCTGCTTTCCAGATCTGGACGTGGATAACTCTCCCACGGTTAAGCAATTTGCTCTCCAACCAGGAGTAGTCTGACATCTTAAGCCATGAAGCAAATTACTTACTGGGCATAATGATCTCTTTACTATGTTAGATAAGATGACCACGTAAGGGATAAAGAACAGCCCTAGGATGGGAGCTTATCCGCATAGCTTGGAGGGAGCAAATAAAGAGAAATCCAAAACTTCCAGAACAAATAGCCTGGGGAGGAAAGCGCAAGTGCTCCAATGGAGCATCTCTTGGGGTCTAGGGATTGCCCTGTGGCAACAGGTGGAGCGGCTGGGCTGGGAGCCTGAAGCCTCAGCTAAACTCTCACTTCCCAAGCTCTGAAAGATTCCGTCCTGGGAGGCATTTTATTCCAGATCTTAGTGAATATGGCAACTCACGGCCTGGTTTTCCTCTGAGGCAAAAACCTTGGAGTCCTCTTTAAATCCCATTATCCACACCCTGCTTCCGGTTTGAGCAAATCTCACTGGCTCTGCCTTCCAACTAGGTCTAGATCTGACCCCTTCTCACCACTTCCGCTATTTCCTGACGCAAGCCATCCATCGTTCTCCCTCACTTGTGTTATTGCGTATTATCTCCTACGTGATCTTCTTGCTGCTGCTCTTAATGTCCTATTGAAGCCAGAGCATCTCATTCCGCTTGGAACCAACTGCTGATTTACCATCTTATCAGAGTAGACAATCAAAGCCTATATGTATTTGTGCAAAAGCCCTAATCAATGTGGCTCCTGCAACCTCCCCTCCCTGACTCTCTTCACCTCCCTTCCAACCTCCTGGCCCCAACGGCCTCCTTACCATTCCTCCAGCAGGAGGCCTGTGCCCAGAATTCCAGATCATTCTCTCTTTAAACCTAACTCAGTGATTTTAATTTTACTGGACTAGGTCCTAAAACTTGGGTCCTAAAGGACTTGGGTCCACTAGGTCCTAAAACTTGGAGATCGTATGTTTACTAACCCCCCAAAGGACAGAGCTCAAACCCCACACCTCCAGCCTGCACGTACTCTTCCCCCTTCTAATTCCTGGTGGAACTTTTATTCTAGGAGTCCTTGTCACCTGATGACTGACGTATACCCTGCCTCTACTGATCCTTACTCATAACCCATTCTAAGTTGGGTTACTTTTATTATTGAATTATAAGTTTTTCTATAATCTAGACATAAGCTCTTTACTAAGTGTGTGATTTGCAAATATTTCACTTCATTCAGTGCAGTTCTCTGGTAACTTTTGAAGCACAAAAGTCTTAAAAGGTGACATAGTCCAGTTTACCTATGTTTTCTTTTGTCACTGGTGCTTGTAATGATATTATCTAAGAAGGTTTTGCCTAACTCGAGGTCACAAAGATTTTCTCCAATGTTTTCTTCTAAGAGCTTTCTAGCCTTAGCTGTTAAGTTTAGGTCAATGATCCATTTTAATTTTTGTGTGTGGTATTAAGAAGGGAGGAGGGTCTAACACCATGCTTCTGGGATATGAATATCCAATTTTCTCTTACTATTTGTTGAAAAGACTATTCTTTTCTCATTGAACTGTCTTGGCAAAAACCAATAAACCATAATCGTGAGGGTGCTTTTCCTGACTTTCAATTCCATTCCATCCTTATGCCATCACCACACTGTTTTGATTACCTTAGCTTTGAAGTAAGTTTTAAAATAAAAAAGTATGAGCCCTCATAATTTCTTCCTCTTCACGATTAATTTGACTATTCTAGGTCCCTTGATGTTTTAGATCAGCTTGTCAATTTATGCCCAGAAGCCAGCTGGGACTTTGATAGTGATTGCTTTGAACTTGCAGATGAGTTTGGGGAGTTTTGCCATTTTAATGGTATTATGTCTCCAGGTCCCTTTATGAGGTGTCTTTCTATTTATTTAGGTCTCCTTTATTTCATTTCAATAATCTGCGGGGTATAAGTTTTGTCCTTCTTTTGTTAAATTTATTGCTAAGTGTTTTATTTTTTGATGCTATATTCATGGCTTAAGGATTTTTACTTTATTTAAAAAGCAATGGCAGTCATCAAAGAGTTCTCAACAGGGATGGTCATGACCATGATTGAATTTTTAAAGATCCTTTGGCTTCTGTGTTGAGAATTCACTTAAGGGAGTAAGAGTGGATGAAGGAATACAAATTAGGAGGCCACTGTGGGGTCTGGGTCAGAGATGGTCGTCGCGAGGTAAGGATGGTGTGTCAGACATGACGGAAAGTAGGCAGACTCAAGATGCCTTTAGAAGGAAACTCAATAGGACTTAGTGATGGACTGGATACAGGGGGTGTAAGAGAGGGAAGGATCAAGGCTTTTATCTCGTGTAACAGGATGGCTGGGGAGGCTACTTGCTGTGATAAGGAAAACTGGAAAAGAACCATTGCATAATCTTTAAATACCACTTTACATTAAAGATAATTCAATCCAACCCACATATTATCTCAGTTGATTTTTCTAAGACTTTTATGAGGTAGGTAGGATAAGCGTTAATGTTTCCATGTGGAGGGCGATAAAACTGCGAGTGCAAGGAGAAAGGAGGAGAAAGAGCGCTGATTACGAGCCAGAAAGCGTGGGATTTTGCCCATGCTATGCTAAGAATTGCTGGGTTCCCTTGGTCGTATCAGTTGCCTTGTCTAGCAGTCAGCTTCTTTATCTATGAAACGTGGGACTTGGTGAAGTTATCCCTGAAATCCCCTCTGGTCTGCCTTCTTTCACTATTAACATTCACTGAAAAATGCATGTGAGGTTGAGATACCTGTGCAAAGACTTAAGGGATGATGGAATCAGGATGCGAACCCTGATCTTCTAATTTCTAACCCAGTGTTCACTCTACCCTGTGGCCTCCCATTTATTTCTTCCCACATTTTATGAGAAAAATAGATGTCTCTACCTTGTCACAGATACTGGACAGTGGGACCTACATGTGGGCAGTATGTGTAACTCCAAGGTTTGTTGACAGGGACATAGGATTGAAAAACTCCTTGAATCTGTGATTGTGTTTATAACTCAGTCTCTCTCTCTCTCTTTTTAAGATTTATTTATTATTTTTGAGAGACAGAGAGAGAGAGAGAGAGAGAGAGAGAGAGGCAGAGACACAGGCAGAGGGAGACGCAGGCTCCATGCAGGGAGCCCGATGTGGGACTCGATCCCAGGACCCCGGGGTCATGCCCTGGGCTGAAGCCAGACGCTCCAGCACAGAGCCTATGACTGAGTATCTTTAATATGTTTTAAATACTTGTGCTTCGTGCATTCCTACTATACCTTCAAGTTCTTGCCAAATTTGGAAATGCTCTTTGGTCTTCTGTGGTGGCTGCTCTGAAACCCTCTCAATCAAGCATGACTCATGGGGCGCTGCCCACAGAATGGACTTGATGTCCTCCGCCTCGGGTCTTGGGTGTACCAGGAGTGCCTAATCTCTCAGGAAAGGTGGTGAATGGGGGCAGAAGTCCATCTGTGGGGTGGGAAAGTAAATACCGGAAAAGCGTTGTTGTGCGTGTAAATTCTTGCGGCAGATGAGGAGTGAGGTTAGTACCCGCCCCCCTCCTCCCGCCCCAAGCATTGGCGGGGCAGGAGCTGAGGGCACCCAGAGGGTAAGGGGACCCCGCTCCGCTCAGCTGCTCTGGGCCCCGGCTTCCTCCTCCGGGCCTTGGTAACCTGAATAAGGAAGGGGAGGGGACACCAGCCTTTGAAGCCACCGCCGGTAGGGAGGGCAGGCGCCTGGCCTGGGGAGGCTCAGGGGTTTCTGTGCAACCACGGGCACACTCAGCATTCACCCGCCTCTATAGATTTCCATCACAATAGTTGCCCCGCTTTTACGGAAGTAGGAAGAATTTGATAGGGAGGCCTTTGGAAGAGGGAACCTGAGGAACTAAGTTGCTCCACAGGGGCGCGTCCACAGGGACCAGGGTCCCTCTGGGTGGGTGTCACGTCGCAGAGACACCAGAGTGACTCCAGATGGGCATTTGTGCTCATTCGGGTGATGAGTCCAGAGGCGGCTGCAGGGCTGTGGGGCCGCCACACCTGCCCACATGGGTTGGGCCAGGCCGCAGGAGGGAAGCGGGGAGGGAGGGGGGAGGGGAAGGATGCAGGGAGGGAGGCCTGGAGGCCGGAGGAGAGAGGGGGGAGGGAGGGAGGGATAGAGAGGGGAGGGAAAGGGGAGTCCAGGAGGGGGGTAGGGAGGAGGGAAGGGAAAGGGGAGTCCAGGAGGGGGGGAGGGAGGAGGTGAGGGAGAGAGGCACCTGCTGAGGCCCGCCTGTAGCTTCCCCTGCAGGGCACACAGGCTTCCAGAGTCCCAGGTGCGCCAGTTCTGGGGGGACGGAGCCAATTTCTGAAGGGGCAGAGGCGCTGACTGCCTTCTCCCCAGTCCGAGCTCCTATCAACATAGTCAGGATGGTGTGGAGCCGTGAGCCTGGGGCCCCCATGTGCCCTCAGTGCCCTGCCCGTCCCTGTCCCCGAGGAGCTGGGCGCGAGGCCGTCACACCCTTTGCAGGTGGCAGGGCTGTGGTCTGTCCTGGGCCGTGTGCCCGCGGGCCGCCCCCAAGCACTTGCCTCTGCCGAGAAGGCGCAACCAGCATCTCCGGGCTGCGCTATGCACCTGCCATGACGCAGACACACCTCCGGGTGCTGAGGAAGTGCTACACTTCCGACACTTCCTGCGACCTGAGAGGACGGTGTAAACGCAGGACTGACAAGGATACGACAAGTGTCATTTCCCTTGGCCCTCTCTGCAGTGCCCGCCCTGCCCTCGGCGCACCGGGCCTCTGAAGCCTCCCACAGGGCTGCTGGCTGCTGGCTGGTGGCCACCCTCAGAGGTGACACCGTCCTGCTGGGGCTGACACCTTGCTGGCTCTCCCCCAACAGCTGCGAGGTGCCCACTACATGGCTGCCACCTGTCGCCCACAAGGAGCTCGCGGCGACTCAGATGCAGGCCCCTAACAACCCGAGGCGCAGAATCTGGACAGGTTAGGGTTGGGGTGTGGCTGCCAGGAGGGGCTCGGCACCTGATCTCAAGACCCGGGGCACCTAGGGGCTCAGGGCGTGACCCCGTGGTTGCAGCCCAACCACAGACATCTCCAGGGTCGTTGCTTCTTAATCCTGCTGTTATTAGCGTGTGTTAACAGGGTTCACTGTGACAATCGGGGGACAGGCCCTGCGTCCCTGCGGTCTGCGCCACGCTGTCAGGTCCACCCCAGGACTGTGAGTCGGGGGCCAGCATCAGGGCCACGGTTCCCCCGACGGGAGCTGGGCCGGAACCAGAATGACATTCAGGAAACCATTGGAACTTTCCATGTCACACACAGTACGAGGTGGGCAAGCCCAAGGGGTTCATGTCCTCACACTCACGCCACCAATGACAGGGACTCGATGCCGGAGGACCCATTGCCACGCTTCCATCCCTCACTTCATTCTTCCTACAGACAATACAACCCCTCGGTCCGTGGCCCTGAGCACCTGCCTCGGGGTCTCAAGCGAACGACTCAGGTCCCCACCTCAGCAGCCACCCAACCCCCTCGGCTGTCAACTGTGAGTGCAGACGGTGCATCACCCAGGGAGAAGGATGGGGTGTCCTGACACAGTCACATCACGGTGATACGGGAGGGCGCTCGCACAGAGGCTGGGAGGTCGTGGGGGGCAGTGGTGGGGGATGAGAACATGGTGGCCAGGCAGGGTGCAGGGGGCAAGGTCCCCAAGGGCAGGGTGCAGAGGGTCACTGATACCGACTCTGTACAGGAGTCACAGACCCGTGCTCTACACAGAGGATACAGACCCACAGGCTCCACACAGAGGATACAGACCCGCACCTTTGGCACAGACCTCACAGACCTGCATTTTGCACGAGGTCATAGGCCCGCAGCAGCCGCTCCCTCCTGATTCAGAAGGACAAAGCACTTCGTTTCAGGTTGGAGCCATGGAAGTCCCCCCGAGGTACCCCCGCCTGCCGGGACTGACTCAGGGCACAGGGTCAGCGAGGCAGTCTAACCCCGAGGGGTTTGTGTGTCCTCCCAGGACATCAGGAAGGGTGCACCACTGCTAGGGGATATACTAAGGACCGGCAGTCAGTCCTGGAAGGACCTGTCATGCTGCCCAACCTGCTGCATCGGGGAAGCTGCTGTACGCCCCACACCCGGCAATACATGTACGCACCACCCGGCACCTGCCAATCACCCTGTTTGGCCCAGACATCCACCGGCCCTTCCTCCGTTCCTCCGAATCATACTAATCCCAGGCAGGGCCGATGTGTTTTCAGGCCCCACCTACTTTATTTCTCAGGGCACCTGTTTGTCGTTATTAGATAATGTTTTGCATGGAAACGTGACAGGTGGGCAGGCGGGAACCCTCTCTGCTTCCCTGACTCCCATGCACCTGCCCTGACTGTGCTGCTTCTGCTCGAACCTTCTTTTTCTTGCTCGTGTGAAGCTGCCAATCTGGTGGACAGCGTGTCCAGGCGAGTAAAGTCTCATGCCTTAAATAGGCACGTCCCCGCGTTGCCCGCAGCCTGAGGAGCTGGTCATCTTAGGAGGGGCATCCGTCTGCCCAACAACAGGAGGCCATTACAGGAGGCCCCATTGCTTGCTTGTTGCAGTGCCCCATGCGTGGGGGGTTGGCCCGTGCAGTTGTGGGGAATCGCCCCAGTCAGTTGCAATGCAGGGGAGGTGGCTCCTGGGTGGGGTTCCTTGCGGTGGGCTCCTCTGAGGAATGCCTGGGCTCTCCACCACTCACCGGAATGTGGGCCTTGGGGTAGGAAACGGACTCCCTTGCCCCGCGTAGGCCCCACGAGCACCACCCTGCAGCGGCCTGCAGAGGCTATGCCAGGTCGTGGACTGCGTGGGGTGCCGCCTGGGGACATTCAGGACGAGCTGGTCTGTGCTCCGAGGCACGAGTGTGAGCTTGGTTCAGGGCAAATACAACCTCAGAACCGCCCGGCTGCCCTCCCTGAGTCTATCCACAGCAGACTCTCCTGGTGCTGCTGTGTCTCCACATCAACGTGGAGCTGAGTGGTTCTGTGACATTTTCCCAACTCCGTCCTGCTGGCTGCGGGCTGTCGTGGCGGGGGGGTGGGGGGGGGTGGGGAGGGTGGGGGGGGAGGAGGGGGCGGGTGGCTTGCGGAGTTGTCCAGCGGCCTGCGTGGCCCTTCCTTGGCCACTTTGTGACAGTCCTACACTGGGTGGACAGAAACCAGATGACGGAACCCGCTAGGTGAGGACCAGGGGTCCTCCCGGGCCAGGACTGAGGCCGTAGCAGCTCTTCCTGGGAGCCTCCAGCTCCGAGGCATCTCAGCTCCGGCTATGGGGCCAACAAGACGCAGGGCTCAAGGGCCCCTCCGGCATCTGATCAAACCCACGCTAGAGAGTCTTTCCACATGTAACCTCCCTGAGTTAGAAAATGGTGGGGGGCGGGGGGAGCGGAGACAAGGAGTTTCATAAACACCCTGTTATCAACTGATCAAATAGAAATTGTTTTTTCCAACTTAATATTTAAGAGTTATGTCCCTCAATAAAAAGCTTGGATAAAACGCAACTCTCGTGACTTGTCTTTCAAGCCCCTTGGAAACTGGCACTGATTCCTGGGGCTCTTTCCCTCCATTCTCCACTGCTCCTGACGCCACCCACTGACCTCGCTCCCCTTTTCCTTGTTTTATGGGTCTTGCTTATGCATGACTTTGGTCTATTCTGAGGGTTTTTATTATCTCAGGACTTCTGCTTTGTGCTTCCTCCGGGTTTCTTCGCATGTTTATTTACCTTGTACCACCCACTCCCAAGTGCACCAACCCTGCTTGTCTCTGTCTTTTGAGTCCAGATGCTCCCAGAGAATCATATCGGGACAGTTGACCATCAGTATCCCTCCTGCCATCCTGAGTTTACAGACCGTCAGCCAATTTAAGGTTTGCTGTTAACTGTTCTCGGAAGAGGCATTTATCCTGAACTTAACAGGTACTGGTCAAAACAGAAGGGTTCATCTGAGGTGATTTTTGAAATAACCATCTAGATGGCACAGCGGTTTGGCGCCTGCCTTTGGCCCAGGGCGCGATCCTGGAGACCCGGGATCGAATCCCACATCAGGCTCCCGGTGCATGGAGCCTGCTTCTCCTTCTGCCTGTGTCTCTGCCTCTCTCTCTCTCTGTGACTATCATAAATAAATAAAAAAAAAAAAATTAAAAAAAAAAAAAAGAATCTAGAAGGGTTTCATGGGCTCGCCAGGCTTTCTGAAGGTTTGGCGTAACCCATACACTAATCATTCCCTTCAAAAGCTTCACTTGAAACCATATTAACATAATTTTTGCAACGTACACGCTTCACTGTAAATTGATGCAATCAACCTGCCCTCAGCCAGTGGTATTCCGTGACACGGGGTAAGACCTGCGGAGTTTCCTGGGGCCTGCATCGACAATAGCGCAGAGTGCGCACCAGGGGAAGCTAGCAGGCGGGAGGCAGTTAAGTCACACCTGTAAACCAAATGGTCTGGCTCCCGTGCTGTTACCTACGAATCATCCCCGAAGTGAGCAGCATCCAGCAGCAGCCGATACACAGATTCCATGGGGCAGGAATTCTGGATAGGATGCGGCGGCACGGCTTGTGCTGGCCCAGTACCTGGACCTTCATCTGGGACTGACGGAAACAGCTGGAATCGCATGGAGCTTTCTTCACGCTAGTGACCGGCTCCCCGGCGAGGGTGACTGAGCTGGGAGCCCACCGGGAATGCCGATCACGGCACCCACATGGGGCCCCTCTGCACGGCTCAGAATTCCGAGTAAGCCTGAGCTCCCGTGATCTTGCATGACCTAACCCTCAAAGTTACACCACTTTCACCACACTCCAGTGGTCAAAGCAGGCACAGGCACACTGTGATTCATGGGAAGGGGACATAAACCCCATTTCTCAATGGGAGGAATGTCAAAACATTGGTGGCCTTGTCTTCAAAAGGTCACACCAAGGATCAGTGTTCTCTTTCCCTTAAAGATAGCTTCCCTCTGGTTTGCTTGGGAAAAGGAGGATATATCACTTCAGCTCCCAAACTGTCCACGTAACAGCTGCCTTCACCTCAATAAGGCTGTCCTGGCTCCACTGCGGGTCATTACTCCCCTTCTCAAGGATCTCAGCTTTGGACAACGGATTGTTGTTTCACTGCCGCGATTCTGTGGCCCCCACAGTGTCTCCACTGGGGATGGCCAGGATCCAGGAGGAGGCCCTGTCTCTCACTTCTCTTGACAAAAGCATGATCCACATCTGTGCAGATTCATAAAATTCAGTGAAAGAATGTGAGAACCAAAAGAAATAAAAATACATGAAGAAAAGCATTTAAGACTACGTGATGGGCAGGAGCCTGTCTAGATTCCAAAGGAAGAGTGTGCAAGGAGTTAACGGGGAGTTGGGAGCTTGGATCTGCCCTCGTTCTAACTCTATCTCGTAGAGAAACTCCTTAATAAAATCTGCACGCTAATCTTCCTTCACTTTTTGGGAAATCCCAACTCTACCAGTGAAATTGTTTTTAGCCTCAAGATTGAGTTCTCCTCTTCCTTCGTGAAGGTGGGCACTTGACAGGATGAGCACTGGGTGTTATTCTATATGTTGGCAAATTGAACACCAATAAAAAATAAATTTATATATAAAAAAAAGATTGAGTTCTCTTTCTTGAAGTGTGTATTTCCTCCACTTTGAGTTCTTCAAACAGTGGTGGGGCAGAGGGGCCTCCAGCAGCATAGTGTGTGAAGGGCGTGGGCACTCCATATTCCCTGCATCTTGCCAGAGGGGAGCTTTGTATGCTCAGCGTCACAGACTCATTCAAGAATCACGCATCCAGGCTACACAGAGGTGTCCCCATTAATTTAAGTAAGATCCACATCTTTCTGTTTTCCTGTCTAGCTACCGACGGCTTCGACACAGACACAAGCAGGCCTTTCGAGAACGCACGTTCGTTCTTTAACGCGGTAAAGGCTGGCACTGCAACGTGAAGGAGGAAGTATTTTCCTAACTGCCTAGAATTTGCACAACCTTCTCTCTCTAAGTAGGAATTAGATTTCATTCCCTGTCCCCTCTTTATTCTTTTTTTCCAAGTTGTGTTCTTCAAGCCTACAGGAAATAGAAATTGAGCTGTTGCTGACCATGTCCCATTGAACACACAAGACCTGGCTGAAACCTTTGAAATTATGCGTTTAAAGTCTCCATTAAACTCTTAGAAAAGGGAATCTTTTCACTCGGGCCCTGTTTGGGAGTAAGGAGGGGCACGGGTCAGAGATGGGGCGGCTTCCAAGGCTCAAAGGGTTTGTTGTCCGTCGGGCCACAGAACTGACAGCCCAGGCCCGTGCGTGGACCAGATTTACAGCCTGGCCCTCCGACAAGTCGGTTCTGCTCTAGGCAAGGCCGCTCCCTAGCAGATTCAACAGCCACAGTCTTTCACGGATACTGACTTATCACCAAAACAAGAGCCCTGCTCTATGGAGACTACTGTTGAAGATGGAAGTTCGGGCCCTCCTGACCTTGCCCTCAGGTCCCTCAGGTGCAGCTGGGCCCGGACTTGCAAACAAAACCCCGTCCTGTTCCCCAGTGTCTATCCAGAGACGTCACTGGCCGAGGCAGTTTGGTGTCGGCCTTTGTCATTACTGCCCCCTGTGGGTCCCCTCCCTCCACAACCTCATCAACTCCATTCTGATTTCCCACTCGTCTCCTCCATTTTCTTTTTTTTCCCTCCATTTTCTAGAACGCGACTTCCATATTTTCAGATTGCTGCAACTCCATATTTTTCAGTATTTAAGCCAATACTTTTCCAATTCTCTAAACTTCTCTCCTTCTATCCATGTGTTCTTTGGCTTTTAGTATACTCATCACATCATGGTCAGTAAGTTATTATTCATTTACTAGATTTTGAAGTTTTTATTTTGCTGTTAAACAAACATGCTATTAAATGCATGAATGTAAGCATTTACATGAATGTTATGTTACGTGAACATAAAACGAATGTTACGTTCATTTACTCAGTAAGTAATTACTGAGATGCCCAAGGTGGCCCTAGTAAGAAGTTCTAACTTGTAAGGTTTTAAGATCCATACTGACTTTGTAACCAATTTTTTTCTTTTGAAGGCCTTACAGTAGTTTCAAGGCCAACCTATCAAGATTCACCCATCAACTTATTTTCATTTCATGCTTAAAATATAAATAATGGATTAGAGAACCACATCTTGATAGTTGGCACTTTTAAAATGAAATATTTTTCATCTTCAGTGAGTTAGACACCCTCATATGGGAATTAAAAATGTGATCTTAAAAAAGTGATATTATTTATAAACTTTTAAAATTTATTTTAGGTAGAGAGAGAGAGAAAGAGAGAGAGGATAAGTAGGGGGAGAGGCAGAGGGAGAAGGAGAAACATTCTCCCCACTGAGCAGGGAGCCTGATGCGAGGTTCCATCCCAGGGCCCCAGAATCATGACCTGAGCCGAAGGCAGATACTTAACTGAGTCACCCAAGTGCCCCTAAAATTTTTTGACATGATGATTTTTTTTTTTTACATAACTCTCATTTTTATCACAGTTTAGGTACAATAAAAATAAACATCCCCCAAATAAGTTTGAACAAATATTGGATCTCTTTGGGAGTCTGAGTCTGCACTACTGCTTAGTTCCTGGGTTCTAAAAGGGTCTGTTCCACTCTGGAGATTGCTCTTCCCTTCCCCTTTTGCTGAGTCACCTCCTGATGATCTCCCAGGACTCAGCATATATCTGATATTCTCAGGGCGACTTTTTCCCTCACCCCTCTTCTTCTCAATGACTTTATAACACTAATTATGGCTATAATTTAACATGAGGGCAGGGATTAGGCATGCTGCTGCTCCTCACTGTATTCCCGGTGCCGAGACCAGCCCCTGGAAAAAGCCACCAATAAATATTTATTGAGTGACTGAGTTGAACGACTGAATGATTGAGTTGGTATCTGCATGAATGAGTTCATACAGGGGACTGTGTAAGAAACAATCACAAAAAAAATCATGATTTAAACCGTGTCTCACCGGAAACAGGTCTATGTTGCTACACATGATTGTTATAATAAACATCACTTGGTTACTTTTTTTAAAGCACATTTGGTTTATAACTTACATAACTTTTCATTTGTAGCATTGGGTCTTTGTCTTCAGACTAAACAGCAGTTAGTGTCCCATACAATACAGAATTAGTACTGAACTTCCCCACTGGCCTTGGAAAACCCAGACTTCTATGTGTATTTCCACCATGTGGATGCAGACATCTGCCCTCCCCGTGGGGGATAACACAGATCCTGGGTGAAGCACCAGGCCTCGGTGTTGGGGGCTGATTTAATGACTGCCCTTCCCCGGGTCAACGGATTTCTACTGGGCTAACGTCCATTCCCAAGGCCCGTCCCGAACAACTGCCTCCATTCCAACAAAGGAAAAAGCTAAATACTTGCTTTTCCAGCTGCCCTCAAAGCTGGGCTTTGCCATGAGGCTGAGCTAGGGCAACAAGATGCAAGCAGAAGACCGTCTGTTCAGTCGTTGGCAGGCCTGACAAGAGAGACAGATGGTGCTAATGTCAACATCTCCTATTTTTCCTGCCTCGAGTGTGGATGTGGTGCGTGGAAGTGCAGAACCATCCTACAATAGTGGAGCAATAAGCTGAGGCTCCAGGAACCACAGAGCAGATGGTAAAAAGGAGCCTGGGCCCTTTTCAACCTGGTGCCCAGATCTGGACATCACCTACGTCAGGAATCCTCGTTATGGGAGTAAAGCAAACCCCTACTTGATTAAGCCTGCATGACCTGGGCTTGCTTGTAATTGCAGCCCAAAGCATTCCTACCTGATAGAACTAAAGGAGCTATTTTTAACCTGCTTCTGCATCTAAATCTACTTATATCCTTAATCTAAATCTAATTTGACTCTAAATAAGCTTTGACTATGAATCTAACCTTAATCTAAATCTGCCCTTAACCTAAATATGAAGACTTTAAGAAGGGGTCCCAGACTTCAAGAGTAACAGCCTTTCCTGTTTGCATATGTTTATCTGAGGAGACCCACAAATACCCATTTCTGACGATGCTAATTCAGATATTTATAAATGTAAGGGTAACTTGGTCTTCCATTTTTCTTCAAGGCAAAAAAATAAACCTCATGCGATGTTTCTCAGATTTTATCGCACAAAAAGCTCTCAAGAACATGACTCATTTTTCAGAAAAGTAGAAATATCCCTTTTTCCGAACTCCTAGACGCTGTCCCCTAGTTGATGCCAAGGCTGTTTTCGAGGTAACTAAGTAATAACAGACTCTATCAGTGTTTACCATTCAGGCTGTACTGTGATTACACATCTGTAACAAACGAGACGGGCAAAACAATAAGCTTTTGGCTCATCATCCAACTTTAAATGGAATTGTTTAGACTCTGGATACTAAATGCTAAATGAAAACGCAGAAGTACTTCCAAATTCACTTTGAGCAAAACCTCTGAAATGCTTGGGTCTTTTCATCTCGAGGAATTAGAGGAGCCTAAAGCTTTGACTGAAACCACGGATTGAGCCCTTCCACCTCCGTCTCTCCTCCTCACTCCTCGCCCTTTTCCTCAAAACCCAACGTTAATAGGTTTCACATGCTGTGAACCGAGCCTCCGATCCCCCCCAAAGTAAACGCTGCCAAGACGTCCTGACTTGCAGCGAGTCTCCCCGGTTCCTGGCTTTGGTTTCACGAGATCTGAAGCTCCCACACGGAACCAGGAAGGTCTGCCATGCAGCGCTGTGGAAAATGTGAAACATCAGGCGTGGGATCAGGCAGTTTTTGAGTCTGGAGTCTGTAACCGAAACTTGGCTTGCCTGCTGTCTGGCTGATAAGGGTGGACGGGAGACGACGACTGTGCTGTCCCCACGGCAGAAGCCCAGCGCCGGTCCCCTTGGCCGGCCAGCCCTTTGGTTCCTACCCACGGGAACGGCGGCCAGCCCTGGGGCCTCCGTGTGACCGGCCCCCCTGCTCGGAACCCGAGGCCCCTGCAGGAGCGCGGTGGGCACCCTCTCCGTGGCACCGAGACACTTCTGTCTGGGGCACGGTCTCCCCAGAGGGGGCAGGGGCTGCTCCAGCTGCAGCACGGCCTCATCTGTCGAGAGCGAGCCTACTGTTTTCAGGCACTCACAGCTGTTTTTTTGTTAAAAAAAAAAAAAAAAAAAAAGAAAGAAAGAAAGAAAGAAAGAAAAAGAAAATCTCTCTTTTGACCTTTCTAGACGGGTAGGATTGCTCAGGGTATTTTCATTAGTTTGCGGTGCGTCTGCTTTGCCTCTGCAGAGGCAAGATGTCATATCTGTCATGTCTGCTCGGGGTTTCACAGTCTCTTATTAATTACTCTTTACAGACCCCATGCGGGAACTGGGATCTATAAGCATGAACTGGCCGGCGCGTGTTTATTTAGCGCACCTGAGTGCATTGGGGTTTCTCTGCTTCCGACATGATTTCCTTTGCCTCATGTGGAGGTGGCTTTTTTTCCAAGATAGGTGTTGGTAACCCACTCGCATTGAGTGCTGTTAAGGAAATCACTAATTTTGACCATGATCCTTAAAAAGAAATATTCATATCATAATCTAGTCCATCCTCTAGACTCCTTTACGTGCAATGTTCCTCTGATAGTTTCTGCTTTGTTTTCGGCTTATTAAAGTACGAAATGTCGGTCATGAGCACTAGATTCATTTCACGACTTACTAAGGCATTACAATCTGTAGTTTACTTTATATGTTTTAAGGATTTTATTTATTGATTCATGAGAGACACAGAGAGAGAGGCAGAGACACAGGCAGAGGGAGAAGCAGGCTCCAGGAGGGGAGCCCGATGCAGGACTCGATCCTGGGGCCCCGTGGTCACACCCTGGGCCGAAGGCAGACGCTCAACCGCTGAGCCCCCCGGGTTGCTCCACAATCAGTTTAATAAATATTGGGCATTGCAACTAAGTTGAAAAAACAAGTGGTATTTTTGAATTAGAAAATGCTTCTACTTCTTGAAAATCATGGTGTCGATCTACGTTTGATGGTGTTTAAAGTTACTCCCACCGTGTGTGGCAGACAAATTTCTCAGAATGCTCCCTTATGATCCCTGGCTCTTGGCATTCACACCCTTGACGGGCCCCTTCTTCTTAAATACAGTCAAGACCTGCTGACTCGGGACTAATGAACAAAATACAATAAAAGTGAGGGATGCCATTTTTGTTACTGGTCTACAAAAGACCATGGCTTCCATCTTGCTCACACTTGCTGTCTTGCTAGCGTTCTCTTTTTGGGTTTTTCACACGTTTTCTCCAATCAATGAAGCCAGAGAGGCCCGCGAGTCAAGGAGCCGAGGTGGCTTTTAACCCGTTCTACATCATTCTCCAATGGCGCCTTCAGCCTTCAGTTCCAACCAGCATCCTGATTACAGTCTTGTGTGAGACCCCGAGCCGGAGAATCCAGCTAGATCAGACCTGGGTTTCTGACCTACAGGAACTACGAGAAAATGAAGAGCCGTTTTAAGCAACTAAGTCTCGGGGGCAATTTGTTACGCAGCAATAGATGATTAATACAGTCTCTGTGAGACACAAAGTTGGAGTCTGTACTCTTGGCTCTGCTACAGTGTCACCTTGCCTTCATCTACACAATAAAGGATACACTGGGACGGGGGTCTTTGTCCGGCTGTGCGGCAGCAGCCTGGTCATCGACAAAGGAGCTTCTGAAACTTGCTTCTGAAAGTCAGTGACTAAGGATTCCTTCGACACAAGGTTGATGGAAGCCTTCAGAGTTCTCTATAATTTTAGCCTTTAGCACTATCTTCCTAGAGAAGCGCTTCGGTGGAGACAATGTTAAATCGCTTGATTTGAAAAATAGAGTTTTCTGAACCAGATAGAATTAAGACATTTACGAGGGACACAACTGTCCAGGGTGGCGTTCTTTACGTACCTCCCGGTGCCGTGGGGCTCAGCCTTCGGACATCTCCTTTCCGCCTGCATTCACAACCTGAGTGTTCTCAGTCAGTCCGATGGGCCTAAACATCATCCAAATGCTGATAAAAATCTAAAAATATGTGTCAAGTCTGGACTTTTTCCTTGAATTCCAGATCTGTGTCTCCAACTACCTCCTCAACATTTCCATTTGGATGTCTAATAAGCATCTCAAACCTAACACATCGATCTTCAAATCTTCACCCCCCGCCCACTCTCTTTCCTATCTTAAAAAATGACAATTCCATCCCTTGGTGCTCAAGCCAAAACATCTTGGAGTTATTCTTGACTCCTGCCTTTCTTTCACACTCCTACATCTAACCCACTGGCAAGTCTCATTACTTCTTCCTTTAAATGATTCAGGATCTGGCTGCTTCTCAGACCTTTGGTCCAGGTCTTTAACGCCCTTCTCATTGGTCGCTTTGCTTCTGCCACTGGCCCCATCCAGCCCGTTCCTAACCAGCCTGTCCTGGGACCTTCCTCGAAGTCAAAGTCAGATCCTATCACCTCTGCTCATGCATGGCAACGGCTCCCTGTCACTGGGAATAAAAGCCTGAGTCCTTACAAATGATCCAAGATGCCCTGTGTCCACTACCCCCCCTTCCTTTCTGGCCTTAAATGCTGCGGCTCTGGCCTCTCCCTCACCCACGCTTTGCTGGCCTCTTCTTCAGGGTTTCCACGGCTACTACGGATGCTTCTTCTTCTTTAGAAACCCACATGGATCATTCATTCACTCAGTTCTTTCAGGTCTCTGCTCAGATACTAGTGGGGCTTCCTAGACCATCTTTTTATAAATTGTAGTCACCCATCCTTTGCTCCCAGAACCCTCCTCCTCACTGTATTTTTCTTCACATCACTTCTACCTGCTGGAGCAACCCCTTCCCAACAGCACCCCCTACATATACGTTCACCGCCTGCCCTCCAGCACCACGACAAGGCTCCACAAGGGAAGCATCTTCACCGTCCCCTCGGTGCCTATACCAGGACTTGGTCTGGAGGCCTATGTTGCCAACTATTTGCTGAATGCGTGGGTGATTCTTGTCTCTCCAGCCTTTCTTTGCTCTTCCGTTCGCACCATGGGTGTTCCTGTGGCAGCCTCTGAGCACCAAACACTCAAGAGAACCCCGCAGAGACCGATCGTGAAAAACAGTCACACATTTTGTCGTGGTTGCACATCACAATCATGTGATGTCTGATTTCCTTTAGTTGTGCCCTTATTTCCTTCAGCTTCTGCCTTCTACGCGGGTGGTTGATTTAAGCAACCGCAGCAAAGAATAACGCCTGGGGTCTCAAGGGTCTGAAAGAATTGGAAGAACACAGAATTCAACGGAGATCTAGTTCGCGATTAAACAAGAGCAGGATTTCTGTATGCAGGAGGCAGGACTACGCATGTTAGGAGTTAGTCAAAATAAGTAATAATGAACCCTTGAGAGCTGGGCTTTGGGATCTTTTTTTGGCCCGATCCATCTTTAGACTCTGCAGAACCTCAAGACAGTGTAGCGACTGTCTTAACCTACGCACGTGCCCTTTCCCCCAGCGGGACTGTTTACGCGTACTACTAAATTGATTAAAATCAAAAGACTTCCAGATAATGGAGAGGAACACTGCAGAGGGAAGCCAGAAGCCGTGGACACTGAAACCCACATTCTTTTCTGAAGGCATCATGCTTCGGGGGAGGAACAAAGGCCCGCTCGCTGCATTAGAGACGGGGTGGCAATCAGAACTTTGAATTTCTTGGCATTTGTGAGTTTGAGGCTTAACCTTCTGAATACTTGGACGTAATTACATGTGGTTTCTTGAAAGAGCCTCGAACAAAGCAAATCATTTAAGGAATGTCCTAAAAGACATATCATTTAGAGGAAATATGCTTTTAGTCTCTGCAGACCCGAATATACCTTTAAAGAGACTTTTCTCAGGGAACTGCTGGGATTTTCAATGGTGCAAAAGACAGTAACCCTGTGAACTCCAATTTCTCCCGACTCATGGAATCCACCCCGCCCAAAATGTTCCTTACCAACCATCCTCTCAAGCGCATAATTTCAAGGCAACCATCGGCTTTGAAAACACGTAACCAGACCTCCTTTACCACGGACCCTGAAAGCAAGCGAGGAGTGGGTGGAGGCAGTGGGCGCTGGCATGGCGAGCGTATTTTAGGAAAGATGCTTCAATGAAAGGAGACACGTCATGGAGGAGGACGGCATTTCGTGTATGTAATCACCCGGAAAGAGGCCGATTTGGGTGTTTTGAAACGTACAGATCTTCTCCGATCCCTGCCTTCTTACACAGCACCGATATCTAGTATTCACCGATCATCTTCCGTGGGCCGGGGAAGCGCTCCTTCGTCAGCTCTCCTGGCCGGGTGACCAGGCGCGGACCAACATTTCTGGCTTCACGCGAGGGAATGGGAGCCGCTGCGGCCCCGCCGTTGGCCCGAGCCCGTCAGCTCTCCGCCAGGGCCAGCCTCCACCCTGGTCCATGTGGCTTGAGCCCAACAAGCCCCGGCAGCCCACCACCCGCCCCGTCATTGCAGATGACTGCACCGAGCTGCTAATGGCACTTCTGGGCTCCCTCCCTCCCAGGGGGACGCAGGCAGAGCTGATGCTACGAGGTCCCACGTCTGGAGGTGGCATGTGGCTCATCTCCAAGTGCATTTGTCTGCTTCTGTCTTTGACCTGATGACCCAGAGTCCGCAGAATGGAGTCGTTCTTCCTTAAGTGACCAGCAGATGACTTCCCAAGGGGGGGATGGATCCCACACTTGTCAGAGACCTTTACGGCCTTGAAATAATGTTTTCAAGGATGCGCTTAGACCCTTTTAATACTTTTCATTCCCCAAGCATCGGCCTGTGGTTGGACATCCTGTTCTACTTCCTTTTCCACTCTGTTTCTGACCCACGAGGATTACTGGTTGACTCTAGGGCTTAGCATCATAGTGGAGGACCAGGTGGGACCTGGTGTCCCAAGGCATCTGCCGTGGCCCCATTACCGACCCATGCTCACCCCAGAGGAGGGGTCAGTGCTTGCAAGCCTGTGTGTGTGTGGGAGGAGGACAGCCTGTGGATAAGCATCCCACTTGTCAAACCTACACTATTTTTAAGGGAGAAGGCATGCGTAACGTGTAGACACGCATGCCTTTTTCTTCTTTTTTTGGTAAGATTTAATTTATTTACTTGAGAGAGAGAGTGTGTGCAGGCACGCAGGTAGGGGCGGGTGTGGGGCACAAGCAGGCGGTACTGAGTGTGGGGCCCGATTGCAGGACCCTGAGATCATGACCCGACCCGAAACCAAGTCTGGTGCGTTACCGACTGAGCCACCCAGGGCCTCCGGCAGGTTCCCTGAGACTTTAAGGCTGGAGCCGAGCTCTGAAGGAAGAGAAGTGAAAGCGGCACAGGGAACAGGCCATGCGGGCCACGCAGCTGAGGGGGGCTGGGCGTGACTCCAGGGAGGCAGGGGTGGAGGGGCTTTCTCTGCCGGGGACACCCCGAGGCCCACACCCTCTCCGGGCGCCCTTCACACCTTTGTCTTTTCATCTGAGCGATGGTGCCGAGCAGCCACCAGGAGCCCGGACCGCAGCAAAGCCAGTTCCAGCCCCGCTACAAGAGCAGCTCCCGGGTTTTGGAACCGCATCCCGCTGCGTTGCGCCTCTGTTCCCAGACGTTGCTGACAACCAGCTGTGGGAGGTGGCCCGGCCCGAGGCCTCAGTGATCCCTGGATGGAAAACCTTCCACTGTTGCAAAAGCAGTGGCTGGGCCCGGGCTTCCCTTCCGGGCTCATGCCAGCCCCTGGCCCCCCGGGGGCAGGAGGGGGTCAGTGGCACCCCCGGGGCAAGCGCAGGGCTCCGGTGTGGGCCTGGCAGATGGAGCAGGTGGCCAGGGGGGCCTCACCCCGCCTCTGCGCTGACTGCCCGGCCGGGCACACGGCAAAAGCACTGCCCACTCGAGCTTTGGGCCCCGGCCGGGTGGAGGGCACCATGCCCGAAGCAGAAGGCGGGAGACACGATGCAATTCCTTCCCCATCGCCCTCATGGGTCCCAGCACCCTGCGGCGCCCACACCTCCATAGGCACTGACAGACCCCTAGCCTTTCACCCCCAAAGGCCGAGAGGCACAAGGTTAAGGGCCTGGCCCTCGAGGCAGGGGGGCAGGTGCCCCTCGGGGACCCCACGAGCCCTTAACAGCTCGGCTGCTTTTACATCCGGGCGACGGGCTGAGGGGCTGCAGGAGCAGGGGCGGCAATCGGGGCGCCCAGCCCTCCACGGCTCCCAGGCTCACTGGCTAGTACCGGGGTCACCCCGGGAGGAGGCGCCCCGGGGAGCCCAGGTGGGCCTCACGGTCCTTGCAGCCTCGGCCAGGGTGCCCGATGCCCGGCAGGCCCACACCCAGCACCCACCGCACCTCCGGCCACCGTGTCGCTAGGCCTCTGCTTCCAGGACAGAGACCAGCGCGAGCCGCAGCACACATCTGGGTCGGAGCCCAACAACCTCCTCCTGCTTGTGGGCACGGAGCGGAGGCTGCCGCTGGGTGCCTGAGGCCTCGACCCTGTCCCTGGTAATGGGCCAGACCCCGAGGCAGGCAGGGCCCCCGGCATCGCAGCTTCCATCCCCTGGGCTCCCAGAGGCCCCCCACCGGCCTCCCCTCTGCAGCTCCCATCCCCTGGGCTCCCGGAGGCCCCCCCCCCTGCAGCTCCTGTCCCCTGGGCTCCCGGAGGCCCCCCCGGCCTCTCCTCTGCAGCTCCCGTCCCCTGGGCTCCCGGAGGCCCCCCCAGCCTCCCCTCTCTAGCTCCTGTCCCCTGGGCTCCCGGAGGCCCCCCCCCCCCCGGCTTCCCCTCTGCACTGTGAGGGCTTCACCCAGCCTCTCCGACATCCTCAGTCCCTCCCTCCATTTTAGCAGCAACTCGAGGCCGCTCCACTGTTGCCCCTACAGTGTTGCAGGCTCTGTCTCCCCAGTCCCTGCCCTAGGAGGCGCCGGTGCACATACCCTGAGTACCGGACTTCCACCTCCGGACTGAGGCCCCCCAACCTCGGTGACCCTCCGCGGCCCACATCTCTTCCCTCCTGAAGCCTCTCCACCTGCGAGGGCAGCCGTCAGGCCGGATACAGGGCCAGGGGAGCAGCGAGTCTGGGGCTGGGGCCCCTCAGGGCCCAGGTGGAGACCCCCGACTGGTTCCCCGCCAGGCCGCTGGTTAGAGGTACCTGGGACGGATCAAAAGCTGCCCCCGCCCTTTGAAACCAGAGCATCAGGAGCTGCACCTGGGAGGGCTGTTCTTTCAAGTGCTCTCCAGGTGACTCAGGTGCAACATTGAGAACCAAAGATCCGCCCTCTCCGGGGCCACACCCTCTGCCCCAAATCCGTCAGGACAGGCGGTTGATCTCATTCTTCCGCTCTCGGGCTTCAGATGATAAAATAAGTAATAAATTCACCGACGGGAACCCGAGCCGGGAGGGACAGAGAGGCGGCGGGGGCGGGGGGGTGCGGAGGGGTCAGTGTCCCAGGGCGTTCCCTGCCTCGGGCCCACCTGCTTCCCTGACAGACACTGCTCCTGTGGGCGTTTTCTTCCATCCTGGAAATATCCAATCTTTATAGGATGACCTCCACCCTCAGTTCTTCCCACAAACCCTTTGAAAATCAAACTTCTTAAATAACAAAAGAAAACCACCAACCGGCCACCTCACTTGGACCAAGCTGTGTTGGGTTTGTTCCCTTGGGCGGGCTGCTTAGCTGTGACCTGTCCAGGCTGGCAGGGGCTATGGCCCAAGGGACTGGGCGGGAAGTGCTGTCTTAAGAGAGGACGTGCGGCTCCTCCAACACCAGGCACGCGTCCCCCTGGGCACAGACGGCGTGGACCCCACAAGCTCTCCCAGGAGGCCCCTGGGCAGCCAGAGGGGGGAGCTGCGGCCCGGCCAGGCCGGCTCGGGGTCGCGGTGGACCCGGGTGCTACGTGGTGAGGCTCCGTGAGACCCTGACTCCACCCAGATACGGAGAGAATCAGGTGGGTGAAGCTCGTTGGTAAAGCTCGTTGGCCCCGCCGACTCCTGGACAAGCACGGAGAGCGCCAGGGGAACGCTGCTCGCTAGCCTTTTCCTTTCCTACCACCCCCACCCGAGATTGCTGCTCACGGAGGCTCACGCTGCGTCTGGGGCACAGACCCCACGCTGGCCAGGTTTTCAGAGTGCCCCCAAATTTCCTTAACCGGCCCGATTTCTTTGGCCCCCCGGGTGCAGGATGAGCTCAGGCAAAATCACAGCAAACGCTGCCTTGAGCTCTGTGACGTGCTCATTCCATGGAGCCTCCGCTTCCAATAAAGCTCAACCTTTTCCTTCCGCGGCGGCACCAGTTGGGGTCACTAGGGGCCCCCACGGGTCCCACGCGTCCACGGGCTCCACGTCTCTGCCGTTGGTCCCGCTCTCTTCGCTTGGTCGCTCCTCTGTGGGGGTCTCTGTCCATGTCCCAATTCCCCCTTCGTGCCAGGAGCCGGTCACACTGGATGGGCCGCACCGTCGTCACCTCACTGTAGCCTGATGACCTGTGTGCGGCCTCCGCCCACAAGGAGGCTCCCATCCAACCTGTCATTTCTGGGGGGACACAGCCCAGCCACACGGAGCCTGAGGAGACGGCCTCTGCTTGCTGAGCCTTCCTGCTCCGAGGGCTGTACATGGACGGGCGCTCAGAACCCCGTGAGCCCGCAGGGGAGAGCTGCAGATGTCGGGTACCCCCTCGCCTGGTGGCACTGCCTGTAGGACCCCAGGGGCACCCAGGGCCGTCCGTCCACGAGTCCTCTGCATCGCCTGTGCTCTGGAGGCTCGTGGCGGCCGGGTCGGCGTGCCCCCCAGACCTTGGCTTCGGGGAGCTCAACGACCGCGGGCCGCCACTCTCGGAAACGTGACATGTGTCTGTGGGAGCAACGGGGCCAGAGCCCAGGAGGAGGAAACCAGTTCCCGGGAGCCGTGGGCCTCCTGTGGCAGCCGATGCATGGCCTGTGAACCCCCGATGGCTGTGCCCAGTCGCCCTTGCAGCGCCGGGCAGTCGGGGTGCCCCCACCCCACCCCCTCTCCTGCCCTCAGGGTCACACCTGTGTCACAGCCGACGAGCAGGGGCTTCCAGCCTTCCTCGGCTCCCTCGCTGGCCCCCATTTCTCCCAATCAACCCTGCATGTTGAATTGCGTCTAACGCCTGCATCCAGGACGTCCTAAGCTAATACTCCCATTCCATTCAAAGGTCTCAAAAAAGAAACCATGTACTTGGATTTCGACTCAAAATGATTTGATTCATTAGAGCCCTAAAGACTGCGACTCTACCAGAACACGTTCTCCGGGAGGTATGGTGTGCGACCTGCCTTCAGCGTCCAGGCCACGGGGCCTTTTAGGCGAGTTCGCCTGCTGCCCCGTTTGGTTCTTTTGCTCAAACGCGCCCTGCAGCCGGAGCCCAGTGTGTAGCAGGCCCTGTGCGGGGACAGGGAGAAGCTGGGAGCCCGTTCTTGGCTGTGATCTCTCTAGAGCTCACTTGTCTGGAGGACACGGGCAGCTTCCGTGAGGGTGGGAGGAAAGAGGAAAAGGCCCGGTGACAGGGTAACGCGGCCACGCGGCCTGAAGGCTGGGGACAGCCCGTGCGTCTGGGTCTCCGCGTGGATGCGCGGGAGAGGTGCTCGGATTCAGAAGCGGTCAGTTGTGTCTTAGACACAGCAACGCCGGTGACGTCAGCCTGGATGGTTAGATCATTAAGACGAACCACTCGGTACACCCCCCTCCTCTTTTCCTTCACCCCTTGAGCCTTCACCCGGCTGGAGATGCCCACGTGCTAAGTCAGGGCCTGCCCGTCACCTGGTTGGCCGGTCCGCTGCCCAGAGGCCACCGCCGAGGCCTCCGCTGGCCCTTTTGCAGCTCAGCTGAATTCCAACGCGGTGGGTTGGGCCGACTAATCCCCAAGGCCCTTCTGTGCGCTAATACTCTCAGAAGCGCCCGCAAGAACAGCACGGACATCAACCAGCCCACATAAATTCACAGGGCATCAGGACAGGACCGCGTGTCTCCCAGCGATATGCCCTTTCCGCCCTGTTCTACCCCAGAACAACGCACAAAGCGACCTCCTGTCCCTGGAGTCTTCCAACCAGTGATGGTGGGTTTGACCACGAGAAGCAAAGGAACACCCGCTTCTTTACAGGTTCTGCGGCTGACACCTCGTGGGTCCGTTGTGTTAACCCCCGTGCTTACCGTAAATCCTACTTTTATGATTATTTTTTTAAATGTCAGTATGGTTTGACCAGAGGGACACCTGCATCTCTCAAATGATCTGCTCTGTTACCTCGGCGTCCTGCCCGAGTCTTCGCCCATGCTCAAAAATAACGCTCGCAGCAACGTTTCAGTTGCAAGAGACCATCTCAGAAATTTTTTAAGCAGGGCACAAAGCTGATGGAAAGTGGCTCCCTCCCCCCCAGCCAGCATGAACATATGTGGGGCAGCTTGCATGTGACCGATGGGCTCGTGTTTGCTGATAGGGCCTGCTAATAATCCAGTGAGATGATGTCATTCTTGGCAGGCCCCAGAAAGAGCAGCAAGAGGCCAACAGCCCTCGCCGGCTGATGCAGCCCATTACTAGGTTCCTTCACTGCTGTTGCCGAGCAGACGAGACTGGAAAGTTCTGTGAGCACCAGCTGAGCCATCTTGCCTCCCGGGGATGGGAGTCCAGGTCCAGAAACCCTGGGCCACCAGCTGGTTTACACAAATCCCTCGGGATGATGTACACTGGCTTTGAAACCCGTCCCTGGGATGGGGATTTATAACACGGCCAGGAGAGAACAAACTCCTGGGGCGACCGTCCTTGGCGCTGGACTTGCTTCACCCCAGAGCGGGGAGACCGAAGCTCTTCTAACCCCTGGAGTCTGTCCTGATGTTGGGTGGTCAAGGAGGAGGCGGGAACAGGAAACCTTACGGTGCTTCTGACTCTAGAACTACAAAATACTCTGTGCTCTTTAGTACAGTGCGTCTTAAAAAAAAAAAAAAAAAATCTTGGATTTTGCTTAAAGACACCAGGAATCCTCATATTTCCAAGGGGAGAAACTAATGAACTGGCAGTTTTCCCCCAACACAGTCTGGTCCCGGCAGTCCGTGCTTCGTAGTCAGGAGGCCTCTCCCAGCTGGCCTGCGGCCTCCTCTGCGCCGGCAGCCCTGACTCTGACCTCTGAGGGCGGGTGCCCGTCCTGGTGAAGAACCCCGCAGAACCCCATCTGGGCCTGGGGAAGTCCTGAGAATGACCCATTTCCTGCAGGAAAAGCGCTCCCTGCAGAAACCTGGGCCCCATCTTGCAAGGGACGTTGTGGAAGCTCAGACGCTCAACCGCGACGTTGCAGGTTGCTGGGCGTCTTCAGGGGCTCATGTTTTCACGTTGGCTCGAGAAAGTGCATGAATTACCAGACCGCCCGGGAATGCGGGCCATTTGGACAACGGCAAGACACCTTCTTCTTTAGAATCGTCGCAGGATAAGGGGGTTTTCTGTGGCTGGCAATAGTCTTAGCATTCATTCTGCAGAAATTTTGCAAATAGATCCATTTCTTGATTTATGGACTAGATGCTGTCTAGCAGGCTTGGAAGTACAGCAAGTGTTGGTAAAGCAGATGATATTTTCCAGTTGACTTTTATGATAATAAGAGCTCTGTTGCCATGGAAAACATCCATCAGCATGCTGAGTTGAAAACATTTGGGAAGAAGGCTGACGGTTCTTTCCAATTCTAGAGACAGCAGCGTTGATCCGTTCCACAGACGCTCGTGGGAAGATGACCCTGCACCCCACGGCGCATTCTAAACCACCTGGCTCTGTAATTTGCACTTTGTTAGCTTGTTGCGAAACTCCAAGGGCACACGCGGCGTGGCTTTCCCGGTCCGGGGGAGCCAGAAGGTTGTGGGCACCCCGGGCAGAGAGCTGGAGGGAGGCCCCTGGAGCGCAGCCAGCACTGGGAGGGCACAGTCCACGGGGCAGCTGAAGAAAGGGCTCGGGAGGAGGAGGGGGCAGGAGCAACCTGCTGCGTCTTCGGCGGAAGGTTGCCACTTACCTTTCCTGAAGGCCACAGCCCACGGGTGTCTGGATGATCCCCCCAGGTGACAGGTTAAGATCTGTGTACAGACCAAGCACACTAGTGGAGGCACAAGTGACGTCTGGCTCCGGGCACCGCGCGCACGAGCCCGGCCAGTCGGGAGCCAGCAGATGACACGAGTGGGGGAACGGTGGAGGCTTGTGTTCGTGAAGCAGCCCAGGCCTGGCAGAGAGGTTCTGGGGCACATGGGCTGGGGGGGCACCGAGGCAGTGCTTCTTCCTCTTGGGGCAGCAGGTCCTATGTCGGGGGGGGCTTCACCTGTCCCACCTGGCTCCCACCTCCTGAAACCCACGCCTCGCCCACGGTCGGCCTCCTGAGAGCAGGGCATCCACCCCGATTCTGGAGCTGTGTGGCCGCGGCAGGCTTCCCCCTCCCCTTGCCCTCCATTCTGTGAGTGGAAGCTCTTCCCCAGAGGCTGCGGACGGCTTCCAGCTGAACGGCCCCGGTGGACGGCCTTCCTCCCCGAGGTCCGTGGGTCACGCGTGTGGACACGATGGGGGAGGAGGACGGACGGGCATCGCCGGGGTCTCTCTCTTTAGATCTAGCTTTGCGGAACAGAGGAATCAGCAAGGGGATCCAGGCCCTGCTCAGAAAGGAAGTCCTCTTCCCTTCCTTTTACCACTAATGAAAACCTACATCCAGGTGACACTTGGCTCTGCTTGCACAGCTGCCTCGGGCCTCGAACCCACACACCCTTGCCCAGCTTGGCTTTGTCATCGGTCTCTCCCGTTTCAAAGACGAATGATCCACATCCTCAGAGAGTTGAGATTACCTTGCCCAAGCTCACAAACGGCGTCCACGATTTTACCAGAAACCACAATCCAGCAAAAGCGACCCAGGGCGATGGGAAGGCAAACACACTAGAGGAAAACATAATGGCACCGCCTGCAGCCGCCCCTCTGAAAACTCTTCCGCTTATAAATAGTGACTAATTTAACTCCGTAAAAATGAATTGGCTCTGGGGCAGATGGTTGGGATCTGCTCGCAGGAAGATGGACCGCCTAAGATCCAGCCAAACCCTGTAGCCTAACTACGGGCCCTATTCGAACTGTGGGGCTGAGGTTTTCAGAACAAGATTCGGACATTCTTCCCTGCTTCCTTCCCTGCACGTGCCTTTCCTCCTCCCGCTGTTTTAAACCCCACAAGGGAGCCCCCCAGGCCCCCACCGCCTTGACCAAGGCAGCCTCTGATGGACGGGGAGCACGGGGCCACCGCACTGCCTGAATGAAGGTGGTCACCGTGCAAACCTTGCAGAGCCCACAGACCCAGGCCGGGCTGCCGCCGAGCCTCCAGCTCCGGAGGAGAGCCCATGAGGATGCAGCACCCCTGGGTCCCGCGAGCTTGGTTATGCAAGGGGTGCTTATGGACTAGGGGGCCGTTCTGGGTTCTGGGCCTCTGGGGCCCCGCTGAGCCTCCGCACCACATGCATGAAGCCGGGGAGCTGAGCAGTGAGGCCCGGTCCCTGCGGCCCCTGCGGCCCCCGCGTGGCCTCCAGAGCTCGGCCGAGAGTCTCTGGCAGCTCGCTCACGGTGGGCACCACGGCCGGCCAGGCGCCTCCCCGATGGACGGATGAAGGTCTTGACGGCAGCCGGCGGGCCTGCACGAACATCAGGGCTGGTTCCGGGGTGACACGCATGGTCCCCGGGTGCGTGGTCCGGCTGCGTCCCCGCCTCCCTCCGTCCCTGCTCGCTCTGCAGCTGGAGACGGGGACGTGGGAGCAGAGGGGCGGCGGGCGGAGCGCCGCTGCTGTGGTGGGGCTCGGTGCGCACGGGGTTCACCCTCCCCTGTGTGCATGGGGTGGGGGTCACCCTCTCCTGGGGCTCGGTGCACATGGGGTTCACTTCTACACCCCCCCCGGGCTCAGTGCACAGGGGGTTCAACTCTACCCCCCCTGGGGCTCAGTACGCAGGGGGTTCACCCCCACCTCGGGGCTCAGTGCACACGTGATGCACCCACCCCCCTGCCCCCCGGAGCTCAGAGAGCACGGGGTTCACACACACACACACCCCTGGAGCTCAGTGCGCACATCGTTCACCACCCCCCAGTGCACACACGGTGCACCCCCCCCCCCAGTATGCATGCGGTGCACCGCCCCCACCCCCGGGGCTCAGTGTGCACATGGTTCACCCCCCTTCAGTGCACACACGGTGTACCCCCCCCGGGGCTCAGTGTGCACGGGGCTCACCCCCCCAGCTCAGTACACATGGGGCTCACCCCTCCCCCGGGGCTCAGTGTGCACATGGTTCACCCCCCTCAGTGTACACACGGTGCACCTCCCCCAGGGCTCAGTGCACGCAGGGTTCAATGTGCATGGGGTTCACCCCCACTCTGGGGCTCGGTGTGCATGGGGCTCACCACCACCCCGGGCTCAGTGTGCATGGGATTCACCGCCCCTCAGTGTACACGTAGTGCACCCCCACATGTCACCGCCCCCGGGCTCAGTGCACCGGGCCCTCTCGGTGAGGAACCCCCACCTCCTACAGCCCAGGTCCCAGTGGAACATGGGACTTCACTTACTTTTCTTACTAAACTGACAGGAGTCGGGGACGGTGGCGAAGGAAAAGGGACAAGGCACTTCTCAGGGTGAAGACTGATGGGGGCGGTCAGCGGTGGGCGGGCACACTTGAGGTCCTGTTGAGGGACTCCCCCTCTCCAGCTGCTCTTCCTGCGCCGTGACTCCTCTCCATGCCCAGAACCTGATGCACGCCTGCTCCTCGGGGCGCCCCATGTGGGCCGAGGCTGTCGGGGCCAGGCTGCGCCAACACACGGAAGGCGACCCGGCCCCCCGGGAGCAGGACCATGGTGCCAAAGTCCTCAGGACCGGGTGGGACAGCAGCCCCCTTCCAGAGAGAACCCCGAGGCAGGAGGGGGAGCACGGGCGGCCCCAGGCTGTACCTGCCACTCAGGTGGGCTGGATGGAGCCTCTGAACTGCGGACGCGGCCAGAAGGGGGGCACCTGGGCTGGACTCTTGCACATCCCCCGGTGACGGGGTGTCCTCAGGATGCTGGGCCAAGGGTACGGAGCTCCCCTGACTCCCCTTATGCCCCCTTGGATGAGGAGGTGGCCCCGAGGCACGAGCACATCCATCAGGCCCCAGGGATGCTCCCACCGGCCGAGTCCCCGAGGAGGGACCTCCAGCTCCTGCTCCTCACCTGCCCACCCTCAGCCCGTCCTCGAGCCTATGACTCGGCAGAGTCCACAAGGTGCTCAGGGGAACCGGCCGCAGGGCGATGTCGGCAGGACATGCTGCTCCCCAGAGAATCCCCGCTGCGCCCGGGGTGCAGCACAGCATCTCGAGGCTCCATCTCCTACTCCACGGCCGCACCTCGGAGGACAAACCTCGCAGCGCTTCGAGGGAAAGCTGTGCAGCCGAGATGACAGGCTGCCCCAGGGAAAGTGACCCTCGGGGGCACCTCCTGTCATTCCCATGTCCTTGCGGTACAGCACCCAGACCCCCAAGGCCCCTCTGGCTGTAGTCACAGCTGAGCCCGGGAGGTACGGACGGTTAGGGGGCCCAGGTAGTGAGCCACCTGCCCCGTGCTCCCGGCCTCCGCGGCAGCCGTGACACAAGCTAGGCAGCCCCCGGAGCGTCCCACTTCCCTGTGCACTCCTGGCCCAGATCTGTGGTTGTCACCCTGGGAGGAGGGGCGCCACCACCCACAGGAATACCAAGGCCACCCAGAACCGTGGTCTAGTTGGACCCTCCTCGGAAGGGCTCCGCGCAGCTCAAGGTGACAGGGACGAGCCTGCAGGCTGCAGGCTCACTCAAGACGCAGACACGCGCTGGCCACTCTTTGCCCCCTTCCTCCTGCTCTCCCCAATATCAAAAACCAGCACCCATAGTGCTTGGCACCTGAACTGCCCATAGTGCTTGGCACCTGAACAGGCAATTTTATAAACTTATCTGAGAATCTGCTCTCTCGTCCCTGAATTCTCAGTAGGAACAGTGTCCCAGCAGGACTGGCGGATGCGGCGTCATCCCTCTACGCTGCCTCCACAAAGAAGCCCCCCTTCTACATTTTTTTTTTTAATAATTACATGATGGAAACTTAAAAGGGACACATCTTCTAGGAAAGCTCCAGAACAGTCTGTGGTGAGAGACGGACACCGACAGTGCCGGGCTGGGTCACACTCTGGGCTCCAACCGCCCTGCTGGTGTGCAGAACGTGTGCAAAACAGCACATAAACCGGGCTGTCAGCGGGGGCGTGACGAGCTGTTTGTTGTAGGCAACACACAGTGTTTATCACGTCTACGAGTGTAACCGGTTCCCCACACGAGAGAGCACCTCCAGTCCCTCCTCCACTTACCTGTCAGCAGAGCCCCGTCCTTGCCTTTGGAACAGCCCTAGTCGCTGTCACCACGATGCTGACTTGTGCATAAGCCTTCCCGCCTCGCCCCTCACCTCCCACCCCCTGCAGATTATCCATTAGGAGCCAGAATACACTTGGAAAATAGGAATCAAAGTGTCTACCTCCTCCGTTCAAAGCCCGCTCTGGTCTTCTCATCTCCCTCACACAGAAGCCCGAGGCCCAGCTTCCTCACCGCATCACTTCCCACTCTCCCATTCTTCCCTCTGTTCCGGCCTCCCTGGCTTCCTCACTAGTCCTTAAGTATCAACACGTTTGTACCCCAGGACCTTTGCACTTGCCATGCCCACTGAGCAGCCTGCTCTCTTCTCACAACTTGCTTGTCCAGTTCTTTAGAGTCTCAGATATAATGCTCTGTGGTCTTTGAGGCCGCCGAACCCCCCGAGTCATCCCCTTCCCCTGCTTCCTGTTTGAGGGTCATCTAGGCTACTGATCATCTATTGACAGATTGCATACGAGCCTATCTGCTCATTTGTGTTCAGCCTCTGTGTGAGCAGGGCCCTTGGCTCGCCTCGGAGTCCCCGGGGCGACAATTCCTGGCGCGGAGAGGGAGCTCACCCAATCAGCAGCAGCTGGCTGAACAACTGCTGCACCCCAGGGCTCTGCCCTTCCGGTGGCAACAAGGCCCAACGAGGCCATAGGTGACGCGGGGCGTGCTAACCAAAAGAAGCCATCAAGATAGTTGACGGTTTTTAGACAATAAGCAAACGTAGGAGAAACATTTAAAAATGGAGGAAAAAAAAATAAGCCAACCTTGACACTGGTTCCCGCTCACCCAGTCACTGAACCCAGGCCGGGCCGGGCCTGCTCTGCTCAGCCGCTGCAGTCTGGTTCTCGTCACACGCCAACCCAGACGTCTACGCTGATGCTCGTATTATACGACCCTTGGCACGGGGAGCATTCCTATCACTTACCAGATTTATTGAAATTATGGAAAGCGGTGTGAAATGCCTCCCGCCATCTGGGAAAGAGGTGGAAATGCTGACACTTGGCTCCCATCCAATTTCACAGAAGTTTAGAGTTTCAGGCCTTTTTCTGCTCCTGGGTGCGGCGGCCCTTTCTCATCAAAGGGCTATTGTCGGTGTGGCCACGAGGCCGCATCCACATGGGCGCACCGGGATGGGGAAGCTGGCTGTCCCTGGAAGAACCCATGGCCCTCTTGGCCCTGGCCCTGGTCTGACGCTCACACTCCCCTCCTTGTGCGGGTCATCAAGGCGGCGGCTGGTGGTTGGGGGGGGACCCACAGGAGACACAAGCCGGGACCTGACGCCCACCCCGTGTGGCACCGTGAGCTGGGCAGGTGTCCCTCTCCCCCCTAGGCCCCCGGGGGTCTCCCCAGGCCTCATCTACCCCCCATGCACCTGTTCCCGTGGGCGTCTCGGGAGGCCTGGCCATGCCCCACCTGCGCCCTGGTCCCCCGATGCGGCCCCCTTGCCCCCAGGGCAGCGCTGACACAAAGGCCTAGGTTTGCTTGGCCGGGTCCCAGGTCCAGCCGCGTGGCTCTCTCCCTGAGTCTACAGGGACGTGAGGCCACCTCCGCTCGTTCCCTGCGGTGCACAGACCCAGCGGCCTGGCCGACACTCCATGCAGGCCGTCCCGGGGCCACGGGGCAGGCTCCCTGCTCATGTGACTGCTGCCGTCCCTGAACCCGCAGCACCTTTACCTCCAGACCATTTCACACTCGCTGCCCTGATGTCAGATCTGTGCAGACACCACTGCTCCTCAAACTGCTGCGGCCTTCGGCATCCACATGAGGCCCAGCGCCCTGAGTAGGTGTGGCTGCAGCCTGAGGAGCATGTGCACACGTGTGCATGTGTGTGCGTGTGCATGTGTGCTTGTGTATGTGTGTGCATCTGTGCGTGTATATGTGTGCATGTGTATGTGCGTGCATGCGTCTGTGCATCTGTGCGCATGTGTATGTGCGCGCGCATGTGTGTGCATGTGCGTGTGTGTGCGCGTGTGTACATGTATATGTCCACGTGTCTGTGTGCGTGTGTGCACGTGTGCATATGTGTGCGGGTGTGTATGTGTGTGCGCGTGTATACGTGTGTATATGTCCACGTGTCTATGTGTGTGCACGTGTCTATGTGTGCACTTATGTGTGAGCGTGTGTATGTGTGTGTGTATACATGTGTATATGTCCATGTGTCTATGTGCACGCATGTTTATGTGTGCATGTGTGTATGCATGTGTATGTGTGTATTTCTACGTGTCTGTATGTGTGTGCATGTGTGTGCCCATGTGTGCACACATGTGTGAGCTTATGTGCACATGTATGTATGAGTGTGCACGCACATGTGTACCTGTGTTTATGTCCATGTGTCTGTGTATGCGCATGTGTCTGTGTGCGTGTGTGTACGTGTGTATGTGTCCATGTGTCTATGTGTGTGCGTGTGCATGTGTGCGTGTGTGAGTGCGTATGTGTGTGTGCGCGTGTGTGTGTATGTGTGTGTGCATGTGTACATGTGTATATGTCCACGTGTCTGTGTGTGTGCACGTGTATATGTGTGTGCTTATGTGTGCACGTGTGTATGCATGTGTACATGTGTATATGTCTATGTGTCTGTGTGTGCATGCGTGTGCATGTGTGCACCTGTATGTGCATGCTTGTGTGCGCTTATGTGTGCACATGTGTACGTGTGTGTGGGCGTGAGTGTGCGAGGCAGATGGGAGGACTGGGCAGGTGAGTCTTCTGCGTCCCCTGGAAGGGCATGACAGTGGCAGTGGCGCTCCGTGGCCGGGGCACCTCTGGCCCAAGCTCCCCTCGGCGGCGCCCGCCCGGCCACTGCGCTCTGGGAAACACGATGGCTCGCCCGGGGCGGCCCGACCTTCTGGCTCCTGCCCTCACCCGCCGCAGGGGACACGGGGCAGCAGGGACCCTCGTCGTGTCCACTCTGTGCTCAGGCGCACAGGTGCGCAGGTGTGTGGCCCCCGGCAGGGCGGCTTCCCCGAGGGGCCCGGGCCTTGGGGACTCGAAGGCCCTGTGTGTGGTGCACACGGGCCTCGTCCTGCCCGCGGCTGCCGACCGACCATGTGCTTCTGGCAGCAGCTCCCAGCTTTTCTCTCTGGTGACCGCGGGGAACTGTGCTCAGAAGGCAAATACCCAGGGCGGCACGGAGCAAGAGTCTGTAATTTTTTCAGAAAAGACTTGTTCGTCTTCGGATAAAGTTACAGGTAGTCAGGACCACACACTTGTCCTGAACTAAGAGGACATGGGCCTGCAGGACGGTTTACAGACCATCAGGCCGTGTTGCGTCATTGACGGCATCGGGACGTGCGGGGGGATGCTGGGTTTACCTCGAGAACAAAACCTTCGAGTGCAAAACACTCAACTACGTTTCTGTAAAGTAGTTTTATAGACGCATTTCACATTTTGCACCATTTTACATCCAGCAACTGAATGCATTTCAACCTCTTGCTGAGGACGGCCCGTCATCACCGTGAGCGTGGACGATTTTAGGGCGTTTCAGATAAGCAAGGCTGTGGGGCCGCTCCAGCCACCAGCCGTGCTGGAAATTCCTATGTAAGTGTCTCGGGGCCTTACTGCACTCTGACAAGGTTTGTAATTCTTCCCTGGACATCACACTTGTACCGGTCACTGTCTCGCAGTATTTGTCCCTAGAAACCTTCCCTGCTCTCGTCCTTTCCGTCAAGGACTAACTTGGAGCATTCCCGCTGCGCCAGAGGGTACAGCTCAGTGGGGCCCGGGGCCGCGGGCCTGCCTGCAGCCGAGCCTGGGGAGACGCGAACAATAAACAAGGCCATTCTAATTTGCTTCAGTCTGAGAGACTGAAGACACACTTGACAGTTATGCATAAATTAAGGATAAATAGGATTTCCAAAATCTGCAGGGTCACATTGCACCTCTGTTTACCTATAAGTAATCCGCAGCCAGGGGACGGCCGGCCTCATGGCACTTGAAGTGTGCAACCTCTGCGTCACCACGGGACACTAAGTACAATCCTGACAGTGCCTTGAAGTCATTCACGCTGGGTTTTATTTTCCCAAATGGCCCCGCGCCTACAACTTAAAGTTGCGGACAACACGGCATCCGAGAGTCTAGAGGCTCCAAATGCAAATCACCAGGCCTGGCTCCTCTTCCCCGCCGTATCTGTGGCTCTAGCTGCCAAGTCCCGCACGACAGGTAGAGGTCCTGTGGCATCTGAGCCTTTTCTTTTTTTTTTTTTTAAGATTGATTTATTTATTTGAGAGCGCACACGAGTGGAGGTGGGGGGGGGGCAGAGAGAGAGCGACAATCCCAAGCCGACTCCCCGTGCGGGGCCCCATCCAGGACCCTGAGATCAACACCTGAGCCGATACCAAGAGTTGGACGCCACCCAGGCGCCCCTGGAGTTACTTCTGATTGGATTCCTCGCTGTTGCCTCCACCGGAGATTCCCTTCTTCCCCTGCAGGCTCCCCCATCTCGGCAAACGGCGCTATGATCTTCCCCAAACAAAGGAACCGTTCCCGCGTTCTCTGCTTCCCTCATCCCTCGCCCCCTCCAGTCCTATCCCACA